>NC_047047.1:46412229-46721629 GCF_011762595.2 Tursiops truncatus
TACATATTTCAAACTACCTCCAGCAGAGGAAGTAACAAAACTATTGAACTTTTGCAGTAATATGGAATTCTGATAGTGATTTTGTCAGCCTTTTCCATGAGGTTATTTTTTGGAGTATGTGTTGTATTTTTGCCTGAAAAAGAAAGTAAAAGAGGAATGCAAGCAAAGGTATGTGGGAAATATGAAAGGACACATAAAGAAGAAATAAAGTGATGGGTGAAACTGTGAGACTTACAGAGTTGGTGTAAAAGAAAATTAGCCAGTAGCAAATTTTTACTTCTTATGAGCTATGACTTCTAATTTTGTATCAGTTGCTCATATTATCACTGGATCTGATGAAGGAGTTAGGGAAAGACTGTATAAAATGAAAAACTTAATAGTAAATATAGAATTGATTAATGAGAATTCTTTATTAAAGCTTTGGTACTAGAAGAACATAAACTATCGTTGTTACACCCAGTGCTTTACATCTACACTCACAAGCATAGTTATATATGTGACAAGTGTCTTCTAATAAAGCAGATTATCCATTCATCTTTTTATATAACCATTTTTGCATAAGTTGGGAGGAAAATGTGTATAGGATCCTATACAAAAGGTATCGTGTACTCACTTTTCATCTAGGAGTAGAGAAGGTAAAGATTCAGAGCAAGCACAGAAACAGGAACCTTGTATCCTTAAGCCAAAGAATCTCTTGTAAAGTTATATCACTCAGGGAGAATAGAATCCAGTTTTCTTTTAGCCCAAACTAAGTAGAAGAAAGAAAACAGGGTCATTTTGCTGGCTCAGAGCTAGCTTTGATGGCCTAAACTTTACTCTTTCCAGGTCCTCAGAGATATACAGTAAGTAATAAGAATAAAACTGACCAAGGACCAAACAAACCACTAGCAGATTCATCTTCAGCCAAAAGATACTGGAACCTCTTAAAGCTTCTTATTTGACTCATTGATAAGTTTGTTGTCATCTCTCTGGGAACTTGGAAAAAAATGAAAAAAAAAATGTTAACAGACTAAATGAGCCTGGAAATACCAGTGAAGCAATGTGTGTGTTATATATCTTCAGTCTGTGTATCTACTTGTTCAAGAATAATTAATACCAAAGTAATAAGGTAGGATGAGCTGGAAATCAATTCAAAAGTTATCTCAATCCAATGAATTCTATGGGACCCTGGCCAAGGAAACTCAAAACCTGTTCTATACACATAAACCTCTACAGCTCAGGGCATATGGGAAACACACAGAAAAGATGAAAAAACAGATCTAATTCTAAAAATTGTATAAATATTTTGCACATATTAACTTGTTCAATTCAACAAAGGTGTTTTAAAATACACGACTTCAGTTTGAACTTCAGTAAATAATGCTGAAGGAACTGCTAAAAGTTTTAGTTAGCAAGAAGGAAAATAAGGCCGGCAGGTAGGACTGATACAAAGGCAGTAATGATGAGCAACAAAGATTTTAAAACATATGGAAGTATTTATATAAGTATTAGGTATTAAATATTAAAATAATATATAATAATATATGTTGGAAATAAAATGCTGACAAGTAATCATAAAAACATGGAATATGTGAGGGCACTTCTAGGGGAAACTCCAAGTTTCCTTTAGTGCTAGGAAAAAGGACAGATATGATGATTAACATTTAGATTTTGCTGGCAAAATATAAAGTTATTTGTTTAATAACTTTGTGGCTTAATAATGAGAATATATTTCTAACTTATGCAAAGTCTAATGAAAGTCAGGCAGCTCTCCTCCCTCTTGAATCTATGCTTCTGGAACATATGTCCTACAAGATAATTGCAGTAGGAAAAGAGAGGTACACTGGCTTTTAATTGCCTCATCTTGGAATGAAACTAATCACTTCTCACTGTCCATCAGCTATTGCTCTCAAATGGCTCTGATCTAACAACAAGCAAGCTGGGAATGCAGAGGAACACAAAGAATATTTTGTGAGTCATAAAGTGCACATAAATGAATATTTACTAAAGAGTAGGAATAAAATCCTCAGTATCTAAACTAATAGAGGATAAATTGAAATAAAGAAAACTTAATAAATCCAACATGGTTAAGATAGAAAGTATAACAAAGTTAAGGAAAATTATATTAAGTAGAGGGTACCAAATAAGGTTGTATAACTAATTCTAAGCATGTCAGAGAAGCCAATAAATTTAAATTCATTAAATTCTCTCATCAACAGACAGGATCATCAACCTGTTTGTTTCTTGCAAGGGATATACCTAAAATATAATGATGCAAAGGTTGAAATGAGAGTATAAAAACTAATCAAATAAAATTAAAGTTAAGGTAACATTATTAATATTAGAAGATTAGAATGTAAAATTAAAACAGTAAAGCAAAGATTGCTGTATCTCAATGATAATAAGACAGTGTATCATAAATATATAATAATCGTGACCTTATGCATAAGGAAGTAGCATCAAGATTTGTGAAATAAAATTCAAGAGAACGGTAAGGAAAAATGAAAATCCAAAGTCGCGAGGGAGATTCAAAAATGTATTTCTCACAATGATATAGATGAGAAAGAAAATACTGCATAAGGATATGGGAAGTATAAAAGACTTAGAAATCACTATCAGTACAAAAGTTATTTGAGAATCAAACTATTGGAAGAGGCTGATAAAGAGAAAAAAGAAAATATAGACTTGTATACTTACATAATTAAAAAGGGGAAAATACTTCATGCAGGATACTTTTTAAAGTATAAGCTAATATTTTTGCTTAGTAATTTTGAATACTTAAATGCTATAGACAATACCATTATAAAAGTATATAAATTTGACACAAAGGGACATGGAAAACTGAAAATAATCATTAAGAAAAATGAATCCAAAAGCCCCAGATGATATACAATTGACTTTTAGCAAACAATCATGGAAAAAAATATTCTTTTTTTCTGCATTCAAAAAATAATCCTCGCCCCAATTTTTGCTTATTTGTTTTAGAACTCACTTTTTCCTTTATTTCTCAAAGTCCATCTCTTCTTCTTCTTCTAATTTTATTGGAGTATAGTTGATTTACAATGTTGTGTTAGTTTCTGGTGTACAGCACAGTGATTAAGTTGTACATATACATAGATTCATTCTTTTTCAGATTCTTTTCCCATACAGGTTATTGCAGAATATTCAGTAGAGTTCCCTGCATTATACAATAGGTCCTTGTTGGTTAACTATTTCATATATAATAGTGTATTTATGTTAATCCCAAGCTCCTATTATCCCCCACCCCTTGCCCCTTTAATAACTATAAGTTTGTTTTTAAAATCTGAGTCTGTTTCTGTTTTGTAAATAAGTTCATTTATATCATCTTTTTAAATTAGATTCTACATATGAGTGATATTTGTCATTCTCTGTCTGATTTACTTCACTTAGTATGAAAATATCTAGGTCCATCCATGTTGCTGCAAATGGCATTATTTCATTATTTTTATGGCTGAGTAATATCCCATTGTATATATATACCACAACTTCTTTATCCATTCCTCTGTTGATGGATATTTAGGTTGCTTCCATGTCTTGGATATTGTAAATAGTGCTGCAGTGAACATTGGGGTGCATGTACCTTTTCGAATTATGGTTTTCTCCAGATATATGCCCAGGAGTGGGATTTCTGGGTCACATGGTAGTTCTATTTTTGGTTTTTTAAGGAACCTCCATACTGTCCTCCATAATGGTTGTACCAATTTACAGTCCCACCAACAGTGTAGGAGGGTTCCCTTTTCTCCATGCCCTCTCCAGCATTTATTGTTTATAGACTTTTTGATGATGAGCAGTATGAGGTGATACCTCATTATAGTTTTGATTTGCATTTCTCTGGTAATTAGTGTTGTTGAGCATCTTTTTATGTGCTTTTTAGACATCTGTATATCTTTTTGGAGAAATGTCTATATAGATCGTCCGCCCATGTTTTGACTGGTTGGTTTTTTTTTTGTTTTTTTTTTTTGATATTCAGCTGCATGAGCTGTTTGTATATTTTAGAGATAAATCCCTTTTTGGTCACTTTGTTTGCAAATATTTTCTCCCATTCTGTGGGGTTTCTTTTTGTTCTGTTGATGGTTTCCTTTTGCCGTGCAAAAACTTTTAAGTTTAATTAGGTTCCATTTGTTTATTTTTATTTTTATTACTCTCTGAGGTGGATCAAAAAAGATTTTGCTGCAGTTTATGTCCAAGAGTGTTCTGCCTACGTTTTCCTTGAAGAGTCTTATAGTTTCCAGTCTTACATTTTGGTCTTTAATCCATTTTGAGTATATTTTTGTGTATGGTGTTAGAGAATGTTCTAATTTCATTCTTTTATATGTAGCTGTCCAGTTTTTCCAGCATCACCTATTGAAGACATTGTCTTTTCTCCATTGTATACTCTTGACTCCTTTGTCATAGAATAGGTTACCATAGGTGCATGGGTTTATCTCTGGGCTTTCTATCCTGTTCCATTTATCTATATTTCTGTTTTTGTGCCAGTACCATATTGTTTGGATGACTGTAACTTTGTAGTATAGTCTGAAGTCAGGGAGCCTGATTCCTCCAGCTCTGCTTTTCTTTCTCAAAATTGCCTCTGCTACTCGGGGTCTTTTGTGCTTCCATACGAATTGTAAAAATTTTTTTGTTTCATAATTCTATGAAAAATGCTATTGGTAATTTGATAGGGACTGCATTGACTGTTTAGATTACTTTGGGTAGTATAGTCATTTCAACAATATTCATTCTTTCAATCTAAGAACATGGTATTTTGCTCCATCTGTTTGCATCATCTTTGATTTCTTTCGTTAGTATCTTATAGTTTTCTGAGTACAGGTCTTTTGCTTCCTTAGGTGAGTTTATTCCTAGGTATTTTATTCTTTTTGATGTGATGGTAAATGGGATTGTTTCCTTTTTTCTCTTTCTGATCTTTTGTTGTTAGTGTATAGGAACGCAAGAGATTTCTGTGTATTAATTTTGTATCCTGCAACTTTACCAGCTTCATTGATGAGCTCTAGTACTCTTCTGGTAGTATCTTTAGGATTTTCTGTATATAGTATCATGTCATCTGCAAACAGTGACAGTTTTACTTCTTTTCCAATTTGGATTGGTTTTATTTCTTTTTCTTCTCTGATTGCTGTAGTTAGAACTTCGAAAACTATGTTGAATAAAAGTGAAGAGAGTGGGCATCCTTGTCTTGTTCCTTATTTACAGGAGGAAATGCTTTCAGCTTTTTACCATTGAGAATGATGTTTGCTGTGGGTTTATTGTATATGGCCTTTATTATGTTGAGGTATGTTCCCTCTATGCTCACTTTCTGTAGAGTTTTTATCATAAATGGGTGTTGAATTTTGTCAAAAGCTTTTTCTGCGTCTATTGAGATGATCATATGGTTTTTATCCTTCAGTTTGTTAATGTGGTGTATCACATTGATTGATTTATGTATGTTGAAGAATCCTTGCATCGCTGGGATAAACCCCACTTGATCACGGTGTTGTTGGATTTGGTTTGCTAATATATTGTTGAGGATTTTTGCATCTGTGTTCATCAACAACATTGGCCTGTAGTTTTCTTTTGTGATATCTTTGTCTGGTTTTGGTATCAGGGTGATGGTAGAATGAGCTTGGGAGTGTTCCTTCCTCTGCAATTTTTGGAATAGTTTAAGAACTATAGGTGTTCTTTAAATGTTTAATATTATTCACCTGTGAAGCCATCTAGTCATCGACTTTTGTTTTTTGGAAGATTTATAATAACACTCAGTTTCATTACTTGTGTTTGACCTGTTCATATTTTATATTTCCTCCTCGTTCAGTCTTGGAAGCTTGTACTTTTTTAAGGATTTGTCCATTTTTTCTAGGTTGTCCATTTTATTGGCATAGAGTTGCTTGTAGTAGTCTCTTATGATCCTTTGTCTTTCTGTGGTATCAGTTGTATCTTCTCCTTTTTTATTTCCAATTTTACTGATTTGAGTCCTCTCCCTTTTTTTCTTGATGAGTCTAGCTAAAGGTTTATCAATTTTGTTAATCTTTTCATAGAACCAGATTTTAGTTTCAGTAATCTTTGCTATTGTTTTCTTTTTCTCTATTTCATATATTTCTGCTCTGATTTTTATGATTTCATTCCTTCTCCAAACTTTAAGTTTTATTTGTTCTTATTTCTCCAGTTGCTTTAGGTGTAAGATTAGGTTTTTTATTTGAGATTTTTCTTGTTTCCTGAGTTAGGAATGTATTGCTAGAAACTTCCTTCTTAGAACTGCTTTTGCCACGTCACATAGGTTTTGTATTGTCGTATTTTCATTGTCATTTGGCTCTAGATTTTTTTTTTTTCATTTCCTCTTTGATTTCTTCAGTGATCCATTGGTTGTTTATTAACATATTTTTTAGTCTCCATGTGTCTGTGTATTTTACATTTTTTTTCCTGTAATTGATTTCTAATCTTCACAGCATTGTGGTCAGAGAAGATGCTTGATATGATTTCAGTTTTCTTAAATTTACTGAGGCTTGATTTGTGGCCCAAGGTGTAATCTATCCTTGAGAATGTTCCATGTGCACTTCAGAAGTGTATTCTGCTGCTTTTGGATGGAATGTCCTATAGATATCAATTAAGTCTATCTGGTCTAATGTGTCATTTAAGGCTTGTGTTTCCTTATTAATTTTCTGTCTGGATGATCTGTCCATTAGTATAAGTTGGGTGTTAAAGTCTCCTACTATTAATATGTTACTATAGATTTCCCCTTTTATGGCTGTCAGCCTTTACCTTATATATTCAGGTGCTCCTATGTTGGGTGCATATATATTTACAATTGTTATATCTTCTTTTTGAATTGATCCCTTGATCATTGTGTAGTGACCTTCCTTGTCTCTTGTAACAAGGAAGATCTTGTCTTTGTTTCAAAGTCTGTTTTGTCTGGTATGCGTATTGCTACTCCAGCTTTCTTTTGATTTCCATTTGCATGGAATATATTTTCCATCCCCTCACTTTCTGCCTGTATGTGTCCCTAGGTCTGAAGTGGGTCTCTTGTAGACAGCATATATATGGGTCTTGTTTTTGTATCCATTCAGCCAGTCTTTGTCTTTTTGGTGGTGCATTTATTCCATTTATGTTTAAGGTAATTATCAGTGTATATGTTCCTACTGCCATTTTCTTAATTGTTTGGGGTTTGTTCTTGAAGGTCTTTTTTCTTCCTTCCTCTATTGTTCTCTTCTCTTCTGGTTTTATGACCATCTTTAGTATTGTGTTTGGGTTGCTTTTTCTTTTTTGTTTGTGTATCTATTGTAGTTTTTTGGTTTGCTGTTCCTATGAGTTTTTGATTTAGCAGTCTGTATATATACAAGGCTGTTTTAAGTTGCTGGCCTCTTTCCCACCTAGAGAAGTTCCTTTAGCATTTGTTGTAAAGCTGGTTTGCTGGTGGTGAATTCTCTTAAATTTTGCTTATCCGTAAAGCTTTTGGTTTCTCCGTCGAATCTGAACGAGAGCCTTGATGGGTAGAATATTCTTGGTTGTAGGTTTTTCCCTTTCATCCCTCTAAATATATTATGCCACTCTCTTCTGCCCTGTAGAGTTTCTGCTTAAAAGTCAGCTGATAACCTTATGCAGATTCCCTTCTGTTATTTGTTGCTTTTCCCTTGTTGCTTTTAATATATTTTCTTTATATTTAATTTTTGTTAATTTGAATACTGTGTGTCTCTGTGTGTTCCTCCTTGGGTTTATCCTGTATGGGACTTTCTGTGCTCCCTGGATTTGGGTGACTATTTCCTTTCCCATGTTAGACAAGTTTTAGACTGTAATCTCTTCACATATTTTCTCAGGCCCTTTCTCTTTTTCTACTTCTTCTGAGACCACTATAATTCTAATGTTGGTGCATTTAGTATTGTCCAAGATGTCTCTGAGGCTGTCCTTATTTTTTTTTCATTCTTTTCTCTTTATTCTGTTCTGTGGTAGTGATTTCCACCTTTCTGTCTTCCAGCTCACTTATCCGTTCTTCTGTGTTAGTTATTCTGCTATTGATTCCTTCTAGTGTATTTTTCATTTCAGTTATTGTATTGTTCATCTCTGTTTGTTTGTTCTTTAGTTCTTCTAGGTCTTTGTTAAACATTTCTTGTATCTTCTTAATCCCTGCCTCCATCCTTTTTCCAAGATCTTGGACATCTTTACTATTATTACTCTGAATTCTTTCTCAGGTAGATTGCCTATCTCCTCTTCATTTAGCTGTTCTTACTGATCTTTACCTTGCTCCTTCATCTGCAATATATTTCTTTTTCAACTCATTTTGTCTAACTTACTGTGCTTGTGGTTTCCTTTCTGCGGGCTGCAAGATCGTAGTTCCTCTTGCTTTTGGTTTCTGCCCCCGATGGGTGAGTTTGGTCCAGAGGCTTGTGCCATTATCCCTTTATAAGGGGTTTGACTGGTGTTGTCATCACCAGAGCCTGCCCTGGATATTGAACAGGGCCTCCCCTTTGCTCTGTGGTTGTCACTGCCCCGTCAGGGGTGGGGTCTGCTCCCTAGTTGTTGGAGTAGAGGCCCCCAGGTCTGTGTTTGATCTGTGGTGTGCGATAGGCAGGATTGGAGCACTCCCACTGAGAGTGAAACAATTGAGTATTCCTCCTCTGGAGCTGTTCACCTGTGGGTGTGCTCTGTTGTGTCACCTTTCACCCTTTTTGCGAGCTCTCAGATTACACTGATGTTGGCATGGCTCTCAACCCCACCTTAACTCTGCATATGCTGGCAATTGGCCCTGGTGTCTCTCAGACGTTGTTTTCACCAGGTCACTGAAGTCAGGTCCCAGGATTCCAGTAATCATGGATCTGGATCCTTTATGGGTGCTACTTGGGGAGCTTGGACTCTAGCCTGGCCTAATCCACTCATGTATGTTCCCACAAAGTCTACAGCTTCTAAAGCTAGGCCCG
This sequence comes from Tursiops truncatus, assembly GCF_011762595.2. NCBI lineage: Eukaryota > Metazoa > Chordata > Mammalia > Artiodactyla > Delphinidae > Tursiops > Tursiops truncatus. Next base: position 46,421,109 of record NC_047047.1, read on the forward strand.
TCTTAGCTGTAGGAACATTCATTGTCCATTCAGATGTTCATTAGGCGCTGAGTTTACAAAGCTGGTCTCGGGGGTGTCAATTGGCATTTTATGCAGCTGTGAGGACAGATTTCAGTTTTTCTTCCTTAGTTGCATGGCCCCTGGGGTTCAGCTGTGGTTTCAGCCCCACCTCTGCTTGTGGGCCACCCACAGGGGTGTGCTCCTGAGGCTGCCCTGGAGTACATGAGTCTGTCCTGGAGAGGAGGGGGCATGGAGGCAGTGCAGTGGCTGGGGTCATGGGAACAGCAGCAGTGATGGGCGTGTGGGGGAGACGGCAGCCATGGGTGCTAGAGAGCCACTGTGGCTGCGACAACTTGCACGAGGGAGCCAGAGGTCCCAGGTACGAGAAAGCAGACTCTGGCCTGGGCCCCTAGCAGTGCCCAGCAAGGCAGGGGCTGGTCTGTGGAAAGAGAGGCTGTGATGGAGGCTCGACCCTGTGCACATCACTTAACAATGATGCTTTGTTTCTGTGGCATCTGGGTTTCCTCCACAAGCATTTCCAGTTGCAGACTTCCTCACTTCTGTCCCCTCAGGCCATCTCCTCTCAGCCAGCAGCAGTCCTCTGCCCGGGTTTTCTCTCCAAACCCCAGATTCCAGCACCCACCCCCTGTGCACACTGGGGACACACATCAGGCTGGGGTGCACAGGGCTGTGACACAGACCATCTGTGTAGGTCTCACTCTGTCCTGCCTGCCACAGACCAGTTGCTGCACTCTCCTCCTTTAGCCCCCGAAGCTCCCCTTCTGTCCCAACTGATCTCCCTGGCGTTGATGGGGCTTCCCTGGATGCGGGAACCTCTCCTCTCCTTCAACTCCCCCCACCCCTGTGCACCGGGCCAGTCCTGCTTCCTCTCATCTTCTATATCCCGGTTACACAGAGGTCTTTCTTATCCTTTTAGGTGTCCGAGGTCCTCTGCTAGTGTTCAGCCATTGCTCTATGAGAATTGTTCCAAGTATTGATGTATTCTTGATGCATTTGTGGAGATAGATGAACTCCACATCCTCCTACTCCTCTGCCATCTTGACCTCTCCAGTGGACTTTTTAAAGGGCCACAGGTTCCAATATTTTTAAACTCTGGAATAAATGTTAACTTTCAGATTCCATTCTTTTTTTTTTTTATTCTTCTCTTTTCCTTTGTGCTTAGTCAGTTTCATTTGCTCACAGGGTGCCGTGGGCAGAGGCCTCCTCCCAGCACTTGAGACCTGAGTTCCTAGTGCCAGTTGTCTGCACCGAACACCTCAGCTCACAGGCCAAGTCTTTGTGCATCTGTTCTTTTCCCTAATCCACTTAACATTTTTATTACCAATGTTTTGAATTCTTTATTTCATAAATTGGTTATTTCTATTTCAGTTTTTTTAGGTTTTTTCCTTCTTGCTGTTTCAGTTAAGAATAGTTCCTCTGCCTTTTCATTTTGCTTAACTTTCTCTGCCTCTGTGAATTTAGGTATAACAGTTTCCTATTGTAATCTCTAATGGTGTTCTCATGTGGAAGCTTCCCTATACAGACTGTGTTTACCCAATGCCTTTGGTGGGAGAACTGGATTTGATGTGGACACAAGTCATGTCTTTTCTCCGGGTATGCTGACAGCTGCCACCTTGATAGGGGGTAGGGCTGGAGCCTGGTATGAGGAGCAACTTCCCCTCTGCCCAGTGGCCATCACTGCCCTATTAAGGGCAGGGATTGATACCAAGTTGCTGGAGTAGAAGCCCTGAGGGTCAGACCGGAGCTGGCTCTGTTCCCTTCTAGTGTGTGTTTTTCCCTCTCCACACACCAGGACCCTTGCTCCAGAGAGGGGGCATGCTGAAGCAGGTGTGGCCCAGGAGAGTTCTTGGCTCTCATCAGCCACAGACAGAAGTCTAGCCGTCTCTGATGCACTGCCTGTATAGGCACCCCACAATTATTCCTCTTGCTCTGCTCAGACACTGCCTCAGGGGTAAGTCCCCTTTGTCCTTCATAGCCAGTCACTGCCCCTGGCTTCCACCACACCACAGAGCAGGCGGGGCCCAGGTGGACTCTCAGCATGTGTTGGGGGTGAGCTGTGGTTGAGTGGCGGTGGTCAGAGATCTGGACTAACCTCTGATGTGCATCTCAAGTAAATGCCAACAGTGGCTGCAGTCTCGCCACCCAGGCTCCAACTCAGAATTGGGTTGCCTTTACATACTGCATCTGAGTCTTCTCACCGGCAGTGGCCTCCCCAGATCCAGTGCTTTGCTGTGACATGGTGTGAACAAGGCCTGAGTGCTAGCTCCGCTCAGGCTAGGGTGTTGAGGTGGTTGCTGGAAACTGGCAGCTGCTAGAGCAGACCTCTCTCCGTCCTGCCTCAGAGGCAAGCCAGTGCATGCTCACTCCTCACGAGTGGAGTCCAGGCTTCCCACAGCGCTCTTGTTAGTCCTAGCTGTCCTCCAGCCAGACAATGGGGCTTATCTCCCCCACATAGGACCCAATCTGTGGCTCTCACCAATCACTCCCCAGGACGAGTCTCCACCTGTGTATTCTCCCTTTATTTCTGAGCCTCCTCCCAGGGTCACAGGTCCCAACCCAATCGCTTTTCTTCCAGTCCTATCCAAATTACATGTGTATCTTTCTTATAGCCTTGGTTGTACAGGTGTTGGTTGCCAGTTTCCAGTTAGTTTTCAGTGAGAATTGTTCCACATGTAGATGTATTATTGATGTGTTTCTGGGAGTAACTGAGCTCCACATCCTCTTACTCCGCCATCTTGATCCATCCTCCAGCAATGATTTTAATGTTACTTTAAATAATAAATTTATTTTAATTGGTACATATTATTTTCTCTTTATTGTTTCATCCATTATATAGAACGGGAATTAAAGTACTTATCAATGACATGTAGCTTTTTGTCTTTCATTATTAAAAAAGAAACTTTCAGAGATGGCTCTAAATTTTTGTTCACCAAGCCTGTATTGTGTGCTACATGATTTTAATTATAACGAAAATGAGTATAGAGTTCATGTTTTGATGCTTAGCTTATATGTGGACTGAGAATCATATTGGTTGCATAATATTTAGTTCATATCTCAAGATATAATGTACTCTTATCTGAAATTCTCTGTTAATTTTAGAAAATAGAGATTACATTATTTTGTTTCTACTCATAATATGGCTACCACCATTTGTAATTGTGGTAGTAGTGTAGCCTTTGCCAACTTTTTACTTCTTGCTTTTGTTACTGTTATTAGTACTATCTTTAATCTGACATTTATTTGTATCTTTTAAAGCCACTGTTCCTTTTAGTGGAAGCTAGATAAATTAAAACAGGATGAAATAATACCTAAATCAGTTTATACTGGCAAATATAAACTGTTATAAATCACAATATGTTGAAAGCCAGTGAAGCTGTGATGGCTTCACTGTGAAAATTTCTGCATGTGGAACTTTGACTATGCCCTGCTGATATACCTCATTTATTTTAAGTTTTGTGATATTTGATACATGTACTGACTAAAGCACTGAGGGGGGGGGGAATCCATATATAAAATATTAGTAACACTAATATTTCCTTTTTAATATAAAAATCAATAGAATTAGAAATTCAAAAATGTTCACTTAGCACAATAATAAATCATGTTGAGAACCCACTAAAGAACATGCATCTCTCTTGAGGAGCCACTAGCTTCAAGATAGAGACATAAAAGTAAGCCAACAATTAACTATGTGCTTATATAAGAATGTTTTCCTTATTTTTGCATTACCTAAACTTACTGTGACCTATTCCATTTCCTCTTTTGTCCCCAGATCCATTTCTAAGCTGATATATGACATGTTCATGTAATTCATGCTTGCTTTGACTGTGAGCTAAATTCCCAGGCTGGTTCCTGGAAAGATTCTTAGTAGTTCTGAGCTATAAATGTACACTCACTGTGTGTACAAATTGTGGGAATTAAAGAACAACTATAGCCTCTATATTATAAATAATAGTGACATGGAAAACAAATTATATAACATTGGACTGTGTATCTGATTCAAACTATCACCTATGGTATGAGAGCCTCAGCCTCCTTATACTTCCCAGCTATTTATGACTATAGTCAAGGTATGTCTAATGTGTGCCTTGGGACATAGCCTCAATCACCACATGGTAGCTATTTTCTCCTCTCCATTCAGATGCCTTGTGTATTTTCTGAGGTCAAGTCCTCTACTACCTGAAAAGGTGCATGAGAACAAATCATCAGTTACTAAGAGTAGCCTTGAATTCATTCGTATCACAGTTAATTTGCTATTTTACCCTTAAACTATTACATAATACTTTATTGTTCTGTTCAGAGATATTTTATAGAATTTATAATTTTTTTATGGTTCTTGCATGAAATGTCATTTCCTTGAAACTTAGCTTTTAATTAAAATTAAATTTTCTTTTTGCAGAAAAATTATTTAATTGATCAATCAATGTGCAGTTATAAATTTCTTAAGTAGTGCTCAGCATTATTCATGGGTGGCATCATTTAGAAAAATTAAAAGAGTTGATATCTTTCCAGTGATTGGATAGTATAATTGGGGATTCCAGAAAAGCGAAACTCATTAATGCTAAAAAGTTATGAAATAAAATGTGATACAGGAAATTAAATGGGAAACTATCCTTGATATAGTATTATTCTGCATACTGAATCAATGTGGCCATCATTTCAAATGAAAACGGAATTTTTCAGGAAGTCCTTTATGTATTTCACCTCAGTCCATTGTCTCCAGGCACTCAGTATTGCCTCAGAACAAAGACACTCAATTTTAATGTATAGTTTAATAAGTAATTAGTCAGGGTTTTATTTTTTGTTTGTTTGTTCTTTTTTCTTTGCTTTGCTGACTATAATCTCTTGAGACCTTAAGCTCCTCAAGGGCAGAAAATGTAAATTCTGTTTCTTTGTCTATTCTCTGAATATCAAACAAAATGCTGTATAAAGAATTCATGAAGGATTATTTTAATAAAAACTAATGAGTAATTCAGTCTTTCTTACTCCCTGAGGGAAACCTTGCTTATAGTGACCCCTGGGATTTTACGTTTTTCTCCATCTTGGAGGAAAAGCAAAAACTGTGATTTCAAAGATTTGGTAAGAGAAATTTTAAAATTTCCTTTTGGGAAAACTCAGTTCAAAAATAAAAATGTGGGCTTCCATGGTGGCGCAGTGGTTGAGAGTCCACCTGCTGATGCAGGGGACACGGGTTCGTGCCTCGGTCTGGGAAGATCCCACATGCCGCGGAGCAGCTAGGCCGGTGAGCCGTGGCGGCTGTGCTCTGTAGCAGGAGAGGCCACAACAGTGAGAGGCCCGCATACCGCAAAAAATAAAAATAAATAAATAAAAATGCCTCTTCTAATATAATCCCTTCCAGCTTTTTGATTCTATGATTGTATGATTAATTATCTAATTTACAGTTGATGTTGGAAATCTTTTCTCATTTGCAACAACTTCTTCCTTGCATTCTTTCACTTTAGGCTATTATTTATTAACTCAGTAAATGCATTATTTACAGTTCCTGAAAAACAGGGCTGAAGATTTTTATGAGATCTCACCAAGTTCTCTGCTGATTAAATGGAATAGTTTGGTAATAGCTTTGACCACCCAGGAAGTCCAAACTGTTCATTAAAAGTAAAATCTGGGTAAATTATGACTGAAGCCCTTCTGGTTTGTTTCCACTTTGAACTGCAATAGTTTTTGCCATAAATATTGGGAACCAGCACTAGAACTGTACTTCTTATTAAATTATATAGTAAAATTTTTTTTTTTTTAATTTTAAATGTTTCGTGATTTGGGTTTAGACCTAGTAAAAAGGGAAAAAGAAATAATCAAATAACTCAGGTATTGTATAAAATGAGTTGGTTAAGAAAATACAGATAGCCCAAACCTGACTAGCATTTAGAATACCAGACACATGAATTTAAGCTTTGGATTTAATTGGAACATAATATTTATCTTTTTTGAAGCATTTCTCTCTGTCTAAAATTTGTTCCTTGAGTACCTATTCTGCCAAGTAATATTATATCATTTTTTACTGGTTAACATATTTGTTTGTAATTGTTCTCAAATTGTTTCCTGGTAGGTTTTCTATTCTAACTATCATCATACACATAATTTTACTGTAATGTATTTTATTAACAATTTTTTATTTCTGATGATTGATAGAGAATGACTTCATAATTCACTTCTGGTGTATCTACTTGCTTGCAACTTCGTCACATGATATTTTTCTTTGAAACCTTCAGCAGAATGTTGACTTAGCATTACAAAAATTATTAGCTGATGAAACTGTAAAGAAAACACAGACTCCACTCACAAGTCTCGTCCTAACAGTATGCGCCATGAAACCAACGCATTTCAAAGATTTAGATGCTTCTTTTTGTGATGTCTCCTGAGATCAGAGAATGCAAAAAAGAAGTTCTCTTATAAATATGCATCAAGTACAGCTGTTTGATATATGCATTATGCAGAGACGTTAGGAGAACAGAGCTGTGTGTAACCTTTCAATAAGAAATACACCTACGGAAAAAAAAGTCATTTTGAAAATAAGTAATGTGAAGTATTTTAGTCTTTCATGAAAAGTGAAGACTAGTGAAACTCTTGAAATTTGACATTTAGTTGTATTTAAGTCATTAAGAAGTTACCCTGACCTATTCCTTAAACTCTCATCTCTCTCTGTTAGTTTTCTCTACAATAAAATTTATTTTTCAAACCAGAGGGAATTTTTCAGTTTTGACAAGATATAAATCAAAATTGTGACATCAGGGTATAGTTTTAGCATCTTCTCTACAATGTAGATGAAATAACTCTCTCTTCTTAAAGAGTGGACAGATTTTCTGGGAAATAATGAAACAACTTTTGTGCTCCTCACTCACACAGGACTGTTCAACACTCAGGGAGGAACTTCACAATGGGTTCTAATAACAATATATTTCGTAATTATTTTGATATTTTCATCATTCAAAATAAACATGTCTAAGTGTTCCTAATTTTGTATTTATAATTTGTATTTTTATTTAATGACCACCCCAAATTGTATAAGTTTCATGCCCCCCCAAAACCTGGCTCACTCTCTTGGCCCTTGTCTAGAACTTTGTCTTGTCATCTGCAGTGAGGAGTGTAGGCTCTGGCTAGGGACTCATGATAACTCTGGCTGTTTATTTCAGAGTTGTCATTTTTATAATATTATATTACTGCCTGTAAGTATCAAGTCCACTGGATGGACAAGTAATTTCACTCAAACCAGGGAGCAGGGAAAAATAAACAATATGACCCTCTTCTAAATGCTGTTACATCAGCACCCCCCATAGATTCTATTTGTTTATAATTCTGATTTAGATAGTCACCTTTGAGAACTCCAGGAGTTCAGAAGTTTTTGAAAGAACTTTGCAGTACATAATAGAGAGAAATTCAGATTGAGATTCTGTTAGGGTGTCTTTATTTTTCTTCCTTTATATTTGTTACACTTGAACCCAAAAGTTAGGTGGTTATAAGAATTCCAGGTTGCAGCCTTATACTATATTAAAAACGTGGTCATCAAAGAGACCATAAAAGGGAATAGGTTAATTTTCCCAGAATGCTTTGATATTTTCACTATCACTACCCCTGAATTTTGTTTTTCCTTTCCTAGATTGTTGGGAAAATGTATCTACCTTCAAGAAAAAGAAAATTTAACTATGAAACAATTTCATTTTACATTTCCCCCTACTTTTACACAGAGTTCCTAGCAATTATGTTTTCCCCAAAGCGCTCAACAATAGAGTCTGGTGCTAAAAGGTAGAGTAGGCTAAATATGGATGAATGTGAAATGTCCTACTTATTTTCTGTGGAATTAATTGATCGAGCTCATTTTGGGGGTGCTTTTCTTATTGACCAGAGAAACTTGGCTCATTAGACCAACTCACAAAGTGACCTTTTTAAAGAAAGAGCTTCCAATACATTTGTTCATGTTGCATAGCACTAAGAATAGTACTATTTAAAACTAAATACAATAATTTTGTATAATTACAGCAGGCATCATGGGACTTCAATTTTAGGCACTGTTTATAAGGCACTTCTCTTTACATTATTCTAGATTTGAATCAAAGATAGCAAACTGCATGTAGAGGTTTCTTTCAAAAGCCAATTCAATAGCCATATTTAAACTCAAATATTTCCTATTTTCTTTTTTTTTTACTTTCGACTGAAGTCATAATAGCATACTAGTGCTTTTTTTGAATTGACTTCTGCATGTTAACTGTACTACACAAATTCCATTTATTAGTCTAAGTCTTCATTTTGCTATACAGTTAACACAAACATCCATTCAACACACTATGTATGCTTAATTTCTTATTGAGTTTGACTTATTGTATTCTAAAGAATAATGGTTAAACGATACCCAACTTAGTTCAGGTTGAAAAATAATTGAGTCTATACCATGGAAAAATATTAAGATAGGGGAATAAAAAAATAATAAAAGAATATATGTATTTTATGCTATTACAGATGACCCTATTCATTAGTGAATTACCTCCAAAATAAAATTAGGACTTTAAGAGAGCCATTTGATATTATGATTCTCATAATATGAGAGGGTTTGCAAAAGTTAGGGCTAAACATGTAGATGTTTGTGTTCATTATGCCCATAGAATGGCATTTTGGAGTACTGGATGTTATTAAATGGTTAAGTTTGGGCTCTGGACCCAGACCATGTAGGGACAAATCTTGGCTATAATATTACGTGTTGTGTGACACTGGAGATTTTACTGAAAAGAAACATACCTCAATTTCCCCTCTCTAAAATGGGAATAATTTTAGAATTTCTTTGATAGATGTATATTAGAACAGGGCCTATCAGATAGGGAATGTTTAATAAATGATATTGTTTTAGTTTTTTTTTGTTGTTGTTACTGTTGCTTTGTCATGTTAGTCAAACTCTCTCATTTACCCAAGCACGGTATCAAAGTGAAATATGGATCATTACTTCTTGGAATCCTGTTTAAGTGACACAGAATTATTTAGATATCATGCATCCAAATGATCTCAAATTTTTCTTTATATGATTTTAAATTGACTATATTTGAAAATGTACCTTTCATTCTAGTATTAGATAATCTCAGCAAAATATAAAAATCGATAGGTCCAATTTACATTTTTATTAGGAAAGCAATAATTACTTTCTAACACAAATTATGAAGCTTGACATTTGCTTTTTCTTATTTACATTTAAATATCGTTATTTTTATTAGTAGTATTTGCATTTTAAAAAGTGGGAAGACATCAACTAATCAATCAGATTAAAAGCTCTAGGGAGGAGGGTTATATAATGTCCATTTAAATTCTGTTTTATAATTTTTAATATTTTTATAATTAATGAAATAACACTAAAATACTAGTTGAACAATCTGAATTTGTATACTTTCTGTTGAACCCTAGTTAGATGTTTCAGTTAATTCAATGTACTGTTATATAAAAATATGATTTTTAGGAATTTTGTGTATAAACTAAAAAGCATTTTTAATGGCTATCTGGCTGTTTTTCAGAGGCCAGTGCCAGAATGTTGCTACATTTTGATATTTAGCTCTTCTAACTACAATTATGAGTAGACTTCTAGAACTAAAATTTGAAATATTCGGAAATAAAGATGACTCTGTTCTTTACAGGGTATTTAACAAGCACATGCATATCTATGTCCTTGTGTTCTGTGCTGTGGTTTCCAAGATCCACAGAATGAGAGTCACTTACTTCCCACCTGTAGTTTCATAATTAAGACCTATAACTTTGTATGCCCAAGGTCTTGGGATCAAATTTGTCTTCAGGAGACTGTTTTCTGAAATCTACCTTGTAGTACAGCTAATTCAGCACTACTCATCATTATTTCTACTATTCCTGCTTTTACTTCAGCAGCTGAGGAAGTTAGGGCTTTTTTCTAAACCCTAGTGTTTTTCTCCAAATTAAGTACCTCTGTCTTTAACTTGTTCCTCCACTGATAACTAGCTCAGGACCTCAGTGTTTTTCCTTTAATACAAACATTCTACTTTCTTCAATCTCCTGCTCTTGAAACGACTAAAATGCTAAAAATGAGTTTGGGGCCCTAAACTTTGCTTCCAGGCCTCTGCAAACTCCACCCTGTCCCTCCTTAAGTATCCACATGTTTGTTCCCAGACTCCATATATGAACAGAGTCACAGAAAGGTAAGGTAATACTATGTCCATGGTCAAAAAGTCCACATATAGTAGAGCTGGGATTTGAATCCATGTAGTTTGACCACAGGGTCCATATGGTTAACTGCTATGCTACATGCCTTCCATAGTCTGCTTTTCTGCTTCTCTTTTTCTTTTCATCTGGCCTCTGTCACTATCTTAGATTTTAGCTCCCTTTTGACAATGCACATTTTTCAAAGTGCTAGAGATATGTCTAAAAAAAAACTACAAATAGGAGTCTATCTTGCCCTTAAGCCAACTCCTCTGTTGTCTTATTTGGGGTAAGAAGCCTTTTGTAAGTTCTCACACAGGTTTAGTTATAAGCAAACATGAGTTTTCTAATACTACAATTAATATATACCAATGTCAAAGTATTAATAGTACTGGGCACATATTAAACTATATATATGAGCTTTCTATTTACTCCTTTTTTCTTAAAAAGATGAATTCTAACAATTTTTTAAGGAATACATTTTTTAAATTTACATACCAAAAAATAATGAACCAAACATTTGCACATGAAGCCAAATCTGCCAATTATGGTTTGCAAATACCACTTTCTGAGAGATCTCTGGGCACAAGATGTTGTCCTAGAAATTTTTATTGATTTTGGAGTAAACAATCTTTTTCTGAGACTAATGGTGATAGTATTTGGCCAATACCTCTGTTAGTTTTTGCCACAGAAAGGATGACAGAAGAAATAAATGTCTAATTACTCATGGATTTAAACAAAGGACTACTGTTGGGAAAACTCAGTTGATTTTTAGAAACTTTTCTTTCAGTGCTTGCTGGAGATGGAAAGTGATGAAATACAAGTTGCTTAGGGGTATTAGAAAGGATACCAATGTAGAAGATAAAATCCCTGAGTTCTAGTAACTAGTCTTCCATTGACAGGTTCTCTCTAATGTAGTGAAAGTTGTTCAACCACTCTAAAATGAGACGATGGGACTAAATCAATTCAGAATCCTTTTCCAGCACAAAATTGTATATTCATGATAGCATTAATAGCAAAGAACTATCCTAATTATAACATTTAGTCAAAAATGGTATGTCCTTTGGCAGGATAAATGTTGACTATTAATGTGATTTCTCTACTTACACATACTTTAGGAATATCTCCAATTATTTTCCCTATGTTGATATTTAAGCATCTTTACTAATTATATTATTTCACAATAAGGAACGCGTGTCTTTACTCTTCAGAACATGTTATATTTTCAATTTAATCTCCTAGTTCTCAATATAGAACTTCATGTCAAATACTCCCTAGCGTTAGAAGTCATTGGTCAGCTACAGAGGACATGTGGGATGAGAGAGCAGATTGAGTTGTGGTATTTTACTTTTGATTTCTTCTTTTAGCCTCCCAAGAAAGACTGTACAGATGATGGTCTTGTTAATACTGTAGAGCAGGAGTCAGTTTCTGTGTCATTAATGTTAGTGATGAGTGATATATCTGACAAAGGTTAGAAAGCTTTTAGAACCATTTGACAACAATGACCACGAACGATAGAAGTGGTTTTTCTAGAAATAGAGTGGCAAGAGTTTCCATCTGACTCAGAAGACCTTTACCCTGTTCATGTCTGTTAATATTTTACTCATTCTCTGAAGCTCAGTATAAATACTACTCTCTTTCCTAAAGCTTTTATCTGGTTGGAATTTAAAACTTTCTTGTGGGATACATTAAAAACACACACACAAAAAAAAAACAAAAACACTTGGGATATAAGAACCATTTAATTGTAGTCTTACCAGAGCACATTCTGTAATACATTTTTGATTTATACTTATCTAAACCTTATCTCCCAAGCTTGTCATAGAGGAAGGCTGAAAGTTGGACTCATATACAGTGAATTCTATATCTTCAGAATGTCTAAAGCAGTTCAATTAACATGGTAGACACTTATTCAGTATTGGTTAAATTGGATTGAAATAATTAAGGGGATGGAAACACTGATTTAGGGGACACTTTAGTTCAATTTTTGTGTACCACACACACTTGGATTTGTTACCTTCATTGTCTCAAGCTCAAATTTGCTGGCAGAAGATTTTGCTCACCTGCTCCTTCAAAAAATGTTTTTGTCCTATTTTAGTTCATCTTCTACCTGTAGAACTTAGAATAAGAGAAACTACCTAGTGTGCCAAACATCTCACTACTTTTGAATTAATGCTTGACTGTCAGAAAAAGAAAATGTACTGATTTTACTAACAACAAATCACTGCTTTATATCTTCTGAAAACGGAAGTTTCTAAAATTGTACAGTTAAGTGGTGGAGATGTATTGGAGGAGAAAACCTTCATGCAGGTGAAAGCTGAAATTGTTTCAGTGACTGTTATGTTGAAGTTATCAAAATAACTGTGGAGATTATTACCTAAGTTTGTATTAAATATTGCACTATAATTAGAAAATACATATATCGTAAAAAACAATTTCCAATGCAAGGAGAATACAAAGACTATTTGGAATTTCAGAATAAAGTGAAAGAACTTTGAGTTATGTTGTAAAAGACTGAGGAGGTATTGGAGCTTAGCCTTGAATAATGGATATGAGTTAGATTGTAAGGTTGGGAGAGTGTAGGTTGATACAGCTATTTAAGCAAAGACAAACTTTGATTGAAGGTGTTAAGCAATGTGTAGGTAAAAGTCATTTAAACATACACGGGTTTGAAACCACTACATTACCACTATTTCTATGAGAAGAACATAAGTCAAGCACTGAAGGGAATTTGAAAAAAGAGAGTGATGAAACCTGGATTAGATAACGATGAAAAGATCCCATACATGGACAGTACATACCTTAGATAAAGACACATTAGTAGTGCTGTAGTCAAATGATACTCAACAGTCTGTGGCTGAGTGGACACCCAGCTCAATCCATCTCCATAGAGACACAGACATGGTGCACTGATTAACTGAACAGAGTGCTATATTGCTATGATTTAGATCCTCCAAAAGTATACTCCCAAGTTCAGGGTTTTATGCAGCATTTAATTCTAAATAGCCCATTCAGAAGTAGAAAAAAACAAATGGGTATAAATTTAACTGAGAAATTTAACTGTGGTAACTGTGAAGAATCACCAAGCTCTTAAATTATGCAGTACTAATATTTGATATAAGGATAGGAATATAGAAGTATACCAATAACATGGAAGTGATCTAGAAATACAGGGTTAGGGGAAATATGTAGATATAGACACATAGCTTAGAATAAAATTGTCAAACTTACTGAGGGAGGGTTAGAGTTTCTGGAAAGGAAATTTCAGAATTGATATGAAAAAAAATCTGCTTTGGATATTTAAGAGGCTGTGTATAGTTGCTGTAAGAAACAGATGGTTTTGCAGCCTTTATCTAGCAATAAGGTTCAAAAATCACAAGCCAGATACAACTCCAAGGCCATTTTTGGACATCTATTCTTATAACTCTTAATTAGGCACAAAAACCAGTGATTATAACTTGGGAATTAATTTGTAGATGATGTGATCAGCCTTTGGTAACATTAAGGAAGGACTTGTGGGACTTTATATGCTAAAGCTTTAATTACGCTCTCATGTTCTTATCCCACTGAAATCCTATTAAAAACTGGGATATACTCTCCAGTGTCAGGAATTAGATTCTCAAGTATTAGAGTAGTTACTGGGCCACATGATGAAAAGTGACAATGGACTGTATGTTTGGATTATTCTAGATTTTCAAGTTTAAATTTTAAAAAGGTGACTCCTAAACACTCAATGATATTATTATTTTACATCCAAGAATAGAAATAGCATCCACATCTACTTCAGAGAACCAAAACACACTGCTGTGTTTATTTGTTCAACATAACATGGCTATGTTTCAAAGCAGAGATGTTGTTTGGAACTCTCATGACATGTTTGCTTTCCACCTTAGTGCAGAACTTCCCTCTTAAATATCCATTATTTAAAACATGCTTGTCTGCCCCGAAAAATGTAGTAATATCTTGAGGCATTTATTTTTTAAGAATGGAATGACCAGAGTTGTTGCCCTACCTAATCTTCTATCATTATTTACAACTGAGGAAATAAATTATACTATTCCACTAGTCTGTGTGTGAATACTAGCATTTTATTCCAGAATCCTGGGTCTAAATTTTTACCTCTAAATGGGATGTATAATACCCTCCTAACCAAATAATCCTGAGAATTTACCTAGATTTTTTCACTTAATGTGTGGCATGTGGTAGGTAAAAAAAAAAAAAAAAATGCAAGTTAGCTTCTCCTTCCTCCTTGTATTGTAATATGTGTCCAAGTATGTAACTTTGTCACATTTCAGGAGGGCTGCTTTTCAAATTTGAGGAGGCATATGGTACTTTGAGAAAATCTTTTGATGTTCTTTAAGCATAAAGCTTCTCATTTTAAAATCATTTTCTATCCAATATATTTAGTATGGGGTGGTAGTTTTATATTGGCAAGTCCTTGGTAGGAAAACAGAGGAGGATTGAGGGTCAGAGTGTGAATTTGGGTTGGGCAGCGGGTAGTAGAGTTCCCCAGTTGGGGAAGAATTGTATTTTTGAGAAGATCTAGATTTGAGAAAAGGGGCTGGGGGCATTTGATTCGTCTGAAAGTTTGCTTCACTTAGAAGGAATGCAATGCCTCCTACATTTTGCCATCTAGTGTGTCTGATTACTACTGAAAAATAATGTGGGTCATGGTTTCAGTTATATTTCTTTTTATTTAAATTAATGTACTACTTAATCATGTTTGAATGAACCTGATTTTATGGATCTATCTTCATATTTTGGATACATTGTTTTGCTGTTATTAGAAATAGGTTTGTTCTAATAACAATATATATAGGCATATATTCTTTGCCATTTCTCTCAGATGGTGGTGGTTATGATCATGAGGAGAATAATTATGAGGTTTATCATTAAATCATCACTGATCACCTATTATGTACTAGACTACAGGTATTCTGCTAGGTGCTAATAGCATATATGATAATACCCCTACCCAGCCAAATGAATAAGACATAAAAGAAAAAGGTAAATAAAATATATTGAAATGCATGCTATGCTAAAGGTTTGTTTTTGATTACTGCATTTAATGATTTATAAATGCATCTTGTGGTGCATCAGGGAGGATTTCCCCAGGAAGAGATACATCTGAGGCAGGTTCTGAAGGAGGAGTAGAAGATATTCCATAGAATGGGTAAGGACAAGAGGGTCATAGGCAAAGGGGGTGGCTTGGGCAAAGAACAAAGAGAAAGAAAGATCATAACTTTTGTTAAACTGCAAGTGATTCAATTTATCTAGAATTCACAGTTTCAACAGAGGAATGGAAAGAGAAGGTATTGAAGGAAAAAAATCTTTCTCCCTCTCTCCCTTACTCCCTCCCTTCCTTCCTTTTCATTTTTCCTGTCCTCCCTTCTTCCCTCCTCTTCTCCTTTCCTTCATTTCTTCCCTCTTCTTTCTTCCTTTTAATATTGTTCTGCAGATTAACAAAGCTCCCTACCAAATGCTAGCTTGAAGTCAAAGAATCAGCTCTGATCTGTATCTTTATGGGGTCATAAGATCCCCTAAGATCCTTATTAATGCAATTGCTTCTCATTTTCTTTTTTTTCCCTTCTGTCTTGCTATTTCACCTAAATGTGATTTATAGACAGAAAAGTAATTGAAAACTGCCCAGTCTTTGTCAATTTAAAAAGAGTTTATTCTGTATTTTATGAGATATTTGCAGCTGACCAAGTTTCTTCTATTAGCAAGTTCCCAAACCACTTTCCTGTAGATGGGATTTAGCTCTGTTCTATAACAAGGCACACTGAATTTCTCATTTGCCCTTAAGCTCTTTGGCCCAGTGACACTCCACTTTAAGTTTAATCACACAGAAAAATCAGAGAAGCTCCTGTCTCAAGTGACCACTTTGACCTTTCTTTCCTGAAAGCATGAAGAGATGAAATTTCCCTATTTTGTGCAGTCAGTATGTGATTCTCCACACACCTGTATACTGTGTTTGTTTCAAATCCAGGGTGACCAAAGTTAATGCCACCTCTGTCAGTGGGAAAACCAGAATTATGCTTTGCAGGCACCATAAGCAATCATTTCTAGTAGCTATCTCCATGAGGATATAATGTTCATTAGGGATTTTTTGAAGAGAGACAAAAAAGCTATGAGAAAGACTCAGAGCTGCTTAGTAGGGCTTGACTAAATAGGGAATTGGATTTGGCTCATTTATTAAAGTCATAATTCTTGAGCAGCAAGTGTTCTTAGGACAAGAAGGTGGACTTCTCCTCTGATTGGACCCTGAAAACCATTTGTGTCCTGCACCTCACATCATCCCACATATGTGTAATTGAGCTTTTCGGTTAATGATATAACACCCATAGAGATATGTTGACTTTTTCTAATGGTTATATGAAATCCAGTGTACTCTTATGCGGTTATACCAATTCACATACCCACCAACAGTGCACAAGGGTTCCCTTTCTCTATATCCTTGCCAATACTTATCTCTTATCTTTGTGAAGACAGCTGTTCTAACAGTTGTAAGATGATGTTTCATTATATCCTTTTGCTGTATTAAAGTTTAACTATGAGCTTAAAGACTTTGCTAAGTTCTATGAGTCCTTCTAGAGAATTGTTGAAACTGAGGGTGGCTTGGTGAGACCCCAGAAACTGCAGCTGCACTTTATTCAAGATTAGAAGCTTTTCCTGTGTTCTCCTTAGGACCCTGCTATTATTCTTATGATAACACTTATCACACTGTATTCTAACTGCTTGCCTATTTGTCAGTCTCCTTCAATAGACTGTGAAATCCATAGGCTAGCATTGTTTTTTTTTATCCTGTTTCAATTTCCTGTGCCTAACACAAAGTCGGTTCATCGTAAGCCCTCAATACCTACTAGTCCAATTACAGAACTAAAGTAAGAAAAGAAGGAAGAACATCTCAACAGACCATACAGAGTTAATTTTTTAGAAATTGGGTCAACCAAAAGGTAAATGTGATCAAATGCTTTGAACTACTAACAAATAATAGCACAAAAGTGATTATTGAGAAAACAGATATACTTCTATTCCTCTAGCTTGACATCAGTGGAGAAAATTCTGGTGTCTTATGTCAGAGTTCCTCTATCTTGCTGCCACAAGATCTCTGTTGAATAGGATCTTGGACTAGGGTAAAGGTAAAATCATGTCCTCATATCAGTACCTAGAAATTAGTCTTTACCATATCAAGGTAAAAAACGAAACAGATATTCCCAATGCAATAAAGGTTAAAACTAAAATTCAAGGTTACCCACTGAAAATGTAATTAAGAAAGAGTTAATAATTTATCATCATAAGAAACATAAGGAATGCTTTATAAATGTGAGATTGAAGAGCCTGAGAAAGTTATGAAATGAAATCAGTGTACACTAGGATGACTCTCAAGGAGGTATGATTAGATTGTGAATGAGATTAAGAAAACTTAAGTCTAATAATATAACTATAATCAGTTAAAAGAATATTTTTAAAGAGAACAAGAATGAACTGAAAGAAATTTTTAGCACCTTCCATATGAAACGGGTACCTACTTCAATCAGCTTATGTGAATGACTAGCCCATTTAGGAGGTTTATACCTATCATAAAGATGGCTGATTTGCACTATTATATAGTGATTAATATCATTCTTCTGCTTTAGATTCTAGAGCACATCAGGCAAAATTCAAATTGCCTTAAATCTCGCCATAGAATTTCTATATTATAGACAATGATAATCAGCCCACACAAGCAAACATTAATTCTCATGATGAATCAATATTTGGAATTCATTCCTACATTATTCATTTATATAAATGGTTAGAGTAAATCTAGAAATCTCTGGACACACTGAGAAAAATTAAACTTATGTGCCTGAAAAGCTAGAGACAAGGTCCAAGCACGTGTTTAACACAAAGTAATATCAACCTCGTGGCTCTCTTTAGATAGGCAGGACGATTTTCCTCAGGTTATACAGCATGGCTGTTCAACTGCAAAAACAATGGTCAGGAAAGGTGGGAGAAAGAGAAATCAGGAAAGGGTTAGAGAATTTAAAAGAGAAAATGATTCAGTGAACCCATAATGTTTAATACAGTTACAATGTTGGGTCCTTATTTAAATTTGTCAGCATTGCCTCTGTCTTGTCACAAGCAAAGCTAGTAGAACTTAAATAATTTATTTTGCAGGATATAATTTAAGAAGGCAGCCAGCCTGGTTATTTGGGTAAAACTGATCTCCTCCTGTCTTCTGATCTTGAGCAGTGTGTACATGTATGGAAAAGTGTGTGTATGTGTGTATGTGCATGTGCATGTGTGTGTGAGTGTGACTACATGTTTATGATCAAATCTTTTGTACAATGGGATATACAACAGGAAACTTAGGAGGTGGTCCCTGTTTGGAGTCCAAAAAAATTGCACATTCCCTTAAAAGAGAGTTAAGCTTCTAAAAAAAACATATTCATGCATATATATATATATATATATATATATATACACACACACACACACACACACATACATATACATACACATGTAGGTTTTCTTTTACTGCCATTAAAATAAAAATATCCTCACTGATTACATATAAGGGGCATCGATGTGAAGGAATACAGAATTATCTAAGGACTAATTTCTACTACAAAACTTGCCCAGAAAAGCTCTCCTAACACCCACAAATACATTTTCTAAATAGTGCACAATAATCTTTTTTTTTAAGTTTTTAAAATATACCTGTGAAATTTTAACATTTTTCCCCAAAAGAGATTTTTCTTTTTTTTTCTTTTTAACATCTTTATTGGAGTATAATTGCTTTTCAGTGGTGTGTTAGTTTCCGCTGTATAACAAAGTGAATCAGCTATACATATACATATATCCCCATATCTCCTCCCTCTTGTGTCTCTCTCCCACCCTCCCTATCCCACCTCTCTAGTTGGACACAAAACACCGAGCTGATCTCCCTGTGCTATGTGGCTGTTTCCCACTAGCTATCTGTTTTACATTTGGTAGTGTATATATGTCCATGCCACTCTCTCACTTCGTCCCAGCTTATCCTTCCCCCTCCCCATGTCCTCAAGTCCATTCTCTACGTCTACGTCTTTATTCCTGTCATGCCCCTAGGTTCTTCAGAACCATTTTTTTTAATATTCCATATATATGTTTTAGCATACAGTATTTGTTTTTCTCTTTCTGACTTACTTCACTCTGTATGACAGACTCTAGGTCCATCCACATCACTACAAATAACTCAATTTCATTTTTTTTATGGCTGAGTAATATTCCATTGTATATATGTGCCACATCTTCTTTATCCATTCATTTGCCTATGGACACTTAGGTTGCTTCCATGTCCTGGCTATTGTAAATAGAGCTGCAATGAGCATTGTGGTACATGACTCTTTTTTGAATTATGGTTTTCTCAGGGTATATACCCAGTAGTGGAATAGCTGGATCATATGGTAGTTCTATTTTTAGTTTTTTAAGGAACCTCCATAC
This sequence comes from Tursiops truncatus, assembly GCF_011762595.2. Classification (NCBI taxonomy): domain Eukaryota; kingdom Metazoa; phylum Chordata; class Mammalia; order Artiodactyla; family Delphinidae; genus Tursiops; species Tursiops truncatus. Next base: position 46,440,759 of record NC_047047.1, read on the forward strand.
TGTTCTCCATAGTGGCTGTATCAATTTAAATCCCCACCAACAGAATGCACAGTAATCTTAAATTGATTATTTTGTCCCTCTGGGTAATCTAGTAGCTCTCCTTTGCTCAACCGTCTAACAGGCAAGGTCAGATGAAACACTGTCTCTAGAGATAGAAGTAGGGATAATTGGAGGAGAAAGAGTGGAAGGCATTGGCTCTTCATGTAGCCCAGCCTTATGGGACTGGGGTCACATTTCAAGTGAATACCAGTTTGGTTTAGTGGTGTTTGGAGAGTGATAAGAAGAGTGTTTCAAAGAGACATATATTCCTGAACACAGTTTTCTACTTCGGTTATTCTTTTATCAGGTCTATAAAAGGATTCTGGGTTTATGACTCTATGTGTGTACAAATCTCATCTGATGGACTCTGAAGAGCTTGAATGTCAGTAGTAATTTATTCCCAAACCACCATCATAATGGTCAGACTCTTATGTGAATAAAAAATATTCACAAAGAAACAATGACTCATGAGAGGCTAGTGGACTTAATTTTATGGCACATTTTTAGTTTGCTGAATAAGAAAGAGTAGAGTAATAAGTTAAATAAAGGGACTCTGATTCTTAGATATTGAAGTCATACTGTTTTAACTTAAAAATACCTGCCTTTGGGTGAAATTACTTTACGTCTTTAGGCTTTAAATTTTTCATCTCTAAAATGACATCGTAAGATTAATTTACCCCTAAAGTCAGTTTCATACTAAAAATGATTTTATTATATGATTGCTGAATGATCATCCTGTTAGAACTCATGAGATTTTGATCTTAATTACTAGGAATACTGATTGGACAGATAAATAAACATAATGTATGCATCAAACAACTTTTTCTGTTTCCAATATAGGACATATGTAAAATTTTAAATGTTCTAAACAACTGAGGTTTTTGGAATCATGTATAAAATAATCCCACTTTTTAAAATGCTAGTTACAAGAACTTATTAAATGATATATGGACCCATCAGTTTATAAGTGTATATTATTTGTAGCATACTCTATTTGTTCAGCTCCATTGTTACCTTTAAACTATGTACACACCTAGTACCATTGTGCAAGTACTGGACTCCACTTCAAAAATGACCTCCGGAAGCTACTATCTCTTCATGAATTCAGTTCCAAATTATATGTCTGGTCTATTCTACACACCAAATTGTATTTTGTGTCTTATTCCTCATCATAGATTGCTTTTCTTACAATGAAATTGACTTCCCTACAAATACAAATACAGATGTTGTATGTGGCCACTGTGCTTCTGTCTGCTTTACACTACAATGCTGGACAGTCTAATAAGTAGCATGCCCATGGGCCATTGTTTGCACAATGACAACATAGCAGTGATTATGATGGGAGCAGGTGTTGTGGCATATTCATTTATTATGGTTATAACTCCTTGTCTGAGTTGTGAAACTATATCAAGTGAAAAAATTAAAGACTTTATATATAAACAGAAGAAATTGTGTATCATTAGATTATTTTTGACAAACCACATAATATATATGTAACTTCTAAAATGCAGTGCAATATAATAATGAAAACAGACATTCCACGTGCTTGACATAAACTAATTTGATTTCATAGGCCTAATTTAATATACTTAATCCCTTCCGTGTCTTTTATTTAGTTTCTTTTCTATTTTCATTGGTGTAGTGACCCAGGGTTTGGGAGTGAGGTGTTTGATTCCAGAAGACTGCCCTTTCCCTACTCCTTTTCTATACAATCCCCACCCTCTGTGAGAAGTTTCTGATTCCAGGAGACTGACTGGGCATTAATAGATTCTGCACACAACTATGACGCTTTCTTTAGAATTCTTTTCTAAAGCAGGGAGAGCAGTTGCCCTTCTCACCCCTGTTGTTTCTTCGTTCCTCACAGAAGAAGTTAAGAACCAGAGTTTTCTTATGACTTCAGACTTGAGACTGGCTGCTCATAAGAGTTGTGTTTTGAGTTTGAGGTTGGGGGTGGTTGGAGACACTGTTTACTAGTTTATTGTCACCTGTTTAACCAGAGGGACTTGCAACTAGATTTTGGGCACTAGCTCAGATAATAGTAAATAATACCTTGATATTTGTAGTTGTCAGGTTTTTTTCTTTTTGGATAATGTCCTATTCAATTTGAGATGACATAAATGCAGAGGTAAAGTAGATAAAGAAATTACAAAAATTTTAAAATATGCATCATACATGTGAAGGAGAAAAAGAGAATCTCAGGAGCTGTATGAAGAGTGGAGAGATCACCACTGCAAATTATTAAAAGTTATAAAAATACTATGATATTGCAGATGACTTTTTCTCCAGTAAGAGAGGCAATAAATATATGTGGATTGTCTACAAAGTATGTGGAAACAGAGTGATACGGTTCATTTTTCGATGAAATGTTTCTCATAATTAATTTTATATTCACATATTGTGAACCAGTTGGAACAGATTACCTGGCATCCAAGCAAAATTGAAGCCATTTTCTTTTCATTTTTATTCTTTTCTGCTTTCACTTCATAAGCATACCTTGTCTCCTCCTTCCCCACCTCACTGCCTTCCAATAGATCTTTGTTACACAAAGTGTGTCTTATAAACCAAGTGATACTAGCAACACCTGGGAAGTTTTAAAAAAAATGTTGAATCCAGTCCCCACTGCAGAGCTACTGAATCAGAGCCTACATTTTAAAATCATCCCAGATAAGAAGTATTGGAATAGATAACAGTACAATGATGCTACTTACCATTTTGCTATTGCCATTTGCATGGAAATAGGAACAGTGGATCTTGCTGCAAATGAAAGCCAATTAAGAAAAGGTAGAGAGACAAAAGTAGGAAACTTTGTTTTGTTTTGTTTTCTCCCTTACTAATTTACCCATGCTTTTAGTTCTTTCTGATGAATCTTGGCTAAAGATGATGATGATGATGATGATTTTTCAAGCAGTAGTTGGCTCTTCTTGGGGGATATTTTCTTTGGAAGCAAGAGGTCACTAAATAGACTGACTAGATTCTAGGAGTCTGATTGAACCACGTTTATCAGTGGGCTATGAAGTAAATAAGATGGATTTGCCCTTAAAATACTGCCTGATGGATTATGTAGGAAATGGAATAACATTTCACATAAATTGAACTACAATGAAATAGTAATTGCATGCAAAAACACCTTAAATATCACAGTAGGAATGTGGCTTTCATTTATCAATGGAGAGGCCGTGAATAATTCTATGTAGAGAGGTTTCCTAATATATCTCAGTGGTTGGAAGTAAAATGATTTTGAATTGGGCATCTCTAGAAACAGGCAAATTAGTTCAGAAGTTATTATAATATGCCAAGCTAGAGGTGATAAAATCAAGTTAGGAAAGTAAAGGAGGAATTAAAAGTAGACTATAGAATTCTTAAATGCCATTTGTTATAGGCAGTGGAAAAAGGGACTATGACTTTATTTTGGAGCATTTTAACAATGATAGAGCAATGATGGTGTTTTTAAGAAAATTGGAGGAGGCCAGTGAAGTTTTATGAGGCAAAGAATTTGTTCAGTCCGTGTTAGGTTATGTATGTGTCAATGGTTAAGGAGGTATAAATGCCCCATAGGACTGGAGTTAAGATACAGTAATAAATATTAGGGAATTATCTGTATTGAATTATTACTTGAAGGAGATTAGACAAATAATTTAGAGAGAGAAAAGAAGAGGAGGGAAGGGGAAAGAAGGGGAATGGGTAGAAGGGAAGGGAAAGAAAAGGAGGGAAGAGAAGGAAAAAGAAAGGGAGTGGAAAAAAGGGAAGAGGAGGATATGAGAAGACCTGAGTGGAAGTGATGATATAAAAGACATGAAAAGAATCTGGAAGACATAAAAATTCAGGTATGAAAAAGAGAACGTCAAGAAATAAAGAGAGTAGTGTCTCTTAGATCCTTCTGACAATTTGAATAGTATGAAAGTAAAGTGTCACAGTAAACATGAGAAGAGAAAAATTGTGTAAAAATGAAGCAATAAAAATATGAAGGTGTCAAATTAAGATTAGGGAAGATAAGGGAAGATTAGGGAAGATAAGGACAGAGAAAGACACCAGGATTGGGGGAATTTAGGCATTTTGAACAGTGCTGATTTGAGGGAGAATGATAGGGGAAGAAGACAGACAGTTGGGCATGATGAGAGAATCAATTGTGATTATTTAGATGAGGCAAGGAGGAATGAACTTAGGCTGGAAAAATAGGACAAGAAAAGGAAGGAGAACATTTAATATATGACATGTGAAGAGCAGTGCGGTAGACAAGTACTGTGGAAGGACAAGGACCTATAAGACAAAACCCATCTTCAAAAATTTCACACTCTAATAGGATGGTAACACAGGTCTCTACGTTGCAAAACAAGTGTATGATAAATACCAAGAAGTTTCAGCTACTTGCATGCCGTCTTCCTCTTCTTGTACTCACTACATAACATAGACTCCATATTTATTGTTTGTATTATTGCAGTAGATTTATACCTATCTTCATTCTCATGTTTTTAGTCCATTCTCTACCAGTGATTCACAATTATGGAGCATTTTGTATAACCTCGTGGATCTTTTTGTTATCAAATTTGCAAGTGGGGCCAAGGGTGCTAGATGTCTGCAGTCTTGTACAGCTAATTGTCCTGTGTGCCTCATTTTTTTCCAAATGTCCAGACAGGCTAAACCCATTACAGATATATACTGGTATGGTTATAGAACATAATAATCTGGAAAAGCTATTATTAGAAGTTATATGAAAAGCTCAGTAGTTTAGAGAATGTTATTTTGGATAGGGAAATTCGTAGAATGAGAGACATTGTGTTAAAATTAATTAAACTATCCATCCTATCTCTTTGCTGTATCATAGCATCTCTAACCTTTAATTGAAAAAAATTCAGTGCAGACGTGGAATTAGTATAAACTCAATAAAGCCAGTTGCAAATATATAACAGTGCCAGTTTTTTTTTTTTTTTTTTTTTGCGGTACATGGGCCTCTCGCTGTTGTGGCCTCTCCCATTGCAGAGCACAGGCTCCAGACGCACAGGCTCAGCGGCCACGGCTCACGGGCCTAGCCACTTCGCAGTATGTGGGATTTCCCCGGACCGGGGCACGAACCTGTGTCCCCTGCATCAGCAGGCAGACTCTCAACCACTGCGCCACCAGGGAAGCCCTAACAGTGCCAGTTTTGAAACTCCTTTTGACAGATTTTTAAAAAGTGTTATAAATCAGTGGAGACATAAAAATAAGGAATTTCATATATAAAGGTTGTTTTAAACATAGTACATATTATTGAACTCCTGTTTATGTTTTTGGAGCTTGTAGTGAAATAATAAGCAATATAATTTGTAAAATTTTAATATGGAAGATTTTGATTTGGTATAGCCTCATTTGTTTTCTTTCTCTTATATTATCCTCAAAATTCTCTCACATAACTCTTCTATGGATTCTTGTATTACTGTTTTTCTTCTGGTGCATCCTTCATTCTTTATTGCTTAGAGAAAAATATAGCCACCAAGGTTTTTTTAAGTATCAAAGACTTAATGTATGCCTTGACATGAGGTAGGCTTTTAGGACAGGCTATGTGCTTTGTGATGCATCATCACACCCCAACCCACACCATTGGAAAGGGACTTATTTTGAAACATATTTATTTATGAATGAATACTATCTCATTTGGTAGTATATCATACTTGTTTTCTTCATTGTGCGATTATATTTTTGGTGTTATTGGCATGATACTTCTACTTTAATTATGGTACTCTGTGTCTATCTCTGCATCTTTTATTACTAGTTTGGTTTTTACTTTATTGTCTAATATATTCTTGATCCTTCATTTTCATATTTGTTGAGCACATACTATATACCAAGAATATATGAGATACAAAGTATATAATACTGAAACAAAAAAGGTAAAACTCTTCCCTCATGGGGCTTGCTTTCTAGCAGGAAAGAGAGAGAATAAGTAAATAAGTGGGTTAAAATATTTTCAAGTTGTGATCATTGCTGTGGAGAAGAATAAGATAAGAGGAATTGGCAGTGGCCCAGTAGGAGGAATGTGCAAATTTAATATAAGGTGGCTAAGGAGAGTCTTGCTAATATAATGACATTTGAGCTTAATTAGGAGGAAATGAGGGAGAAATTATTTGACTATAAGGCCCAGGGAATAACAAGTCCAAAGGCCCTGAAGCAGGAATTTTCTTGGCATCTTAAAAAAAAAAAAAAAAGAACTGCAGGGGGCAAGAATGACTGGAGCAAAGTAAGTATGTGGGAAAGAAAGTTGGAGAATTGCAGGAGTCAGAGACTGAAAGATTTGAAACAAAACCATTGTAAGTACTTTAAGTTAATGATCTGTGTGAGATGGGAAGCCAGGGAAAGATTCGGGGCAGAGTGCCATAATCTGACCTACATTTTTAAAGAATTACTATGACTTATGTTTTGAAAATAGTCTTGGGGCTAGGGCACAAGTAAGGAGACCAGCTATGTGGCTATACCAACATATATTGTAAGAATAGTAGTAATACAAATTTAGAAATGTTCTTTATATAAGGTATAGTTCTATAAGTGATTCCTAACTGAAAAATCTAATGATGACTTCTGTGATTTGAATTTAAGCAGTACTTAGCTAGAAAGTACTACTTTGCTTTATTTGCTTATAGCAACTATTCTTTCAACAAATACTTACTGGAGACTTAAAATGTGCCAGGTATTGTGCTGGACATTAGAGATAAAACTGCAAGTAAAAAATTGCAAGTAAAAACGCACACTCTCTACTTCCTTGGAGGTTATAATCTAACAGATAAGTTGCTTTAGAGCTTGTATTCATTGTTTTTTTATATTTGTTCTTTTCCTCCTCAGCTATATTTCATATCCCTTTGAAAATGGATTAGGTATCCAGTTATGTACATGTGAATTCATTCATTTACTCATTCATTAATGGAGCAATCGAGAGCCTGTGTGCCATGTACTGAGCTAATGGTACCTCTCAGATAAGTTAGATATTGCTGACACTGAGTGAATGTTCAACAAGGTCTTGCAGAGTTGAATTGAATTGAGTATTGGGAATAATAAAAAGCAAGGAAGGTGACTAAAGTGTTAAGAGATAGTGTCTTAAGATGTAGTTGGTATGCAGGCAAATTATGCTCCCTGTGTTGGAGTTGCTGAACCTAATGGCTCTTGCTGATCTTTCACAAGCTTCCATATTCTTAGTGTACTTTAGTGACCTCCACTGTCAAGACAGGACAGTAATACTTGCTGGCCTTTCAGATGGAAGAAAAAGTGAAAGGAACATGCAAATGATTGCATACAAATGATTAAGCTGAGATTGGTCCAATATAAATGCTAAAAGAACAGGAGACAATTCACTTCACACTATAATTTCAATGCAGAAGGAAACATCAGACCATGGATTACCTCTCTCATAAATGAAAAATACATGAAAAGACATTCGGCATTCACAACTATAGTAAATGTTTGTTCAAAGCTCTTGTGACAGCAGGTCTTCTTTAAGAACCAAATGTTTATTTGAAAATATGGTCATGAAGCAAATAGGAAATGTGTAGTAGTGTCTTATACTTTCCTAGGAGTAGTATAGAGAGGTGGCCTATTTACCACTTGAAACAGTCTCTTTTCCCCAGATCATTCAAATGGAAGGGAAAATATCACTGTTAAAGAATGAAAGTCTTTAAATTTTTGTTTGTCATATCCAACTGGAAAGGTCTTATGAATTATAAAAATCTACTCAATTAAATTATGAATCTCAAATAAAAACTTTTTAGCTGCAATTTTTACTCTTTACCCCAAATTTGCATCATTAATACAAGTAAGGTAGTGATTGTTTCTTTTAATTTATGAAAAAAGTTCCAATTTCTTGACATGTTCTTTTCCTATATATTGCTATGGATATTAACTTTGGTTAGACTCCTTGTTCCTACACTGTTTTTAAGTAAAGTGGACCTAAGAACAGAGGTCCTGAGAGAATAAGACAAAGTGTACTTAAGGAAAAATATTACATTGTATTACTTTTCAACAATGCTTATTTTGTTTAATACCATATAGATTTGGAGGAAAACTCTACAATTATCTTTGTATTTTCCTAACTTTGAATGTCGTAGATTTGCTTTCACCTCTTTTTAAAGTTTACATAGATGCAGTTATACAAAATATACTCTTATGTATGGCTTAAATCACAACACTGTATTTGTGAGATGCTGCATGCAGTAGTATAGTTCAGTCATTTTTATTGCTATAATCTATAAAAATGAAAACAATTTATTTACCCATTATATTATTTGATGAACAAGTGAATTTTTTCATTGGGGTATTAGAAATAGCATTGTTAAGAACATTTTATTAAATTTTATTAAAAGACATATGTGCATTTCTGTTCGGTAAAAACCTATAAATGGGGCTTCCCTGGTGGTGCAGTGGTTGAGAGTCTGCCTGCTGATGCAGGAGACACGGGTTCGTGCCCCGGTCCGGGAAGATCCCACATGCCACGGAGCGGCTGGGCCCGTGAGCCATGGGCGCTGAGCCTGCGCGTCCAGAGCCTGTGCTCTGCAACGGGAGAGGCCACAACAGTGAGAGGCCCGCGTACCGCAAAAAAAAAAAAAACAAACTATAAATGGAAATGATGGGCCATATGTTATACGTGTTTTCTGCTTTAGTGGATACTAACAAACATTTTTCAGAGTGCTTCCAACAGAATTTAAGAATTCTAATTAAGGTACATTGTCACCAACAGTTGCATTTTATTTTATTTTTTCCCCAGCCATCCTGATGGGGATGTTTTTTGCTTTTAGTTTACATTTATATTGAGAATTTTAGTTTAAATTTAGGTTAGATTGTGTTGGTCAATTTGAGTATTCTTGACATCTTAACAATACTGTTGTCTTCTGATCCATGTGCAGGTATAGCTCAGTATTTAAGTCTTCTTTAATTTCTCATGGCAATATTTTGTACTTTTCCATGTCCATCTTTTTACAGCTTTGTCCCTACATAGTTAATATCTAAGAATGCTACTGCATGTAGTAGTTTTTAAATTTAATTTTTTAAATGTTTCTTGTTGCTAGAAACAGAGTTGATTTGTGTATATTAATGTTATACCCTAATACCTAACTAAGTCCACTTATTAGTTCTAGTAGCTTTTTTGTATATTTTATAGGATTTTCTATAGGAACAATTGACAATTGTAAATAGAGATAGTTTTGTTTTCAATCTTGAGGTTCTTTGTCTAGTTGTCTTGCCTTATCACACTAGCTAGAACTACAGTGTTGAATGGAAGTGGTGAGTTGTCCTAACTATCTCCCTGACTTTAGGGAAGAAGCATTTAATCATTCACTATTAGTATGATGTAAGCTATAGGTTTTTCTTAGATGCGTTTTTTATTTTAGGAAGCATCCTTCTATTTCGAATTTGCTGAGAGTTTTAACAGGAATGGATATTAAATTTGTTGTCACGTTTTGTGCATCTCTTGATAGTATCACATGATTTTTTTCTTTTTTCATTCAATTAATATTGAAAGTTATATTGATTTTTGAATGTTATCCCAACCTTTATTCTTGAGAGAAATTCTACTTCTTCTTGATATATTATCCTGTTACAGATGATTGGATTTAATATTCCTAAAGGATATTTTCTGTCCTTTATTATCTTTACTTGTTGTAATTTCTTTGCCTGAGTTTTGGAATCAGAGTAATGCTGGCCTATAATCCTGTCTTCTCTTGTTTATAATATGCTTTTTATCCCTTTATAGTGAGTTTTAAATTTCATATGTTTATCAGTTATTGAATGTCCATTTGATTTTGCCAGATTAATTTGTTCATTTATTATCATTCTATTCTGTCCAACTTTTTGTATTTTTCTGGATATATTAATTATATTATTTTACACCACTTGTCAACTAATTCCGATCTCTAAATTGCCTATAGATCAGTTTCTCTTTTCTTTCTTAATTATCATTTTTGTGAATGTATTTTTATTTCTTGGGTAGACCTCTCAGATTTTTATTGAATAGTGGATGCTGTGCATATAAATTTTAGGGACTGCTGATGATGTTATATTCCTCCTGAAGTTCTTCATTTCCTGTACTTGTCAGATAGAACAGTGTCTGATCCTACTACTTTAATCAAGGATGTTGCTAGTTTGAAGTTGATTGCCATCTTGATAGGGCTATCTCTGTTTCATTCTCCCCTCCCCCAGGGTTTTCAACTAGTATCTTTTATGATATTTTCTTGGCAGATTCCAATTAAAATATTTTACTCAGGACATTGTTTAAAACAGTCTCTGTGCATTAGAGGCTTCTCACTTATGTTTTTCATCTCCTTTTCTGCACCAACTCAGAATTTGGCTATTGTCCTATAAGAACTTCCAGCTAAATTCTTTTATTTTTTAATATCTTTTTTAGAGTAAATTGCTTTACAATGGTGTGTCAGTTTCTGCTTTATAACAAAGTGAATCAGTTATACATATTCATATGTCCCCATATCTCTTCCCTCTTGCATCTCCCTCCCTCCCACCCTCCCTATCCCACCCCTCTAGGTGGGCACAAAGCATGGAGCTGATCTCCCTGTGCTATGCGGCTGCTTCCCACTAGCTATCTGTTTTACGTTTGGTAGTGTATATATGTCCATGACATTCTCTCACTTTGTCCCAGCTTACCCTTCCCCCTCCCCATATCCTCAAGTCCATTCTCTAGTAGGTCTGCATCTTTATTCCCGTCTTGCCCCTAGGTTCTTCTGACCATTTTCTTTCTTTTTTTTTTTTTTAGATTCCACATATATGTGTTAGCATACGGTATCTGTTTTTCTTTTTCTGACTTACTTCACTCTGTATGACAGTCTCTAGGTCCATCCACCTCACTACAAATAACTCAGTTTTGTTCCTTTTTATGGCTGAGTAATATTCCATTGTATATATGTGCCACATCTCTTTATCCATTCATCTGTTGATGGACACTTAGGTTGTCTCCATGTCCTGGCTATTGTAAATAGAGCTGCAGTGAACATTTTAGTACATGACTCTTTTTGAATTATTTTCTCAGGGTATATGCCCAGTAGTGGGATTGCTGGGTTGTATGGTAGTTCTATTTTTAGTTTTTTAAGGAACCTCCATACTGTTCTCCATAGTGGCTGTATCAATTTATATTCCCACCAACAGTGCAGGAGGGTTCCCTTTTCTCCACACCCTCTCCAGCATTTATTGTTTCTAGATTTTTTGATGATGGCCATTCTGACTGGTGTGAGATGATATCTCATTGTAGTTTTGATTTGCATTTCTCTAATGATTAATGATGTTGAGCATTCTTTCATGTGTTTGTTGGCAGTCTGTATATCTTCTTTGGAGAAATGTCTGTTTAGGTCTTCTGCCCATTTTTGGATTGGGTTGTTTGTTTTATTGATATTGAGCTCTATGAGTTGCTTGTATGTTTTGGAGATTAATCCTTTGTCAGTTGCTTCATTTGCAAATATTTTCTCCCATTCTGAGGGTTGTCTTTTCATCTTATTTATGGTTTCCTTTGCTGTGCAAAAGCTTTTAAGTTTCATTAGGTCCTATTTGTTTATTTTTGTTTTTATTTCCATTTCTCTAGGAGGTGGGTCAATTCTTGATAATCTCCAAGTCTATGACAAATGTTATTTTGGTTCCTCTAGTTATGGACCTCTCTCACTGGAATTAAGTAAGAATTTTCAGATGATTGCTTCTGCCCAGAATCAGCAAACACCCCCAAGGTAAAAGTAAATGCAGAAATCATCTCAAGTTTTGAGGCCCTCTCCTCCTTAGCTTCTTTGGATCTTATTGTTTCCTCAGCTGGCCACAAGTTTTAAACTAATGTTTTTCTATGTGAATAATTTTTTAAAGTATTTTTCTGCAAAAACACTATAAGCACCAAGCTGCCTGTTGGTAACTAAAAGCAGAACCCTCCAGTCTTCTTGTGAAAAGTTCCCATCAGCATTTGAACACTTTTTAGTTTTCTGGCACAGCCGTATGTTCCAGATGCTCAAATTATATTTTCCCCAGCCCAAACCTGGAATGATTCACTTCTCCAAGACACCTAAGTTTCAATAATAATTAAAGAATAAGTGAGGTTCTGTTGGTGTAAGGAAGTGAACAATTTATTTTGTCCAAATTGATTTTAATGTGCTTTGAGTGAAGAAACAAGGTGATTTATCCAGAAAGTCAGAAACGTCTAAATATTTGATAGATATAAATACTAAACATAAATATTTGGGAGTACTAAATGCCATGGAGATAGAATAGTCCTGGAGAGTGTGTTCAGAGTAAGCAAAGAAAAGGTGGATATTGGAACCCTGTAGAACACTTAATATTTAAGCCACTTCTTAAATGAAAGTCTATATGACTCTTATGATCTAGTCAAGACATAATAATAGTTTAATGCTTACGAAACCAGTAGCACCTCATTTACTTATTCAATTTAGGTAAATTTACTAAAACTAAGTGCCAGTGTCTTATTATAGTTTATATGCATTGCTTATGCATATCTCAGGGGGGCATTTTTAATTAGAAGTGTAAGTGAACAAACACCAGCCTCAGGACACTAAATAAACTTGTTGATTCATAAATATATATGTATATTCCAAAATATCCAAAGAGCTCTCATTTGTAACTACTGAGTGACAACATAATTGTAACCAATGGATATGTCTTTCAGTGACAAATGAGGATTATGAAGATTGGCGTGCTTTATGTACAAGTTCTGTTCAGACACATCATATTACTGTTTGCAGCAATTGCCTATTGCCAATTGCCCGTTTTTTATTCCTTTTATAATACTGTCATATATACTTTAGACTCGTTTTAATGAAAAAAATACTTTGAAGGGTGGATACGTTTTTATCATTACAATTCTTCAATGCTTAGACTATATTGACAGCTGTGTCACTCAAAATATTAATATAAAAAGTTATACAATAAATTAAAGTAATAATTGGATATTAAAGGCTTTTGATATAGCTTTGGATTACTAGTGCTGCTTTGGATAGTTTTTTTCATCTGTAATATAAAATTTTTTCTTATTTCCTTTCAAGAAATAAAATAAGTTTTCCATAGTATAACTTAAATCTATCTGCTAATCTTTTACTTAATTTATAAAATCTCCAGTATGTTACATTTTTTATTGTTATTTAATAAATATTGTGTTAAATAATCTTACTAAGCAATGACATTAATGTCAATGTCTCCTCAATTTTATGTGTGAAATTGTACTTACGTGTATTCTTTTTCTTATTAAGCCTTATTATATTTGTAAAAATAAGCATCTGTTTATGAACATTAGGGATGGATAAATCATTTATGACCTGGAAGAAAGTTTCGATTTATTCAACAAGTATGGTGTCAAAATTATTGCAAATGAGCATCAATAATTATATCAATTTTAATTCTAGTAAATTAAAGACATTCTATACATTAATTTATGACACTAAGTACTGTCCTATCAAACCCATAAATAGTGAAGTCACTCTATCATATAACAATAATAATGAGATATTATATAATCATAATTCATATTTTGTCACTAACATGTATCAAAAATTTTTTACACCAAATAGATAAAGCAGTCAGGTTAAAAGAATAAAACTTGGAACATTTTTTTTCATTTGTGGAGGAAGGCAAGACTTTATTCTAAATCACCTATCTAGGACAAGACAGAGCCTTGACTGACTCTGATTCATTGCTTTTCCCATTACACATTAACTGGAAAATAAATCCTTCATACCCTTTTATTAAGGAGGTTATAACATGAGCAGAAGCTGTGAAACCAGAAAGTAGAAAAGAAAGGAATTCCCAGAAAGATTCCTCTTTGGATAAGCTTTTCAAATGTCAGAGCCAAATGATCTTCACAGAGGTAATTGCTAGTATCACATAGTTTACTGCTGTGCCCTGTAAAGTCATCCTTTAACTTTCCCCTTCCAATACCAAACTCTATAGAAGGAAGTCACCGCTATGCACAGCCCACACCTCAGGAATGGGGAGTTATGCTCCCCCTTCTAGAGAGCAAAGTATATACATAAATCATTTGGAACTCTGTGTGGGAAACTTGTCTATTCTCCAACATTTATTTTATGCAGTCATTTATTTATGTCAGTGTAAACTCATGGATAAATCCAATACTACTCTATTTTGTTGCTCAAATTGTTCCAGCTTCTGCCATTGGGAGCTCTCTCATTGACCTCTGTGCTCCTTTGACATATACCATCAGTGTGAGTTTTATTCTTTTTGAGTAGTTTCTTACTTTCTTGACACTACAAGATGCTTAGTGTTCATCTTGTGTATTTCCTGCCCTAGCACTAGAACCAGACATTTTTCCAAGGAGCCTTAGATCTTTGCATTGTAGAATGATATTAGAAATCAAACAATGGGTGCTATATATGTCCATATCTACTGAAGTATTGTTTCTTTAGGCCCTCTCAGTTAACAAAGAAATATATGTATATATAATAACCCTTATAAATACACATGCATAAATACACACATACATATACATTCTCTATGTAACCATTTGTATCCATATTAGGGTAAACATGAACTTACACTGATGTCTCCAAAGTTACTTTTGGTTATCCATTACCAAAAGATCATTCTAGCCTTCTGCCTTGCTTTCTGTCACCTCCAGCTCTAACAGTGAGAAACCTGGCTTCTAGCATCCACTATTTATTTAAGAAATCGTTCAATTCAGTATACATTTATAGTGGTATCAGAATTGTTAACCCAAGTGGGAAGCAATTTTATTAACTAGAGTACAGTGCTTATATTCAGTTTATTTTGTCTTTACTCTTACGAATTTTTCACTCATTTCCAAAGTTAGTTAGGTTAACACTTTTTCCACCTACCTCCATAGATTCTCTTTTTCAGGGTCTAAATTTTTCCTGGAATCATTCAACTTCCTAATTATATACTTTAAAATGTTCATACATTGAAGTTCAACTTATAACTTTTTGAAAGAAACATTCTCTTGAAAAGCAAATTAATTACCCTTAGGTAAATATAATATGTATAGAAATAACATTTTATACTCTTACTTTGGTTAACCCAGAGACCACATGTATAATAGCTGTATTTTCAAAATGCTTAAGGCAGTATTTACACATAGTGGCTTAACTGAAATAAATAAGGTTTCCATCAATTACAAACCAGTTTCATGCAAAGCAGAAAAGAAAAATTCTTTCCCTCCTCAACTTTCTCTATTAATTTGAGAAAAGAAAAATGGAATGAGGCTGTATGAATCTAAAAGTATCCTTTCCTCTCATTTAAAAGTGTTTCCTTTTTGTGTGTGTTTTAAAAATAATTGTCACAGAACGAGTAAAATTCTAACCTTGTTTATTTTGGATGTGGTGAAAAGAAACACATTTAGAAATAAGCCATAAGGCAGTAAAATTGATTTCTGGTTTATCTGGTATAGCTTTGAGTCCCTCATTGAGTGAGGGAGTAATTGATTGCTGGAAGCCTTGTAGCAGTGGTTAAAAATTGATAAATGTTAAAGTGGGCACAATGGTTTATAGCTTCTTAAGAGTTGTGGAACCTCTTTATTTCTCTCATCACCAGCTCTAGATCATGAGGTAAAATTTAAAAGGCTTTTGTCTTTTTCTTTGTAAATTACATTCAGCTATTCAGGAACCCTGTGGCTGAAGGAGACCAGGGGTATCTTTTAGTTAGATGGGCAAATGTGTGATTTATAAATGCAGGCTGTATACTGGTAGTATTTTATTGCTTTTGCATTAGCTACACTAGTTAGAGAAAAAACATTTGACAATCTTTTAGAAATGGCCAACAATCATTTAAAGTTTAATCTTTAGAAATGGACAGAATATTAAAAATAAATGTATTGAAATTTCTACAGTGTTTCTCTGATTCACAGATTTATAATCATACGTTTTAGGCCTAGGAGAGAGATAACGAAATCTAGCCCACTCTTTTATTGATTTACTATTATTCCTTTGTTATAGAGAGGCCAAAATTTTTTCTCAAAGTCAAAAGGTAAAATTCTCAGGACTTCCCCAGTAGTCCAGCAGTAAAGAATCCATCTTCCAGTGCAAGGGATGCAGGTTCCATCCCTGGTCAGTGAACAAAGATCCCACATGCTGCGGGGCAACTAAGCCCGTGCACCACAGCTACTGAGCCCATGCACCTCAGCTGGAGAGTCCACGTGCCGCAAACTACAGAGCCCATGCACTGTGCAGCCTGTGCTCCACAACTTCAGAGCCCATGCACTCTGGAGCCCACGGGCCACAACTTCAGAGCCCACGTGCTCTGGAGCCTGCACACCACAACTAGAAAGAGAAAACCTGCACACCACAACTAGAGGGAAGCCTGCGTGCCGCAACGAAGACCCCGCCCCTCAATGAAAGATCCTGCATGCCACAATGAAGATCCCGTGTTCCGCAACTAAGACCCGACACAGCCAAAAAAAAAATAAAATTCTCTAGTATCTTTCTCCAGTTAAATATGTAACCTTTAGAAAGACTAGTTTTAAGATTACCTAATAGACAAACCTATGGCATCCAAATAATTGTTCCTATTCTTTATTTGATAAAGGTGAAATTTCTTACAGTTTAAAAAATATTTCAAATGACACTTGCAAACATGTAGGAGAGGTTTATACCAAAATATACTTTAATACTTATTTCATAGAGTAACAGAACTCTAATAAAAATATCTTCTATATTAAATTATTAAATTAAACTAAATTTTATATTAAATATCAAACATTTTCTCACAAAAATAAAACTTAAAACTGTGGTTAACAATAATAAATGATTAAAATTATAGTTCTTACAATTTTTAATGTTTAACCTAAATTTACATTGAAAATAGTTTCTAAGAATTACTTTAAAAAACACTTTATAAAAGCATAAATGTGTTTTCTGGGTCTATATTGAAGAGCTTTGCTACTGTTTCCTTTCTAACAGCTTAAAAGTAATCTATGAGATAAACTACCTGGAAATAGAAAAAAAAAATTATACATAAATCTCACTGCTCATTTCCTCAGGCTGATTTTACTGGAGGGAGAAGTATGTTACATACCAGTGATGAACTGGTTCAGGTTATTACCTTACACTCCTATATACTAGGTCCCAGGAGTGCCCTGCCACCATTAGTAATGTTTAATATACACCACTTAAAGAATTTATTTTTTTAATGGATATGTGGAGAAACAATAGCGTGAAATGCTCCCTCAGGTAACAGAGGTAGAAGGCAGGGCATTCTTGATTTTTAAAATGTTCACAAATTAAATCAACTAACTTGTTCTGCAAATTCAGAGGATACAAGGGGGATACCCTTTTAGAACCTAGAGACGTAGAAAATAGATAATGATGTGCTCCAATATCCCATAAACCCATTGTTATTATATACTTAAAAATAATACAAGTATATTTCTTTCAGTGAGGCATAAAAGCAATAAAAATGGATTTTATTCTCATAAGCTTAAGTAGTTCACCCAAGAATACTCCATAAATATCAATGGACATACATAATAACAAATGCAGAAGACTGGCAGATGATGTTAATATTCCCAGCGAGACTCCACTGACTAAACCTGGCAATATAAAAAAAATGTACTGTCGTAGTTGGTTCTAAATTCATTTTGCCATCATAGCTGTTTCAAACTCTTAAAATTGTGGATTGGTTAAATGTTAAAATTTGAAGGACTTACGATCTGCTCTTCAGTCTTCACTGTATTCTGAGTTTAATTCAACCTGCATTGTCTGAGGGCCTACAGCATAGAAGGCATTGTTCTTTGGTGCTAAGCGGAATTCAAAGATAAGAGACAATATCCGTTTCTTAAACTTGGCTATTTGTTGGGGAGAGGAATCAGCAAAGATCTCCTTTAAGGCAGTGGTAAAGAAAACAGAAGTATCTATGGGTCATTATATCTATATGCGTTAATTATAATACACTGTGGAGAAAGCATTCTTACTTACTTGAACAGATCTTATGGAGAAATAGCTTTTGGAAAGTTTGGGCCATGTGTAATGTATAATGGCAAAATATGAATGGTAAATGGAATTGATATTATCAGAATGTCATATTTGACATAATAAGTAAAAGAAAATACTTATATGTGCATGTATAAATGATTGGAAAGGAATTCACCAAAATGTTGGATTTCTATGGTTGTTGAAATTGCTAGTAATTTGAAAAATTTTTTGTTTTAAACATTTGTACATTCTCTAAATCATCTACAATGAACATGTCTGTATACATAAATTTACTTTATGTACATATATATTTGCTTAAGGATTACCTTGTTACAAAGATGATTTAAATTTGCTGATAAATATTTATAATTTGAAAATAATTACTTTCTAGTATTACTATATTTTTTTTCCCTTTGTGCTTTTTCATACAGACAGTATAGCATACGTTTTTTAAACGTGCCATTTTTTAAGGTATACTAAGTTTAAATGCTAGAGGAAGAACTTGGGCCTACATAGAAGAAAATTATTTAAAACCTAGATGGGAAAAATTATTTAATTTCTGTATATGATAATTTCCTCATGTATATTATGATGACAGTAATAGGACTGACTTCATAGGGCTGCTGTGAATTTTAAATGAGTTAATATTTGGAAAATATTTAAGAACCTCACAGAGTAACTCTTAATAAATCTTACTATCAGTAGTAAAATTTTATATTTTTTTCTTCTATAATATCTCTCAGTTGTAAAATATCTCTATCAACCATATAATTTAAATTATCATCATCTGAAGTTACCATTATCCTGAGAGGCATTCCATAATAACTAATTTATACTCAGTATTAATGACTAAACATACCTTTCTTGTATAGGTCAGGAAAGAATGATAAAGGGCTGAACTGATGGGGATAAGTAGAAAGTGGGGAAACTGGAGAATTAAGCCAGGAAGAGTCCAAAGAAAGAGAGGTAGAGGTGGCAAATTTTTAAAACAACTAAATAATGAAATTATTTTTCTGATGACTGACAATGATGCTTGTTCCCAAAGTCTAAATGCAAAATACTTCCTTTTCAGAGTTTTTTTCCACAAACACTGTTTTTCAGAAACTTTTTTTTTGCCTTTATCCTATAAATTGGAGATTCTTTTAGGAAGTACAAACCAAGTACATTCCTGTAGAAGTACATTCCTTAAGAAAGTACATACCAAGGTGAGTAAGGAGGCATCAATTAAATGTCTTCTATGTGTCTTGGTGAGTCACCTACAATGTTTTATGTATCTTTTTTTATTCAAGTATAGTTGATTTACAATGTTGTGTTATTTCTGCTGAGCAGCAAAGTGATTCAGTTATACATACATATAAGTTCTTTTTCACATTCTTTTCCATTGTGGTTTATCACAGTATATTGAATATAGTTCCCATATGTATCTTTGTAGTATGTAGGATAAGCATATAAGTTTGGCTCATTATGGCTCTAATCTAGGTGCATTAAAAGATCTGAGCTGCCTGAGATCGCTTCTTACTTTAGCAGTTCAGGTGCCCTGGCTGAAGTCAGCCAGGACTGCTGACTTCAGATCACAGCACCTGTGAGATTATCTATTCCATATGCAATGTCAGAACTCTTTTAATCTAGAGTAATTGACTTGGTGAGGGTGCGGGGTCAGTAGTGTCATTTAACAAATGTAACTTAGTATGAGAAGAACATTCAAGAGCTAGGGGGCCCTTGAATCTCCATAAACTTCACAAGTTTAGGTGCTCAGAGATGGATTTTGGAGTGATTACTGTGATCTTTGACAACCATAATATATCATTCTCTTGGGCTGCCTTTCAGCAAACTTTCTGTGAACAGAAATCACAGATGATAGATTCATCACAAAAGGCCATGGTATTAAAGCCTTTAAACATTCTCATATAACTCTCTAATAGGGTCACAAAAAAATACTGCTGTTATGGCTCTATGAGTATTCTCTTTTTATTGTAAGATGTTACGGAAAAACCCGAATGAACTTTTTGGCCAACCCAATATAAATCAAGACCAGATACACACACACGCACATGTACACACACACACACACCATATATTGTAGAAAATAGTAGAGCCAAATTTGTCTTGCACTTATGCAGGACCTTACAGCATATATTTTACATTTTTAACCTCTCTATTGACCTATATTTTATCTACTCTTTTTGTCCTGTTGTCTCATTTTTCCCACCAACATATTTTAATATCACCTATTTCAGCCATTTTTTGGAACAGAGATGGTACAAATTAAAAATTAAATTTAATAAGCTGCTCTGTGGTCATAGGCAAACTACAATCTCTTTTCTGAAGATTAATCAAGTTAGTGAAGGGATATAAAGTCAGATACTACAAAGAAGAGTTAGGAATTGGAGCTTTTTAGCCTAGAGGAGCCTGACACAGTGAAATTGCTTGACATTGCTGCTGTTTGTAACATACAGCTAGATTGGTCAACTGGGACAGGACAGAAGAATAATCAGTTTGGGCCATCACTGACTCCTTCTAGAAAGTTCTGCATTGCTGCACCCACCAGGGGATGGAGATTTTGAGGCCAAGTTTTACCAACGTGGCTTATGTATCCCTCTATAACTTGGTTACCTTGCAAAATGTTAGTCCTTCTAATTATCAGTTTCCTCCATAGATTCACTCATTCTTTATCCTTATACTCTTCTGGACTCCTGTTTCTTGATTTTATTTCTCCAAGGCATTCATTGTGTCTTTTGGAATACGAACAAGTGAATATTTCCACATCTTCAACCTTATCAATGAACTTTCACTACTTCGTCTTAAGATCTTAAAAGTAAATAACTGTGCCGATATTCCACCCTCCCCAACACACACACACAAAGGTCTAGAGATGGAATTGACAGTTCTTGCAATGCCATGCCACTATCAATTCTATTCTAGCCTAGGTAGACATTTTGAGTACCATAGATTCTTACCTCTCTTTTGGCCTATGAATATCCAATCATTTTTCCCACTGTACAACTGGAAAGAACTTCTTAAAGCACTAGGTATATCACTCTCTGACTTAAATTCCTTTAACTTATTTATTATCCTGCATATAAAATCCCAACTTTTACCATTACCGACAGGGACTTTCTTGTTCTAATTCCATGTTAGATTTCCACATTAACCACCTGATCTGCTTGAGGTTTATTGAATTGCTGAACACTTCCCAACACATGCCTTGTTCTCTTTCACTTTGGACCTTCAAGACCTCAGCTTTGCTCTCTCTCTGGAAGGTTCTCCTTCTTGCCCTGAAGCATTTAGAGGGCTTATTTTACAAAAACTTTTATTTTCATATAACATTGTATTACTTTAAGGTGTGCAACAGAAGAATTTGATATATGTATATATTGCAAAATGATTACCACAATAAATTTAGTTAATATCCATCACCTCACAGAGTTACATCCTTTTCCTTGATCTGACCCTACTACAATAAAATAATCCTTGTTATTGACTATCTCCAGAAGTACACTAGAAAATCCCTAGGGGTGGGGATTTTATACCCAGCATTCAGTGTTATAAGAGATACTCAATTGATATTTAAATGCATTGAATTAAATTTAATAACTGCATACAAATAACTGGCTCTGACATGAAAGGAGGGATAGGTTTGTTTTATTTGATGTAAAGTAGTAGAAGTGAAACCAATGAATAAGAATTAGTGGGGAATATATTTTAACTGAAAATACTAGAAAACTTCCAACATAGTTATCTAAAAATGGACTATGCTATCTAGAGAAACAGTAAGTTTCTCACCACTAGAATTAAAATATGCCCTAGATTAGCAGTCTCCAAACTTTGCTGCTTGTGTGCAGGCCTCTATTACTTTCTTGTTTAATGAGACATACCGTATATCTATGCATACATGTGTGTGTGTGTTTGTAAATTTATGTGTGTATATATGTTTGTGTGTATACTATCGTGTTAGTATATTATAAACGTCATAGAACATGCCATAAAATACAATACAAAAGAAATACTGTTATGGACTGAAAGTTTGTGTTTCCCCAATTCCGTATATTGAAGCCCTAACTCCCAATGTGGCTGCATTTGGAGATGGGCCTCTAAGGAAGTAATTAAGGGTAAGTCAGGTCGTAAGAATGGATTAGTGTCCTTATAAGAATAGAAACCAGAGAGCCTTTTCTCTCTCTCTCTCTCTCTCTCTCTTTCTCTCTGCCATGTGTTGGTATGTGTGGACATAGCAAGTAGGCAGCTGTCTACAAGCCAGGAAGCGAGCTCTCACCAGGAACTAAATTGGCTGACACTTTGATCTTGGACTTCCCCAGCTTCCAGAATTATGATAAATACATTTCTGTTGTGTAAGCCACTCATTTATGGTATTTTATTATGGCAGCCTGAGCAAACTAATACAGATGACTTAGAAAATAATTATAAAAAGAATCTCTACCATTTTCTTCCTGTGTATTAATGGATTGCTGTGTGTGTCACCCTGGGTTCTTGCTCTCCATTTGAAAATCATTTTGAGACTATAATTAAATCTTAAACATGTGATAATATTTTTATACAATTACAGTTTATAATTTTGGTTTGAAAATCCTATTTTGGGAATAATATTGAATTTAAACACATTAGAAGATGTGTTTAGTGTGCTATACTTTAATTATGCAACCAAGTGATTAATGGAGATATTCAGAATTTTCTATATGTTGATGAATATGCTTCAGTGGCTTAAAATCAAAACATTGTTAAGTCAGCACTCATGAGGTATGGCATGATACAAAAGAGCATCATTTTGTTAACCTACTAATCATAGGTTTTCACTCTTACTGGTTAAACTTCGTTCCCATAACTCCATAAGGCATTCAATAACATCTACTTCCAAATCATGAAACATTGTCCTGATCAAAGGAAGATGAAAACACAAAATTCTTTACTAGAGGAAATGCATATCCCTAGAGTCTCCCAGTTATAAACTCTTCCAACTTACATTTTTGTGTATATGGAAGGACACCAGACAATTCATGGGGAAGACTTCTGCTCTACCAAATTATCAGAAATATATGAATAAATTTAACTTCCCAAATATTTAGGGTATCCATGATTAGATAATCTATTTGAAATGTTATTTCAAGAATTAACATCATATTTTGGCCAACAATTTTATGAGGTCTTTTCAGTTCTCATAAAATCATTTCTAAAACTGTTCCCATTCTTACACTCAGAAATTGTACTGTGTTCTGTTTTGATCTTTATAATCTGTTTTTTTAAATCACATTGTATTTTCTCTAGTCTCTAGCCCAAAGCAAATCAATACTTTCTTCTACTCTTCTTTCTTTCTTCTTGTATATAAATGATTCTAGAGAATGGAACAGAGGGGAGAGAGAGGACAAGAAAAAAATGCAGAATTTACAAACATTACAGAGAACTTATACTTTTTTCATAATGAAAGGAATAAATTTCTTTTTAATGAATTTAATTATTTATTTATTTTTGGCTGTGTTGGGTCTTCGTTGCTTTGCACAGGTTTCTCTAGTTGCAGTGAGCAGGGGCTACTCTTCGTTGCGGTGCGCGGGCTTCTCATTGCAGTGGCTTCTCTTGTGGAGCACAGGCTCTAGGCACGTAGGCTTCAGTAGTTGTGGCACGCGAGCTCAGTAGTTGTGGCTCATGGGCTCTAGAGCGCAGGCTCAGTAGTTGTGGTGCATGGGCTTAGTTACTCCACGGCATGTGGGATTTTCCCAGATCAGGGCTCGAACCCATGTCCCTTGCATTGGCAGGCAGATTCTTAACCACTGTGCCACCAGGGAAGTCCCAGGAATAAATATTTCTAAGGTATAATTGGTGCCGTAGATTCATGCCCTAACATAGATTTTACGCTGTGTGCTTGGGACTCCACCCTGACAAATCTGAGTTTGAAAAGATGTAGAGCCCTGTTTGCATACTGGCTTTTCTGGTGAAGGAAAGCCAGATCTGAGGTTTCCAGTCCTAGTTGTCACAGATGTAATCTGTTCACACTGTGCTGTTCGCTAGCTTAGATTAGTCATACTTTTTTTTAAAACTCCCTGGGTCTGCATCATTACCTCACCACATTATGAAACGTCTATCAGAACCTTTGCCAGAGCAAATTTACCAAAGTGTAATAATGCTCTGTCTTAATCATCGCCGCCAAATTTTGCTAAAGAAAAACATATTTATTTGTAAGGAGCTTGTCATTTTTCTTAAGGGAAAAGTTGAAAACATCATGAATGTCCAAGAGAAAGAGAGTGGTGGAATTCAAGAATATTGTATCTATGCAATGGAAAAGTATTTCACCATAAAAGTTGATGATTTTGAAGAATATTTGGTGAGAAATATTTGGAAAACTGCTTTTAGTGTAAACTGGAAAAAGGAAAATGAGGATGGGTCAAACAGGATTGTCTCAATTTTATAGAACATGTACATATCTTACACACACAGAATATTTTTAAAATGTGAATGCTTAGCTAATGCTAAAGTATTAATAGCTCTTAAATCTGGATGTTTCACTTACCTGTTATTTTTAACATCAGTTTTTAAGCTTGTGTTTTTTAATGCTACTGCAACATGTAATATGTTTATAATCAGAAAAACATTGTTAAATAACCCATGCACAGTCTCTGTCATCTCCCTAATCTAGGTGTAGGTGGTTATTTTTATCTAGAATTCCAACTCTGATTTATGCGTAATGGCTGCCTGGTACACTGACTTCAAAATAAATCTGAGGCTAATCAGGAAAGATAATGTGGTCAATTGACAGTGGCTGCCATTGTTCAAGAAGAGCAAGTGGGAGCATGGAGCCCCATATTTGTCATCCTTTCTGAAAGACATTTGCTTTTCCCTTTACATTTTAAAAAACAGATGAGTTATTTTATTTACATTTTAGAACACATGGTCCATATTTTCAACTTTCCCTAATAATACTACAACTCATTTGGTTGAAACACCAGTCACACATATAGAGTAACGTCTGATTTTTGATAAGACATTAATAGGAAGACTATAATATGAAGTACATTATGAAAATAAATGTATAAAATGAAGAGATTGTGGCTTGCACCTAGACTAACTACTACTCTATCAGGAAGTTGGATCAATTTCTTTCCCTCTGAAAATGACACATGGGCCTTGCTAAAGAAAGTTTCAATCTTATAGCACTTCAGAATTTTTATTACAGTGGAATACAGTAAAACTATATTTATATGACTCTGTGGGGAAAAGGCGTATATATATAAACCCGTTTCTTAAATATTTACAACTTAATCTTTTAAGTAGCTTTAACATATGTATTATTTTGGGGTGTTAATATTTTTCCAAAAATATCTTTTTTGTTTGCTTTTAAAAAACCCTTAAATTTAGAGTATTCTTAATCAGTCTTTAGTACACAGACTATTTTATTTCTTATTTTAAAACCTATTTACTCAGACACTTCATGAACTTATTAATAGGTGTTCCAAGATTTCCTTTTTTGTGACTCAACTATTACTCCCTTTCATCTTAGCATAGTACATGAATCCTCAGGGCTTCCTTACTCAGACCTCAGGGGCTAGTCATAATTATAAATGTTGAGAGAGAGCGAGGGAAAGAAAGAATATCAGGAGGTCTTTTTTACCAAAAGGACCCTTGATTTCTTATTGTAACTCCTTCTTGTGTTATTCACACATAGCAGGATGTGTTCCAGGTCACTTCTGTGGTGTGCACATGCCTGCATAGTTTTCATTGGTGCATCATGCCTGGGTTCCCAAGTTTTAGAATTCTTTTGATATACACTTCATTTCCAGCTACTGTGACCAAGATAAGATCACTAGGCCAGTGTGTTTGAGGTTAGAGGGAGCTTCTCGCCTGGGACACAACTGTGCCAGTACTAGCATTCTTCTAATATTCAAATTCGGTGTTGAGCCAGAGTCAGTAGCCTAGACCCCTTCCTTTATAATAATTTTCCGTTTGGGATCAATAGTGACTCTTTCTGCTTTAAAATACAGCTGGGAACATCTCAAGCTATCAGTGAGGTTTGAGTCACTTTGAAAGGATTGGGGCTTTAATCCATTTCTTTTCAGAAAGTTCCTAGGATAATATGTAAATCTACTGATATTCTTTTCTTATACCTAGCTTTTTATACTAAGGAGTTATGTCTTTAAGAAGGGCACTAGATATCTATTTCCTAACATAACTGAGGCCATAGATTAGCATAGAAAATTAAAAAATGAAAATCTGTCCAAGACGAAATTTTCCTTACATTCTATCATAGAAATGATTGGCAAAACATAAGTTTTGTCTTGAATAAGGTATCAAACCTAGTAATTGTTGTCTTGATGATGTGGCATTACCATTATGGCTATAATAAATTATACTGGGCCCCCTCCCTTAACCTGGAAATATCGATTTATCCTTCAAAGCTTAATTCAAAGAATTACTGTCTCTAAAGTTTTAGCAAACAATGAAGTAGAATTTCACCATTTAATGGGTTCATAAGCTGCCTTCTTTATAGCTTATGGTACATATGTTTGCTATATAAATGATCCATTTGAGCTAAATTGCCACAGCTGCTAGAACACCTCTTTGCCCATCTTTGGAGCAAAAAATCTAGAACACTATAACTTTTCAAAATAAAGGCTAATTTCTCTCCAAAGCCAAAAGAACATGTTTTTTCTCCCATCATTATAGAGTAATAGGAAGAGAAAAAAATGTATAGGCTAGTATTCAAAGGTTGTTACAGACACAAATGTGAGTGATTTTTTTTCATTCTTATAAGAAGAACCCTATGTCAAGCACCTACATTAACAACTCATGTTCAAGAATGATGCAAGGAACTGTGTTATCAAAAAGGAGAAGCTCTTAGCGACAAGAACCATAGTTACCATACAGCACTATCAGTAAGTATATTATCCTTCTTTAGGCATATTCCAGACATATATAGCAAAAATATATTTTTTACATTAAGCCAAAGTGCGACAGAATAGATGATTCCCAAAAGAAACTAACTAAACTCCTTGCAAACCTCCTTGCAAAAGACAACACTGTTATGATATTCACAACATTAAACTGGCAGATTTAAAGCAGCAATCACAAAAATTAAGTCACCCATGAAACACAATAAAGTGAAAATACATTTAAAAATCAATCCTAAAAAATTCTCCCAATGAAGAAGGAACACCACATAATTTAAAATTTTACGTAATATTTGCCTGATATGCTGATGGGATTATCAAGCTTCTTGAGTAAAACTGATTTATAATGCAGTGGGGATTTTCAGTTGAAAGGGGAAGAAGTCTTGATGTAAGAGTGCTTTGAAATATATAAAATTCCTAGGCTTTACTCCCACAAGATCATAAGCTTGAAATTAAATTAAGCCCTTAGAATATTAAGCAAAATAAATTGATTGCAACTCATTTCATCAGTTGAATGCTTATTATTTTTTAAAATGATTAACTGAGATATGTAATTCTCTTAGGTACACCTATGGTGATATACATAAATAAGCAATAGAAATCTTTTAACCTGCAGGAACATAATCCAGACTTCTCCACTAAATTGTTTCCAACTCATCTGTCTTCCCTCTTTTCTTATTATTTTAGAGCAGTGACTGTTACTTTTGGAAACTTGTCCAGATAAAACCAATTTACCCTCTTAAGATGTAGAACTTTTTGATAAGAGAAACACAGTTTACAACCTCCTATTAGGACCTTAATCAAGTGATAATCTTATTCTCTCATTTACTATTTGCATGGCAAAACTGGAATTTGGGGCCAAAATCTCATTAATGCATATAATTAAATATTTTAAATCTCAAAATTTTAGTCTGTTTCTGGCTCTGGACGCACAGGCTCAGCAACCATGGCTCACGGGCCTAGCCGATCCACGGCATGTGGGATCTTCCCGGACTGGGGCATTTACACATTTACACATTTACACATTCCCCATCTTCAGTGGCCAATATTAAAGAATCTGTTGGTATTTTTCTATATTTTAATTTCATTATTTTAAATTTCAAACATATTTTTACATTTTTAGAATTTGTAATTTGTTTTTGCAGACATGAGAGCACAATTCTTATACTTGAACTTATTTTGCTTTTCTCATTTAACAAATGTAACAGGCATCCCTCTGGGTCAGTGGGGATAGTTTTAACTAAATCTTCATAAACGCTAATAAAATTCTTTGGTAATATGATTTATTCCAAAATTTGACTATTGATTTACATTCAGTTTTTTCACTATAAAAGTGTTGCAATAAGCAACTTTTTCAAATTTTCTTAGGTGCTAGTGTCTAAGCACACTAAGCTAGTGTCTAAGGGTGAGACTGCTGTGTTATAGGGAATGTGCATTTTAAAACTTATACTATCAGAATATTTTCATTAAAAAATGACAACATTTCACATTCCCAAAGCAATATATGTAAATGCCCTTTCTCCACATTCCCACCGGCAGTGGCTGGTGGGTTTTTGATAGCAATGTATTTGATTTTTTGCATGATGTTATTCAGGTATCCAATTTCATTTTCATTCCATAGGAATAAGCAAAAGTCCCTGGAGCATTTATTAAAAATCTGCCAATGCCACTGATATTCAGGGAAACATTGGTCTCATCTCAGATGTCCACATTCATCTATTCTTGGACTTAATCATTCTGTTCTATTTGTCTAGTCCAATTCCAATATCATGTAATAATATTTTAACTTAGCTTCAGTAAACTGTGGTATCTAATAGAACAAGTCCCCACACTTCTTAATGATAGTGTGGACCAACCTTGATTTTTTTTCCATATAAATTTTAGTATTAGTTTGTCAATTCCACTAAAAAAGACCAGTTTGGATTTTCACTGAAATCCCATGAAATATAAATCAATTTGTGTAATATCGGCCTTTCAAGATAATAAAATTAATAATATAATAAATATTATATGTATCTCTACTTATTTAAAACTTTTCAAACTATCTCTCAATAATGTTTATATACTTTGCCATACAGGTCTTCCAAATATTTTTGATAGATTTATTACTAAATAACATTTACTTTATTGTAAATTTTATGGGTTTTATTTTGATGGTCCACATTTTCATTATGATTTTGTAAAAGATTCTTTTTATTCATCAAAGATGGGATTTGTTGAACGTCTTGCCTTTGAGGATTTGTGTCTTTTGTCATTTCTGGTTAATTCTCAGAAAAAATGTCTTAAAATATTGCCTCTCACCATTTACTGTATGGCTCTCTAGAATACCGTTTTATATTTTTTGTTTTGTTTTTAAGGTTATTCTGTCCTCCTTGTGTTTCAATTTCCTATTTTCCATTTCTTTATTTCTCTAGGATAATTTCTTCAACTTTATCTTTCAAACAAGTGCTTTCTTTTCAGGGATGTTTAATCTGAATTTAGCCTATCAAGATTTTGTTTGTTGTTCTTTTATTTTTTTCTGTTATCTGTCGATCGTACTATCACACTCTGACATTTATATTTATAAATCTTTCTTCCAAACCATACTTGTCATACTGATAGTTCTCTGACGGAAAACTTGGAACATATTACCCTGATTTCCAAGATGCCAAGTGGATGCCTGAAACCAAGGATAGTGCTAAACGCTATATATACTTTTTTCCTGTACTAATGGGCGGGTAGCATATACAGAATGAATATGCTGGACAATGGGAGGATTCATGTCCCGGGTGGGATGGAGAGGAACAGTTTGAGATTTAATCACACTACTCAGAATGGAGTGGAATTTAAAACTTAAGAATTATCTCTGGAATTTTCCATTTAATATTTTTTGGACCTTGGTTAAACAAAGATAACTGAAACCATGGATAAAGGGAGACTACTGTATTAAGTTTATAATTGCACTTATTTTATTTTTTATTTCCAGAAGTGGTTTTTAGTTTCATTTGAAGGATTTTTATTTTTTCCCAGAATTTCAATGCAATTATTTATTTCTTTAAATAACTGCACAATTATTTTATATTCCTTGTCTGTTTTTAATGTGTCTGTAATGCAAAAGGCAGCTTCATGTCTTATATATGTTGAATTTGTGCTTTAAAAAAAAAATATTTCTGACTTATGAAAGTTTCCTAACTTTCCTGTCATCTCTGCAGTGACCTGAAATAATGTTTTTTAAATCACTTAATATAGCATTTTAAATTGTTCTTTTCAGAAAGATTTCTCTGGACATCTAGTCCACCAAAATTTTTGAGAAGACTCAAATTTTTAAACACTGATCATGAATCTTAATTTCAGCAAAAAACTTCATGAATAAGTCCCAAGTCTCTCTTTTTCTCTTTCTTTCTTTTTTTTTTTTCTTTTATATATTTTCTGTACATTTTGTCTTATTTAGGTTGAGATGCATCTCCTCTGATAGTTTTCTTTCTCTAGAACCTTGCCGTTCTAGATAATCTGCTTGTTTTCGCTCTCTGGTTCCTAGATTCTCCTAAGGGCATTTTGAGTCCTTTGCCAACCTATGACTCTGTATTGCATAGACTCTGTATTGCCTGTATTGCAGGCAGGGCTGCTAAGATCTCATGAGAAACAATTCCACAGGCTGTGGTATAGGCAACGGTTTGTAGCCCTTTGAGCTCTCAATATACGATTGCCAGTATATCTCCTCTCTTATGAAACACCAAGAGGAAGCCCTCTGCTCCCAGGATTCTTCATGGCAATAGGAAAAATTCATTCTACCCGTGTACCTTCACCAAAGTTCCTCTGAAGCAAAATGAATTTAATACATTCTGCCTTTTCTTTGTGCACGGGTCTTGAAGGACAGTTTGCCTTCAATCGGAATCTGTCTTCTAGTTATCATCAGACTCAACTGGAGGAAGTACTACACAAGCTCTATCCTTCTTGCCTGGGACATATTGTTAAAATCCACAAAGACTTAGACTTTGTCTTCTGACCTGCCCACCAGTGCTCAGAAAAAGAAATCAGATTTAAAATGATAGAAGGCATCAGACACATGTGTTTTAGACTGCCATCTTTTTAGAACATCTCATTGAGTTATTTGGCAGATTAATTATTAAATGTCCTCCAAAGTCAAACTGTTACTTTAGTCTCTTTTTTAAAAGTCCCTTGTAAAACTAAAAAAAATTACTTACTTTTTAAGATTTTAATTTTGTTGACTACTTGGTTGAAAACAATTCTGCTCGGGCTCATCCACCTGTTTTTCCTAATTATATACTTTTCCCTTTTAAAAACTTGTATCACTAACTGAGTTTGCAGAAAATAATGGAACTGTTGATTTTTAAGGAACAATGAGCTGCACTTCCACACTTCATTCTCTTCCTTCTAACCTTAGCTCATCCTCATGTGTTTGAGCCATCTATGAGTTCAACCACAGTTGGGCTTATCATTGCAATTATGAGTTTAAGTCATAAGGGAAGGAATTAAATTTAGCTGAAGTAGATTGATTCCCCTTAAAAGATTATTTAAGAAAATATCTTTAGAAATATGAGAGGGGCAATGAAAGATTGAAGGAAACAAGGTACAGTGTCTAAATTTCAAACCTCTCTTTATAGAGAGACACTAGAGCACAATAGTTTAAAGTATCAAGCCACACTGTCTAGGATCAAATCTGTTTTTGCCATTTATTGGCTTTGTGACCTTGGATGAATTACAGTCTGCCCTGCTGCCCATAGGTTTCACATCCCAAGATTTAACCAAATGCGGATCTCATTTCAATCCACGGTTGGTTCAAGCTGTGAATGCAAAATCTGAAGATAAGGAGGGCTGACTGTATTTAACTTTCACTTCTTCAGCGAAATAACTTTTACCTATCATATAGGGTTGTTGAGGATATTATGAGAATGCACTATAGAAATATAACTATTATTAGGAATTGAGCTTGTATTGAAATGAGTCTATCTCAGAATCCACTAAAGGAAATAAAATAGCTAAACATAAGAAGTCATATGGAATAAGGCACATAGTGATACCATAACATACTAGTAGTGAGACCTTGGACAAGAAAGTCTATCACTTCTCTGGCCCTCAATTATTTTTTATGTAAAATAGTGATAGAAGAAATTTTCATATATTAGGATGTGGGAAGCCATTCTGGCTTATATACATAATTTGGCTTGTACTTTATGTGAACTAGAACAACCTGTTTCATGGCCTGTCAAACATGCATTGTACATCTGCTCTAATCATTAAAGAAAAGAATGCATGTACCAGATTGTTTAGAATGTCTAATTTGAAGATAGGGATAAATGCCCCCCACCCATGGTGCTGATGCTAGTACTCCTTTGAAGAAAAGGTTCCCTTCCCAAACACCAAGGTCATTCGGACTCACTGTGTGTGTGCTAATCTGTCTCTTTTGAAACCTTGAAGGAATGTACCTCTGTCATGTTTGATCTTTGTTCTGTTTTGACAAGATATAAAACTGTGCTGAAAACCATGCTTCCCCAGAGCACTTTCTTCCTTGGTGGAGACTGCACTCCTGGACTACAGTTCTGTTAGGGTTGAATAAAATTCTTTTCTATTCCTATTATAGATTGGTTATTAATTGTTTGCATTGAAAATAGGAATAGTAATATCACCCTTCTTGGAATGTTTTCAGTATTAAAATCCACAAATATAGTGTTAATGGTCTATGACCTAGTATAAAATTGCTGTTTAATAAGTGATCATGCTAATTATTTATCACTATTATTGTTGTTAATTGAGTGGGTAAAAGATATATCTAATGATAGCTCTTTCCGCAATCTCATCTCATGGAAAGAAATCAGACAGAAGAGGGAAAAGGTGGACTTTCATGATTTCTGATATGAAATGAAAACTGTTAAAAAAGAAAGACTCTTTATTTAAAATAAGATAGTGGTATACCTTTAATGCTTTTCCTTTTTTTTCTGAATCTTGTTCATTTTTAATTTCTAAAAGCAAGAATGAAGTGAAGGAGGGAGGGTGGGAGGGAAAGAGAAAGGAAGGAAGGAAGGAGGGAGGGAGGCAGGAAAGAAGGGAGGAAGGAAGGAAGGGAGGAAGAGAAAAGGGAGGAAAGAAGGTATATATTGGTGTTCATAACACCATTTTTTTACAATAGCAAGAATTGGAAGCCACTTAAATATCCACCAATAATGAATAGGAAACTAGTTACATATATGATATAGTATATGATAAATACCCAGCTTTACTCATATATTGTGATAGAGGGCATGGTTTTAGTTCAGTAATTAGAATGTTCAGCACCAGTTCAAGCTTTATTTAAACTGAATCCTATAGTCCTGTGTTAGGAAAGGTGGAGCATAGGGGATGCCTCCTCCTTCTGACTCCCTCTCTGTCTTTGCCATCTATTAACTGGCTCACCTAGGGAACTTTCACAGGCACTTGGATGTTCTCTTTATGTAGAAAAGGCATAATTATTATAGATGGTGTTTTGAAGCAACTTTCTTAGGCATTGGGAATCTGAAGACACATGTCTAACCTCTGTCTATTTTAGCTTTCTTAGGCGTGGATCTGGCACCAGTCCTTTGTATTTCCCAACTACATGAATTATATTCCAAAGCTTTCCAAGGGGTCCCAAGTGGAATTGTGGTTTCTTAACCTCAGACTTACTGATATTTTGGCTGGATAACTCTTCGTTGTTGGAGGCTGTCCTGTGCATTATAGGATGCTTAGAAGCATCCCTGGTTTTTACCCACTAGCTTCCAGGAGCACACCCTCAGTTGTGACAACCCAAAATGTCTCCATGGCGAGTAAAATTACCCTTTAGTTGAGAATCATTAGGTAAGAAAGTAACATCCTGCTGTGCCCACAAGAAGAAAATTCAGTGAGATACTGCAGAGTAGTAGTTCTCCCTACATAAATCTCTTTATCATCCTCTTCTAACCCCATCATCATTTTATATCTTCCATGTGAGGAGGAATTTTAAGGATCATGAAAAATATTTGTCTAATTACTATTTACATTCCAGTCTATTTCACACTTATTCATGTATTGGGTTGGCCAAAGTATTCGGTTTTTCCGTAATATCACTCTAGCAGCGCTTAGTTGTCTTTAACTACATTTGAAACAATATCGTTAGATTGTATTGTGACAGCTGTCATATCAGCATGCACTTTAAAAAACATCAAAATTGGTGAATTTTTGTGTAGCCATTTTAATATTGAAGATGGAGAAAAAAGCAACATTTTCAGCATATTACGCTTTATTATTTTGAGAAAGGTAAAAACACAACTGAAACGCCAGAAAAGATTTATGCATTGTATGGAGAAGGTGCTGTGACTGATCAAACATCCCAAAAGTGTTTTGCGAAATTTCCTGCTGGATATTTCTCGCTGGACAATGCTTCACGGTCAGATAGACCAGTTGATGTTGATAGCAATCTAATCGAGATATTAATTGAGAACAATCAACGTTATGTCACACGGGAGATAGCTGACATACTTAAAATATCCAAATCAAGCGTTGAAAATCGTTTGCACCAGCTTGGTTATGTGAATTCCTTTGATGTTTGGGTTCCACATAAGTTAAACGAAGAGAACCTTCTTGACCATATCTCTGCATGCGATTCTCTACTAAAACGTAATGAAAACGTTCCATTTTTAAAACAAATTGTGATGGGCAGTGAAAAGTGGATACTGTACAATAATGTGGAATGGAAGAGATCTTGGAGCAAGCAAAATGGAAATGAACCACCACCAACCACACCAAAAGGTGGGTCTTCATCCAAAGAGGGTGATGTTGTGTAAATGATGGGATTGGAAGGGAGTCCTCCCTCTATCATGAACTCCTTCCAGAAAACCAAACAATTAATTCCAACAAATACTGCTGCCAATTAGACCAACTGAAAGCAGCACTTGACAGAAAGTGTCTGAAATTAGTCAACAGAAAACGCATAATCTTCCATCAGGATAACACAAGACCGCATGTTTTTTTGATGACCAGGCAAAAACCATTACAGCTTGCCTGGGAAGTTCTGATTCATCTGCCGTATTCACCATACGTTGCACCTTGAGATTTGCATTTATTGTGGTCTTTACAAAATTCTCTTAATGGAAAAAAATTCAATTCCCTGGAAGATTGTGACAGACACCTGGAACAGTTCTTTGCTCAGAAAGATAAAAGGTTTGGGGAACAAAAAAAAGTAGGTGCAGGGCTCAGGAGAAAGGTGGTTCGCACTGTTTTTACTTCATTGGAGTCAAGCCTCAACTGTGACTGTGGCTCCTCCTGCTCCCACCAGCTCTCCTTCAGATTCTCCCAGCTCAAGTCTCTCCAGGCAGAACCTGAATGAACTCCAGTCTATGACTGGGCTTTAAAACCTTTCACTGGACCATGTAGGTATTGCATTCCTGCCCTGAGTTGCTGAGTTTCACCCATTGTTTCAATGGTCTCAGCTACCAACTGAGATAGCCTCCAGTTTTACCATTGCTCCTCCACCTCTTCCTTTCTCCGCAGCCACAGCTGTGTGGCTGACAGAGTCTTGGTTCTCCAGCCGGGTGTGAGGCCTGAGCCTCTGAGGTGGGAGAGCCAGGTTCGGGACATTGGACCACCAGAGACCTCATGGCCCCACATAATATCAATCGGTGAGAGGTCTCCCAGAGATCTCCATCTCAACACTAAGACCCAGCTTCACTCAATGACCAGCAAGCTCCAGTGCTGGACATCCCATGCCAAACAACTAGCAAGACAGGAACACAATACCACCCATTAGCAGAGAGGCTGCCTAAAATCATAAGTCCACAGACACCCCAAAACACACCACCAGACATGGTCCTGCCCACTAGAAAGACAAGATCCAGCCTCATCCACCAGAACACAGGCACCAGTCCCCTCCACCAGGAAGCCTACACAACCCACTGAACCAACCTTACCCACTGTGGGCAGACACCAAAAACAACAGGAACTACGAACCTGCAGCCTGTGAGAAGGAGACCCCAAACACAGTAAATTAAGCAAAATGAGAAGACAGAGAAACACACAGCAGATGAAGGAGCAAGATAGAAACCCACCAGACCAAACAAATGAAGAGGAAATAGGCAGTCTACCTGAAAAAGAATTCAGAGTAATGATAGTAAAGATGATCCAAAATCTTGGAAATAGAATGGAGAAGATACAAGAAACATTTAACAAGGAACTAGAACTGAAGAGCAAAGAAACAATGACGAACAACAACATAAATGAAATTTTAAATTCTCTAGAAGGAATAAATAACAGAATAACTGAAGCAGAAGAACAGATAAGTGACATGGAAGATAAAATAGGGGAAATAATTACCGCAGAGCAGCTTAAAGAAAAAAGAATGAGAAGAATTGAGGACAGTCTTAGAGACCTCTGGGACATTAAACACACCAACATTCAAATTATAGGGGTCCCAGAAGAAGAAGAGAAAAAGAAAGGGACTGAGAAAATATTTGAAGAAATTATAGTTGAAAACTTCCTTAACATGAGAAAGGAAATAATCAAATCCAGGAAGTGCAAAAGTTCCCATACAGGATAAATCCAAGGAAAAACACACCAAGACACATATTAATCAAACTATAAAAAATTAAATACAAAGAAAAAATATTAAAAGCAGCAAGGGAAAAGCAACAAATAGCATACAAGGGAATCCCCATAAGGTTAACAGCTGATCTTTCAGCAGAAACTCTGCAAGCCAGAGGGAGTGGCACGACATACAAAGTGATGAAAGATAAAAATCTACAAACAAGATTACTCTAGCCAGCAAGGATCTCATTCAGATTCAACGGAGAAATTAAATCCTTTACAGACAAGCAAAAGCTAAGACAATTCAGCACCACCAAACCAGCTCTACAACAAATGCTTTAGGAACTCCCCTAGGCAGGAAACACAAGAGAAGGAAAAGACCTACAATAACAAACCCAAAACAATTAAGAAAATGGTAATAGAAACATACATATTGATAATTATCTTAAATGTAAATGGATTATGCTCCAACCAAAAGAAATAGAATGGCTGAATACCAAAACAAGACCCATATATATGCTGTCTACAAAAGACCAATGTCAGACCTAGGGACACATACAGACTGAAAGTAAAGGGATGGAAAAAGATATTCCATGCAAATGGAAATCAAAAGAAAGCTAGAGTAGCATTTCTCATATCAGAAAAAGTAGATGTTAAAATAAAGACAATTACAAGAGACAAAGAAGGACACTACATAATGATCAAGGGATCAATCCAAGAAGAAGATATAACAATTGTAAATATTTATGCACCCAACATAAGAGCACCTCAATATACAAGGCAAATGCTCACAGCCATAAAGGGGGAAATCAACAGTAACACAATAATAGTAGGGGACTTTAACACCCCACTTTCACCAATGGACAGATCAACCAAAATGAAAATGAATAAAAAACACAAGCTTTAAATGACACATTAAACAAATGGACTTAATAGACGTTTATAGGACATCCCATCCCGAAACAACAGAAAACACTTTCTTCTTAAGTGCTCAAGGAACATTCTCCAGGATAGATCATATCTTGGGTCACAAATCAAGCCTTGGTAAATTTAAAATTGAAATCCAACCAAGTATCTTTTCCAACCACAATGCTATGAGACTAGATGTCAATTACAGGAGAAAAACTGTAAAAAATACAAAAACAAAGGGGCTAAACAGTATGCAACTAAATAACCAAGAGATCACCAAAGAAATCAGAGAGGAAATCAAAAAATACCTAGAAACAAATGACAATGAAAACATGACAACCCAAAACCTATGGGATGTAGCAAAAGCAGTTCTAAGAGGGAAGTTTATAGCAATACACTCCTACCTCAATAAACAAGAGGAATCTCAAATAGGCAACCTAAACTTCCACTTAAAGCAATTAGAGAAAGAAGAACAAAAAAACTCCCAAATTTAGTAGAAGGAAAGAAATCATAAAGATCAGATCAGAAATAAATGAAAAAGAAATGAAGGAAATGATAGCAAAGATCAATAAAACTAAAAGGTGGTTCTTTGAGAAGATAAAGAAAATTGATAAACCATTAGCCAGACTCATCAGGAAAAACAGGGAGAAGACTCAAATCAATAGAATTGGAAATGAAAAAGGAGAAGTAACAACTGATGCTGCATAAATAGAAAGCATCATAAGAGACTACTACAAGCAACTCTATGCCAATAAAATGGACAACCTAAAAGAAATGGACAAATTCTTAGAAAAGCACAACCTTCTGAGACTGAACCAGGAAGGAATAGAAAATATAAACAGACCAAACACAAGCACTCAAATTGAGACTGTGATTAAAAATCTTCCAACAAACAAAAGCCCAAGACCAAAGGGCTTCACAGGCTAATTCTATCAAACATTTAGAGAAGAGCTAACACCTATCCTTCTCAAATTCTTCCAAAATGTAGCAGAGGAAGGAACACTCCCAAACTCATTCTATGATGCCACCCTCACCCTGATACCAAAACCAGACAAGGATGTCACAAAAAAAGAAAACTACAGGCCCATATCACAGATGAACATAGATGCAAAAATCCTCAACAAAATACTAGCAAACAGAAACCAACAGCACATTAAAAGGATCATACACCATGATCAAGTGGGGTTTATCCCAGGAATGCAAGGATTCTTCAATATATGTAAATCAATCAATGTGATCAGCCATATTAACAAACTGAAGGATAAAAACCATATGATCATCTCAATGGATGCAGAAAAAGCTTTCGACAAATTCTACACCCATTTATGATAAAAACCCTCCACAAAGTAGGCATGGGGGAACCTACCTCAACATAATAAAGGCCATATGTGACAAACCCACAGCCAACATTGTTCTCAATGTTGAAAAGCTGAAACAATTTCCATTAAGATCAGAAACAAGACAAGGTTGCCCACCCTCACCACTATAATTCAACATAGTTTTGGAAGTTTTAGCCAGAGCAATCAGAAACGAAAAAGAAACAAAGGAATCCAAATTGGAAAAGAAGAAGTAAAACTGTCACTGTTTGCAGATGACATGATACTATACAGAGAGAATCCTACAGATGCAACCAGAAAACTACGAGTGTTAATGAATTTGGTAAAGTAGCAGAATACAAAATTAATACACAAAAATCTCTTGCATTCCTATACATTAATGATGAAAAATCTAAAAGAAATTAAGGAAACAGTCCCATTTATCACTGCAACAAAAAGAATAAAATACCTAGGAATAAACCTACCTAAGGAGACAAAAGACCTGTATGTAGAAAACTATAAGACACTGATGAAAGAAATTAAAGATGATACAAACAGATGGAGAGCTAAACCATGTTCTTGGGTTGGAATCAACATTGTGAAAATGACTGTACTACCCAAAGCAATCTACAGATTCAGTGCAATCCCTATCAAACTAGCAATGACATTTTTCAAAGAACTAGAACAAAACATTTTACAATTTGTATGGAAACACAAAAGACCCTGAATAGCCAAAGCAATCTTGAGAGAGCAAAATGGAGCTGGAGGAATCAGGCTCCCTGACTTCAGACTATACTACAAAGATACAGTAATCAAGACAGTATGGTACTGGCACAAAAACAGAAATATAGATCAATGGAACAGGATAGATAGCCCA
The DNA here is from genome assembly GCF_011762595.2 of Tursiops truncatus. Lineage (NCBI taxonomy): Eukaryota > Metazoa > Chordata > Mammalia > Artiodactyla > Delphinidae > Tursiops > Tursiops truncatus. Next base: position 46,480,183 of record NC_047047.1, read on the forward strand.
GAGATAAACCCAGGCACATATGGTCACCTTATCTTTGCTATAGGAAACATGAATAGATAATGGAGAAAAGACAGCCTCTTAAATAAGTTGTGCTGAGAAAACTGGACAGCTACATGTAAAAGAATGAAATTAGAACACTTCCTAACACCATACACAAAAATAAACCCAAAATGGTTTAAAGACCTAAATGTAAGGCCAGACACTATAAAACGCTTAGAGGAAAACTTAGGCAGAACAGTCTATGACATAAATCACAGCTAGATCCTTTTTGACCCACCTCCTAGAGGAATGGAAATAAAATCAAAAATAAACAAATGGGACCCAATGAAACTTAAAAGCTTTTGCACAGCAAAGGAAACCATAAACAAGACAAAAAGGCAACCCTCAAAATTGAGAAAATATTTACAAACGAATCAACGGACAAAGGATTAATCTCCAAAATTTACAAGCAGCTCATGCAGCTCAATATCAAAAAAACAAACAACCCAATTCAGAAATGGGCAGAAGACCTAAATAGACATTTCTCCAAAGAAGATATACAGATTGCCCACAAACACATGAAAGGATGCTCAACATCACTAATCATTAGAGAAATGCAAATCAAAACTACAATGAGGTATCCCCTCACACCGGTCAGAATGGCCATCATCAAAAAGTCTACAAACAATGAATGCTGGAGAGGGTGTGGAGAAAAGGGAACTCTCTCTCCCTGCTGGTGGGAATGTAAATTGATAGAGCCACTATGGAGAACAGTTTAGAGGTTCCCTAGAAAACTAAAAGTAGAACTACCATACGACCCAACAATCCCACTACTGGACATATACCCTGAGAAAACCATAATTCAAAAAGAGTCATGTACCACAGTGTTCATTGCAGCACTGTTTACAATAGCCAGGACATGGAAGCAACCCACGTGTCCATCCACAAATGAATGGATAAAGAAGATGTGGCACATATATACAGTGGAATATTACTTAGCCGTAAAAAGAAACGAAATTGAGTTATTTGTTGTGAGGTGGATGGACCTAGAGTCAGTCATACAGAGTGAAGTAAGTCAGAAAGAGAAAAAGAAATACCATATGCTAACACATATATGGAATCTAAAAAAAAAAAAAAATGGTTTTGAAGTACCTAGGGGCAGGACAGCAATAAAGATGCAGACATAGATAATGGACTTGAGGACACAGGGAGGGAGAAGGATAAGCTGAGACGAAGTGAGAGAGTGGCGTTGAGATATATACACTACAAAACGTAAAATAGATAGCTAGTAGGAAGCAGCTGCATGGCACAGGGAGATCAGCTAGGTGCTTTGCAACCACCTAGAGGGATGGGTAGGGAGGGTGGGAGGGAGAGGCAAGAGGGAGGGGATATGGGGATATTTGTATATGTATAGCTGATTCACTTTGTTATACAGCAGCAACTGACACACCAATATAAAGCAATTATACTCCAATAAAGACGTTTAAAAAAAAGGGGGGGTTGGGAAGATGGAATTATGAAGTTGCTTGAAAACTGTCAGAAGGTAGTAGAACAAAATGTGGAATATGTTGTTCAACAAAGTTCTTGATGAAAATGAAAAAAATGTGTCTTTTATTTTTACTTAAAAACCAAAGGCACTTTTTGACCAACCCAATAATATGATATTAGTAGAAGCAGGAAAAATCTAACATTCTGCATTATATGCAATATACTCAGGTTTATATATAGCTCTATAGACCCTATACCTTTAACATTTTCTAAGAAAAATGAAATAGATCTATGTTTACTAACACGGAAAGTTATACAAGACATATTTTTAAATGAAAAGCAATCAGAATTTAACATTCATTATATGATCCACTGTTTGAAAAAAATAATCCTTTATTTTAACGGAGTGTATTATTTTTAAAGGGGTGTATTGTTTCTGTGTGTCTATACACACACACACACACACGTGTGTATATAGACACACAGACATACACATAAGACTTGGAGGAATACAAAATGTTTAAAATGTTGTCATTGTTACTAATACTAAAACAGTAAAATCATGTTAGAGGGCAGTAATTTAACAATTACATAATGTAATTACTAATGTTATCTAAAAATACATACTGAAATATGTTAATTCACCACCTTAAAACTTAAAAATATCTCCAAAATGTATTCTAAAAATAATATAGGTAACTTATCTCCTAGATTTCAAAATCAGAAGGGAAACTTGAGAAATGTCTTGGGCTACAGTTTAGATCCAAAACAAAGAATAGACTGAAGAAAATAGAGGTCAATATATTATCAAGTAAATAGATATATCCATTAATACCCATGTGCCACTTGCAATTAATTTATAAGAACAGCTTAATTCAGAAGCAAACTTGTTCAATGGAATTAATAATAAATTTAAAAAAATCTTTAACTTAATCTTTAATGAACAAGCATGGTGTGAAAAAAATCTTGAATCCAGGCTGTAAAAAGCATTGAAGTTAAAAGTTACAAAGAAGAATAACACCATGGATAGCAAAGGAGAGGGCACTTCACAGTTGCCAATAAATTTCCAACTCTTTGTTGAAATTGTTTAAAATTAAATAATATGTTACGTTTTTTAATTCAGTGTTTATGCATTTCTCAATAAATCCCCTCCACCTCATTAATTAAGTTTGTTTCTTAATAAAGCTTTTAATTAAGTTTTTCTTTGACCCTTGGCACATATATTCCGTCCACGTATTTGCATTTGCCCTGGTTTCTGGCCTGTGCCATAACATAGGAAATAAATCAGTAGATGTCATTTGGCCAAGTGTCAATGTGTTTTTTTTGTTTTTTTGTTTTTTGTTTTCTGTGGTACGCGGGCCTCTCTCACTGTTGTGGCCTCTCCCGTTGCGGAGCACAGGCTCCGGACGCGCAGGCTCAGCGGCCATGGCTCACGGGCCCAGCCCCTCCGCGGCGTGTGCGATCTTCCCAGACCGGGGCACAAACTTGTGTCCCCTGCATCGGTAGGCGGACTTTCAACCACTACGCCACCAGGGAAGCCCCAAGTGTCAATTTTTAAGTGTAGAAAACTTGTTGTTACAGTGTTATCTGCCAATTTTCCTGCTCCCAGTGAACTTGATCTCATTTTGCCTCTTTAACTAAAAGTTGTTTATTCCTCCTAAAGTCTCTGCAGACTTCCTGGTGTAGAGTTGGTCACTCCTCTTTCTCTTTCTCCATACTCACTGAGCTTGTGCATATTTCTATAAAATACTCATAATGATATCTCTTTTACTAGTTAGCAAACTCCTTGAGCCGTAGAACCTGGGGATACCTAAAGTCAGAGTTGATAGTTTTAGGACATTCTGGCCACTCTGTGAATTTTAGCACCTGGAAGGATAAATCTAGACACTACTGTTGTATTTCATTAACATGATGAAACTCCAGTTCATCTGCCTTTACTTGTATCTTTCCCATGACCAACTCATTTTCTCTGTTTGCTTATCTCTGCTGTGTCAATATTCCTTCTACATAGTGATTATGACTTCTCTGGTCTTCCAAATCACTTTTATCTCCCACAATTAATTTCCTATTTCAAATTCCGAGGAGCGAAATACTGACATCATTGTTATTGTTGTTCTGTAGCATTTGTCATAGGTCTGTGGGCTGCCCATAGATGATTTCCTTTGCATCAGATGAGTGCCCTTGACCTAATCATAGTGCTTAGGGGGGGGGTTGTGTTGTATACTATAAAGCATTGCTTCCTAGGTCAGCACTGACTGTTTCTTTACCAGCTGCCTTATTAAGAAGGTTAAAGAGGTTTTTCAGGCAAAGATTGAAAACTCCAATAAAATAATGCTGAATGCTGCTAATACAAGCATTCTTTGAAGATCACATGTTAGTCTTAATAGATTATTTTCAATTTCTTGTCTTTAAAACAAAGTTGACCTTTATGAATCTCATGGAGCCCACGAAGAAATCCCATTTTATTTCTTTGTATTCCCATCTCTGGCTCTAGGACAACCATTCAATCAAAGGCATTTCTTCACATTTTAGATGTTTCAACTCCTGTTGTCAGCAATGCTGATTCATAGAGAAAGAATTAAGCAAAATAGAGTCTTGTTGTAAATGCACAAAAAAATCAATATTTGCCAAATAGAAGAGAAGAAATCAATAGAGAAAGGCATGTTATTGTCAAGCTTCTAAAAGGATTTTGCCAACAATTGAAAGTAGGCAGGAATCTGTAAAAATATATTAGCTGTGCTGTCCTTTGGTATAATAGACTAAGATAGTATAAAAAGTAAACAAACAGAAAACATTGTGAATATATACTATAGAGATTGAGGTAAAGCAAATGCAAACTAAATAGGCCAGAGTGTGGTATTTAAACAGTGCTTTTTAGAGACTAATATTGCTCTGAAAGTAGATTAGTTGTTTTGCATCATTAGAGTGATATATATATATATATATATATCTTAGTTCTTGACCTCTGGGAGAATGAACAGTTGCATACAGATATCTTATGCCTTTTTCTTCAGTGAGAAATACTATGAGTCAAGATGTCCTTGCATAGCCTAAGAAGTCATAGTAACTTTTAATAGATTCAGACCCTCCAGGAAGAAGCTGATCTATCTCACCAACACAAGATGACAATTTCATGAATGATAGTTTTGGTTTTTTTTTTAATTTAAGAAAAATTAGATTTGAGTTAAAAAAAAAAAAAACATGGATAAAGAATCACCATCATAAAGATGAATCTGGCATGACATTTATTTCATAAGTAAAATGCTTTAAAGTTCTGTGAGGTCAAAGACTGAGATTTACTAAGATAAATTTCCTGTTGTCTTATATACAACAAAAGGCTTTATATCAATTCCTGATACTGGTTATCATTAATAGTGTTTTCTATTTTTCAAAGAAATTTTGCAAACATAACGTGGTTTAGCCTCAAAGAAATCCTGTGGCTGATAGAAATAGAGACATACTGGGCCCATTTTATAGATGAGGAAATGGTGATGAAGAAAAAACTAAATGGCTTAACCAAAGTTACAAAGCAAGTTATAGACTGAAATGTGAATTACTAATTCCCCTAGAAGTGCTTTTCCTGCTACTCTGCACATATTCTCTATTGTAGGAATAACTGTCCTGCTTGCATATGGAATAATCAAAAGAAATTCTATTTAGAAATAAAACCCATTACTGTACTGATATCTATGCCAACATACACTTGCAGTATGATCAGAAGCAATGTTTTGATCAACATACGGAAATACAAATGTCAATATGTTTTTAAAATTTCAGAAGATAACCCAAAATATATCGTCATACCTTTTAGTAGAATAGAATCTTTGAATACCATAGAATTGTAGGAATAATGGTATTGAGAGCAAATATTTACAGCACATTTACCATGTGCCTAATATTGTAGTGTTTGATCCTGTGAGTTATAAGTTATTTGTCACATGTAATTTTACAGTTGAAGAAATTGAGTTATAGAGAGGTAAGTGATTTGCTCCAGACCACAGAGCTAGTTCATATTTTCAGCAACAAATAACTGTAAAAGGTGGTATTCTCTTTATTATTAAAGACAGGTTGCCCATGAAATGATCTGAATGGTTTGCCAGAAAATAGTAGTAAGCCAGACTTACAATAGTCTTGTAATTCTGTATTATGAACAGTGAGATTTCTAGATACTAAAACAGAGGGAGCTGTACGGAAGATGATCCATTATGTTTTGTTCATAGACCTTTCATGAACAGTAAGAAATTATGGCTGGATATCACTAAACTAAAGAATCATAGAGTTAACTCCTGACCTTTGGTAAAATATTAAAATAAAGTGCTCAGAGAATTGATTTTACAAAACTTGCTAATCATCTTAGAATATTCTCTAACACCATATACAAAAACTCAAATGAATTAAAGTCCTAAATGTAACACCAGATACTATAAAACTCTTAGAGGAAAACATAGGCAGAACACTCTTTGACATAAATCACAGCACTATTTTTTTGGATCCTTCTCCTAACAAAGGAAATAAAAGCAAAAATAAATAAATGGGACCTAATTAAACCTGAAGGTTTTACACAGCAAAGGAAACCATTGACAAAATGAAAAGACAATATTGAATGAAAGAAAATATTTGCAAATGATATGACTGATAAGGGATTAATATCCAACATATATAAACAGCAAATACAACTTGACATCAAAAGAAAAAAAAACGATTAGAAAATGGGCAGAAGAACTTAATAGGTATTTTTCCAAAGAGGAAATGCAGATGGCCAACAGACACATGAAAAGATGCTCATTATCGCTAATCATCAGGGAAATGCAAATCAAAACCAAAATGGTATAGGACCTCACACCTGTCAAAATGGCTATTATCAAAAAAGAACACAAATTAAAAAATATTAGTGAGGATGTAGAGAAAAGGGAACCCTGGTACACTATTGGTGGGGATGTAAATTGGTGCAGCCACTGTGGAAAACAGTATGGAGATTTCTCAAAAATCTAAAAATAGAACTATCATATAACCCAGCAATTCCACTCTTGGGTATATGAAAAAACAAAAACACTAATTGGAAAAGATACACACACCCCAATGTTCATAGCAGCATTATTTACAATTTCCAAGACACAGAAACAACCTAAGTGTCCATCAACAGCTGAATGGATAAAAAAGCTGTAGGGGGTGTGTGTGTACACACATGCGTGTGCACACACACACACACACACACAAATGGAATAGTACTCATCCATAAAAAAGAACAAAATGTTGCCATTTGCAGCAACATGGTTGGACTTGGAGGGCATTATGCTAAGCAATATAAGACAGAGAAAGATGAATATTGTTTGATATGGCTTATATGTGGAACCAAAGAAATATAACAAACTAATGAATAAAGCATAAAAGAAGCAGACTCACAAATATATAGAAAAACTAATGGTTACCAGTGGAGGGAAGGGGTAAAATAGGGATGAGGGAGTGAGAGGTACAAACTATCGGGTGTGAAATAGGTTCAAGGATGTATTGTACAACACACGGAATATAGCCAATATTTTATAATAAGTGCAAATTGAAAGTAACCTTTAAAAACTGTATAAAAATTTAAAAATTAAAGGGCTTCTTACTCTAAAACTTTAAATTAAAAAAATAAAGTGCTCAGCAGAATTGATTTTACAAAACTCGCTAATCAGAGAAGTGTTACTTGTTATACTAAACATTGTTGAACCTCAAAATGAAAACAATGGTTCAACTGCACAAACAGTATTTGAATAAAGATCATTCAGTTTTCAGACTTATATTGGAAAAAAAAACTTATAACCAACACTATCATTTTCTTAAAGCAGCAAAATAGGGTAGCAGGTTCAAGTTCTCCTTTAAATATAGAGACTTAATGGTAATTTTGATATCGAAATCATTCACAGGATGTAAAATCTATACATGAGTGATTGAATCATTGAGTAGAGGTTTTTTGCCCAATAAATATTATGACTTAGAAAAATAAATGAACAAATAAACCTACAATAAATCTCAAATAACTATAATCCTTCACAGGTTTGGTTATATATTTACACATTCCATGGCCAGACAATCTCTAAATTTGTAAATATTTACTGGAATATAATATTTAATAGCTAGATTAAAACTTCTAAAATTAAGAATGTTTTCCAATGCCTTTAATAGAATGTGATGTGTAATACTGATTTTAATGTTCAGCTCTTGACCTTAAGTGTAACAGTGTAAGATAAAAGATTTACATAAATGTGAATTACTTTCCTAAACAACTGAAATAAGGCCAGTTTCATATGACCTGCTAGGTATTCCTTGATTTTCAATAGATTTTATTATAACTGTCAATTAGTAATTGGGAATGAAATTTTTAAAAAATCAAAGACTTTGTAAGAAATTACTCTATTGGTAATTACCCATACTAGACAGCTCAGTATATTTCTAAGATTAATTATTATGCTTAAAATATCAAGAAATGCCAGTCTAGTAAGGCATAACTTGATATTAGCAGAATTTTTTAAATTCTCAAATAGTGAAGCAAGCATTACATTACACATTACCAATAATTTACAGGAAGAAAGATTACTTCAGTAATTGTTAACACAAGCAAGACAGGCTAATTGCCATGAAACATGTGAAACGTGGAAATGGAATTCTGTTCCACCAATAGTGAACTTTGGTGTAAAGTAAAACCTTTCAAAAGTTCCAAAGAGTTAATAAAGTGAGATAAGCAAGCACGTTTGGGGGTTTGTTTTTTGTTTTTAATTTTTATTGAAATATAGTTGATTTACAATGTTGTGTTAGTTTCAGGTGTACAGCAAATTAAGTCACATATATATATATTCTTTTTTAGATTCTTTTCCATTATAGGTTATTACAAGCTATTGAATGTAGTTCCCTGTGCTATACATAGGTCCTTGTTGATTATCTATTTTATACATGGTAGTGTGTATATTTTATCCCTCCCTACCTTTCCCCTTGGTAGCCATATTCTATGGTTTCAGATATTTCTATGTCTGTGAGTCTGTTTCTGTTTTGTAAATGAGTTACTTTAATCTTTTTTTTAGATTCCATGTATAAGTTATACCCTAGGATATTTGTCTTTTTCTGTCTGACTTACTTCACTTGGTATGATAATCTCCAGGTCCATCCATGTTTTGCTGCAAATGGCATTATTTCACTCTTTTTATGGCTGAGTAATATTCCATTGTGTATATATACACCACATCTTCTTTAACCATTCATCTGTCAATGGACACTTAGGTTGCTTACATGTTTTGGCTGTTTACCAAAGACATAGTATTGTCACGTCTCCCAAATGGCAGCAGTGAGATGTGGAATGGCAAATATCCATCCACAGCCTCAACCTGTTGCTCTTTGGTCACCCCTCCTATATGAGCAGTAATTTTCCCCAACTTTACGCAGTATACAGGATCATTGTCATGAAAACTTTTGATCTCTCACAGTGATTCATACTCCATAATGATCTTATTACCGCCCAAGGAATGGTGACCTCAAGTTCAAACATGTAAAAATCATGTGCTTCGTTTCTTAGCCCAAGGGCAGAAAAAAAATATTTCTGTATTTTAACAGAGCTCTATAAAGAACTACATATTGTTGCTGTTAAAAAGAGATATTATAAGATGATACTAGAGTACTAATATATGTGTATAAGTCGCCTGCTGTGTTTTGTCTACTAAAATATCCCTTAGGAAACACTGTGTTCAACTTGCCAACTTGCCATTTGTACTAACTCCCCTTTCCATAACTTTAGTAGGTTGTGGGAAATAAAAGTATATAATTAATGAATCATGATGCCCTACCTTAAGAACTTAAGAAGTAAAGTAAAATCTCAAATACTTGAGAGGTAAGGTAGAACTAGGGTGTAAGTTCTTAAGTGAATCATTTGTTTTGTGTAAGTACCAGTTTATACTAATTTTATGTGAAACTTTAATGCCATATATATATATATATATATATATATATATATATATATATATATATATATATATATATATCTCCAATTACAAACTATAGGTATCATCATAGAAAAGCAGTTATTATGAGAAGTAATTCATTTTCTGTTTGAGGAAGTTATTTGATTTGATTTGAATTACCATATCAGCAGAGATTTTCATGAATTAGAAAACCATTTAATGTCTCTTTCATCTACCTAGACTGAACAGCCTAATATTCATTATAAATAAAAGAACTGCAATCAATTAGTAACCATTGGTATACTTGGAGTTGTATTCCCCCACAGAAAGTTGCTTAATGATTCACAAGGATATACTGAATAAGAATTGTTCCCTAGAAATAGACTAGGAGTTAGGCAATTGGAATATTTATATTTCATTTATTTAGTTAAGTCTTTCTTGTTTGCATTACAAGAAGGAAAATATTATTACATGGCTCCTGGATAGAACTGAGTTATTTAGGGTTTTCAGTGTATTTAGATACATAAAGGAAAGTTTAAAAATAGCCCTAGAAAGCAAAGGTAGTAGAGTTAATGTTTTAAAGAATGCAAAATATGAATAAAACAGTATCCTTGACTTTTAGGATCAACCTACCTAATGAGGAGAACTTTTTTGTAAAAAATAAAAGTTATAAGAAATGATTAAGGACAGAAAAAGTACTGATTAATTTTGATTGACAGAAACTTAACTCACTTGCTACCTTCTAATATGTAAGTCACCATTTATTCAAATGATATTTATTGACCACTTGTTATGTACCACATTCTGATTAAGGCATTAGGATAAAACAGTGGAAATAAAAAGTTCCAGGGCTTCCCTGGTGGCGCAGTGGTTGAGAGTCCGCCTGCCAATGCAGGGGACACGGGTTCGTGCCCTGGTCCGGGAAGATCCCACATGCCGCGGAGCCGCTAGGCCCGTGAGCCATGGCCGCTGAGCCTGTGCGTCTGGAGCCTGTGCTCCGCAACGGGAGAGGCCACAACAGTAAGAGGCCACAACAGTGAGAGGCCCGCGTACCACCAAAAAAAACAAAAAAAAGTTCCAGTTCTCATGGAATATTCCATGAGGTAGGCAAGACATGACTAAACATGTTGGTATAACAATAATAATAAAATGATACCTGTCTCATTACTTATATACCTGGAACTGATCTAAAAATATTGTATATATCCAATTATTTAATCCTCATGCCAATACTATGAGGTGATTACTAATATTATTTCCATTTTATAAATACAGAAACTGAAGTGTTCTGTTATGTAATTTGCCCAAAGTCACACAGCTATTAAATAGTGGAGCTAGTGATGTCAGTTACATAATATTAATTGTTATGTAGGGAAGAAAATCACAAATGAGATACAGTAGATAAGAATGGAATGTGGCAAGAATGAGGGACATGTTTATTTTATATAAAGTTAGGGTCAGGGAGGATCACAGTGATAAAGTGACATTTGATCTCAAACCTGACAGAACCAAGGAAATAATACCTAGAAGAAAGTGGTCCAGGCAGAGAGAAAATTACAGAGTTGGATACATATTTAATGTATTCCAGAAACAGCAAGGATGGGCCTAAGGCAGGGGATTGAAGACTGCAGCGGAAGAAGTAAGATTAATCAGTTCATGTGACCGTGATGCTGAGAGAGATGGGAAGACTTTGCAGTTTTCTGAAAAGAGAAGAAACATGATCTAATTTGTGTTTTAAAATGATTGTTCTGACAACATTGAGGACAGTAAAATGAAGTAGGTAAGGGAGAAAGCAAGGAGGCCAGTTCGTAGTCAACAGTTTTAATCTAGTCAAGAAACCATAGTGGCCTGAACTTGGTAGGATTGAAGGTATGAACTTTGGTTGAAATATGAATATGTGATTTGCTGATTAATTATGTGAGGTGTGAGAGAAGAGGTAAGTTAAGGGGGATTCTAAGTTTATATTTAGTCCTGAGATACTAGAAAGATATATTAATCATTTACTCAAACATGGAAGCTTGTGGGAGAAGCTAGTTGATGGGGGAAAATAAATGTTGAAGAAGACAAAAATGAATGTCCTTAGTAAGCATGAGGGAATAGGATATAATGCATGAGAGACTGCTTTTAGATAGGGGCTTAGAAAGCTAATTCATTGCGGCAAGAAAGAAGGCAGAGTCTGTGGGTAAAGATGAAAATGAGTTGGTAAATGGTAGTATGTGAAAGTTTATTCTGAATTTCTTCTATTTTATAATTGAAATAGGAAGGAAAGTTACTAGAAGAAGGTAAGTATGGGAGGAGAAGATATTGAAGGTCTGAAATAGAGAAGTAATTGCTGCTCCAAAAGAGTGAAAGCAAATAGGCTAAGTAAATATGTGTTCTTCTGTAGCCATTGTCAGCTGTCTAGGTGCAAGTTCAGAGCAGGTAGAGTGCTATGTTAAGTAGGGTGGATTTTTTGGCCCATCTTATATCATGAAGAACTAGAGTGACAAGGAATTTGAGTATATTTGCAATTAGTGATTGTGGACTATTTAAGGGAGGGAGGGAGGGAGGAAGTTAAGGCACAAGGTAAGCAAAGAATAATGAAAAGTTGGTGTGATTAATAGAATACAGTTCCTGATTTAGGCAAATCGTTGTTCAATATAGAGTACTAGAAGAAGTAACCTGAAAGAGAGAGTAACCTATAGCTGTCAGTTTGTCATTTACCAAGAACAGACAAGGTAAATTATAATACTTGGCATTGGCAGTTCCATTGAAAAAAATCAATTATCTGTACAGCCTCAGGTTATTCTAGTTTTCTGTGTTTGAACAAGTTTTGCTAACAGTCATCTTTATACCACTAGAATAGCTCACTGCAGTAAGTGTGTGGCTGTGTAAAATACTGAGGCACAGAGGGTAAAAGTGCAACACATTGAAGAATAATGAACAGCTTCCCTATGCTTAGCATTCTGTAAGGTGATTAAGTTTTTTCCAAGTTCAATCCACAATGGCTCAGAAATCAGTCAAAGATAGAGTAAATGATTATAAAGACTTATGATTCAATGTTTCTTAGTAACAGGCAGTGTAAGAGGAACCTAATGTGGACTATTTCCTTGCCCATTCATAACAAACTTTACAGTCAAATAGTAAAACATGTGCTCACTCTGCAATACTCAAATGTAAATTATGCTCCATTTATGTATTGTTGTGCTGGTAAAAAATATGAATATTTGGTGTTCTAGAGATTATGTGTATCATAAAATCAGAATTATTCAGATTTTTATACATGAGTCTTTTATGCTTTTGGTTAATATGAGTCTGTCCCAGAGGTTGTTCACCTCTAAGTGCACTAATAATAATATTTATGAGTTTTCTTACCTTAGGAGAAAATCCTTGTAGCTAGTACCTACATCAAGGTACTGCCAGCCTGGGGTATTGATGTGAAATTCAGCTAGGTTCTCTAGTTGATTGCCTTTGATTATGTTACACATATTTTTTAACACAATGCTTAATAAAGAAAGGACTGGCAGTTCATCCTGTTAATTTTATGCTTGGTAGACAGTAATCCACAGCTTATGATTTCCCCCTTTTCTACGTGTCTTTTGTTTGCTGTCTGTTAGTTTATATGTTCACTTCTAGAGTTTCCTTACAAAATCAATTAGATGTAGATATAACATAGTTTTGGAATCACCTTTTATAAACTAATATATCCATCTGTATTTTGAATAATAACTTTGTGCTAAAAAGTCCTGTATTAGGTATGGAGGATTCAGAAGAAAGGTAAGAATTTTTTCTTGCCTGTTTTAGTTTTAGTGTCTGTTTTAGTTTTCCAGTAGTACTGTTGTATGTTCTTGTGTCTTTCATTCTCATTTCTCTCTTCAGCCACCATTTATTTTTCCCAGGTCCTATGCTGACACCCAGCTATCTCAAATATCTAATTTCATTTGTCCTCTACAACCAAAATATCCTACTTGATTCCAGCCTCCCTTGTACCACCTTATGGTTTATAAGTATTTGGCATATTTTTAGGATCCTGAAAATTAATTGGAGCTACTGTGATAAATTCATGTATGCCCTCAGGTATTTTTAATTGAAAATGCTCAATATATTACCACACTCTTTTGGTTCATTTCAGGCTCTATTATTTCCTTTCATATCAATAAGGTTATCTTTGGCAATGCCAGAATTATGAATGCTGTCTTTTGTCAGCAAAAAATAATGAATTAATATTAAATTTTAAGTATTAAGTTAATCAAAAAGAAGTAATGTTCAAAACTCTTCCATATTACTTTTAAATATTGTCCATCAGAAAACTGATACAGTTGTCCATTCTTGATTTCAGGCTGGGGAAGCACTTCTTCTGCAATAGAAAGCTCATATATTGTACACTTTCAAGATGCACCGTTTTTCAGCTGCACCAAAATAACTCAGTATTTTTCAGCTACACCTCAAATGACAGCAGAAAGGATGTGAATTATAGAATGTACTGAATTCATATAGTCAAAATTAATCAAAAGAGAGGTCAAACCATGAAAATCTCTACACTGACAAGTCATTCTCAGATATTTCTCTCCAAAAAAATCTAAATTTTTGCCTTGCACTTGTTATAATTTGGCCTTTGGAGAACCATTCAAATTCTCTATAATAAAGAATTTCATATTGAGACCCCTTATCTTGACAGATTAGTGATGTGAGACCGTATCTTTTAGTTTAAGACTAATAAACAAGACTTCTTTTGTTAAAAAACATAGTAGGAAGCTTCAGGATGAGAATTTTGTGTTGGAGTAATTCTAAATTTTGGAAACATTTTAACTTTTATATATGAGCTTTATTATCAAGGAAAGATAATCTATATTGTACATATTAAGGGGAGCAGACCCAATTCAGTCATTTGCCTTAGAGTTTTATGATTTCTCAATATAGCACTGGAGTTATATGTCCCATCTTGCATGGTGATGATAGCAGAGCTTAAGTATACCTAGGCTTAATTGTATTTTCTTTCATTGACATTTTCCAATTTAATTAAAACCTCCATAATGTCAACAGTTGCTCATATTAATTCCTATTAACAGGATGAACTTCAGTCATGAATATTGTGCTTGCCTGTTCATGTTTAATCCTATAATATTTTATACTTTTTAGAATGAAATAATGGGACAGAGCCTGGCAAACAGAGGGCCATCAGTAAATATGTATTGAACTTTTAATAGCAAGGATCCTAAAAATGTAGTATTCATAATAGTTTAAATGCATTGAGTGTTTACCATGTGCCTAAGCTGATTCTGGATTAAGAGCCCTAATTTACATACTGTATGTGGCATTTTGTCACAGCAGTTTGGCATAAAGTATATTTTGAAAGATCCTCCCCCACTCAAAATTTTAAAACTCATATTTCCAAATATTTTATGGATTATTTTACATAGCATCAAGTAATTTTTGAGATAGTTATTTCATTACATCCTTGAGCTTCCTAAAATCACCATACTCCTTCTAGGGCTGAGGCAGGAATTTGACAGTATGGAACGAAGCAGAGGAATGGAATGGAGGTCATTGCTGAGGCCCAAATATCAGGTGTGGTTCAAGAATAGCTTTGCACACATTATTTGGTGATTTTAAAGAATCAACAAACAGACAAACATGTTTTTACATTTTGACTCTGTTGCTTTGACATATCCATTGTTTTAAAGAGGCTCATAAACTCAACAATGACAAATGTATTGTTTTGGGTTAGACATAATATGCTTAAGGGAATGTCAAAAGAGACAGATATTAAGACTGATTTTTGCAGCTTTATTACTTGATTAAAACCACCCCAGCCTAATCCCTATCCAAAGTGCATATACTTTGAGTCCTTAGGTTTCTGGATTATATCAACTCCTTAATTAACATTTAGAATAGAGGAGAAAATAAGTCTATTCAATTTGGTGTGACACCTAAGAAAAGTAGTAATTAACAGAATCTGAATAATTTTGAGGAAGAAAACGAATTAGCACTTATATAAAAGCTAATTGTTCAGCAATTTTGTTTGAAGAGATGACTGCAGGTGTCATTTGTCTCTGCCTCAATTCTATAGAAGTTTGATAGGAAAATATAAGGGACATTTCATTAGAAAAAAGTTTAGTAGGCTTTTGTCCTACTCTTTGTCTGGAAGACCTTCTAAATCTGAAGTTCTTTCTAGACCACAGTATGACTTTCAATTTTTTATTGAGTTATAACAAGCATACAATGTTATTTTAGTTTCAGGTGTAGGACATAGTGATTTGATATTTTTCTATTACATTATGAAAGGCTCACCACAGTAAGACCAGTTACCATCTGACACTATACTATGTTGTTACAGTGTCACTGACTATATACCCTATGTGTATATTACATCCCATGTCTTATTAACTTTATAGCTGGAGATTGTACCTCTTAATCCCCTTTATCTATTTCATCCATTCTCTCACCCCCACCCCTCTGGCAACCACCAGTTCATTCTCTGTATCTATGAGTCTGTTTCTGTTTTGTTTTATATTTCATTTGTTTTGGTTTTTTAGATTGCATTTATAAGTGAAATCATACAATGTTTGTTTTTCCCTGTCTGACTTATTTCACTTAGCATAGTACCCTCCAGGTCTATCCTTACTGCCACAAATGGCAAGATTTCTTACTTTTAAAGCCGAGTAGTATTTCATTGTGTGTGTGTGTATATATATATGTATGTGTGTGTGTATATATATATCTCTATATATATACCACACCTTCTTTATCCATTCATCTGTGGATGGACACTTATATTACTTCCGTATCTTGGCTATTGTAAATAGTGCTGCAGTGAACATAGGGGTACATATATCTTTTAAAATAGCTGGATCATATGGTAGTTCCATAATATTTTCCATAGTGGCTGCATCAATTTACTTTCCTACCAACAGTGCACAGGGTTCCCTTTTCTTCACATCCTTGCCCATACTTACTGTTTCTTGTCTTTTTGATAATAGCCATTCTACCAAATGTGAGTAGTATCTCGTCGTGATTTTTATTTGTATTTCCCTAATTAGTGATGTTGAGGGCCTTTTCATGTATCTGTTGACCATGATTATGTCTCCTTTGGAAAATATCAGTTCAGGTCCTCTGCCCATTTTTTAATTGGGTGGTTTGTTTTTTTAGTATTGAGTTCTATGGGTTCTTTATAAACAGTTGACCCTTGAACAATGTGGGTTTGAACTGTGCAGGTCCACTAATATGCAAATTTTTTCAATAAATATACAGTCAGCCATCTGAATCCCTGGATCCCACATCCACAGATTCATCCAACCACCGATTGCAAATTTACTACATGATCCACACAGTTGGTTGTATCTGAGGATGCAGAATCCACAATACAGAGGGTCAACTTGGAGATTTAAGCATCTGCAGGTATCTGCAGGTATTTGAGGAGGGTCCTGGAATAAAAAAGAATGAAATATTGCCCTTTGCAGTAACGTGGATGGACATAGAAAATATTATACTTAGTGAAGTAAGTCAGAGAAAGAGAGATACTATATGATATCACTTATATGTGGAATCTAAAAAATAATACAAATGAATCTATATACAAACCATAGGAAACAAACTTATGGTTACCAAATGGGAGAGGGAGGGAAGGAGGGACAAATTAGGAGTATGGTATTAACAGACACAAACTACTATACATAAAATAGATAGGCAACAAAGGTTTACTGTATAGCTCAGGGAATTATATTCGATATCTTATAATAACTTATATTGGAATATAATCTAAAATAATAACAATTACTTTGCTGTATACCTGAAACTAACACGATATTATAAATCAACTATAAATCAGTAAAAAATTCAGATATAGAAGAACATTTTATTTAAATAAAGGTATTTAAATTTTATTAAAATACACTTGCTCTTATGGTTACCTTTGTCATAATAAAGGATTTATGAATATATGTCTCAGGAATTCTCATGTGCTTCCATTCTAAAAATAACAAGTTAACACCTGTTTACCTATATCAGGTGATTAAGTCATTCAACCCAATAATTATCTTTTGGTATAAGATGAGTAGAAGCCTTGCTATCTAAATCATTCCTCCCAAATTATATTATGTCATCATCAGGTCTTTGCTCCCAATTTTTGGTCATTATCTTTTATTTTTATCCAATTTGTGTAAGCTAAAACAGACAAAACAGTTTATCCACCTCACCCTACCCCCACCTCTTTCAACCACCAATTTATTTTCTGTATCCATGAGCTTGATTTTGGTATTTTTTCTTTTTTTTTAGATTTCACACATAAAAGAGATCATACAACATTTGTATTTCTCTGTCTGACTTATTTCACTTAGCATAATGTCCTTGCGGTTCATCCATGTTTTCACAAATGGCAATATATCATTACTTTTTATGGCTGAATAATATTCCATGGCATATATATACCACAAATTCTTTATTCATTCATCCATTGATTGACACTTAGGTGGTTTCATATACTGGCTATTGTAAATAATGCTGCAGTGAACATGGGAGTGCATATATCTTCTTGAATTAGTGTTTTTGTTTTATTCAGATAAATGCCAGAATTGCTGGGCATATGGTATGAATAGCTAATATATTTTTGATAAAAAGAATAAAGTCAGAGGAATCTGTCTATCTGATTTTCAGACTTGTTATACATGTGTGTTATTGTTGGAGGAATAGACACACAGGTCAGTGGAACAAAATTGAAAATATAGAAATAGACCAACAAAATATGCAGCTGAATTTTGGCAAAGTAGTAAAAGCAAATTAAGGAAAGAAAGACTGCCTCCTTTTCAACAAATGGTGATGGAGCAATTTGATATCCATAGGAAAAGAAAGAAAGGAAGGAAGGAAGGAGGAAAGAGAGAGAGAGATGGGGAGAGGGAGGGAGTGGGGGGGGGAAAGGAAGGAGGGGGGAAAGAAGGAAGGAAGGAAGGCAGGACAGACAGGAGGGAGGAAAGAAAAGAACTTTGACTTAAGTTGCACACTTTATACACATACTAGGTCAAAATGGATCATGCAGTTAAATATACAATATGTAACCATAAAACTTTTAGAGAAAAAAAGTAGTAAACCTTCAGAATCTAGAGCTAGTTGAAAAGATCTTAGACTTTATAACTAAAGCACAATAGATAATAGAAAAATTGATAAATTGGACTTCAAAATTAAAATAGTTGGTTCTGCAAAAGACTCTGGTAAAGAGATGAAAACTAAGATGTAGACTGAGAGAACATATTTGGAAACCACATGTCCAGTAAAGCACTAATATCTAGAATACATAAAGAACATCTAATGTTACTGTAAATATTTAAACTAGAGAATGTAAACAGAAATGAAAAAAATCCTGAATACTAAAAAACAAAATGAAACAAAAACAAAAACCTCCCAATGCTCAACAGTAAACAGTCTGAGTAAAAAAATGGACAAAAGACATGAAGAGAAATTTACTGAGGAGATAACAGGTATCAAATAAGCTCATGAAAATATGTTCAACTTCATTGG
Organism: Tursiops truncatus; assembly: GCF_011762595.2. Lineage (NCBI taxonomy): Eukaryota > Metazoa > Chordata > Mammalia > Artiodactyla > Delphinidae > Tursiops > Tursiops truncatus. Next base: position 46,499,067 of record NC_047047.1, read on the forward strand.
CTATTAAGGAAATGGAAATTAAAACCCAAATGAGATAACAGTACACACCTATCAGAATGGCTAAAATAAAAAATAGTGATGACACCAAAGCTAGCAAGAATGTTTAGAAACTGAATCACTTATACAATGTTGGTGGAATTGTGAAATTATACAGCCACTCTCTAAAGCAGTTTGGTAGTTTCTTAAAATACTAAATATCCAATTAATATTCAACTCAGCAGCTGCACCTCTGAGGATTTATCCCAGAGAAATGAAAATCTGAACAGGAGTGTTTAGCACTACTTTATTTGTAATAGCCAAAAACTAGAAATAACAAATATATCCTTCAACTTGTGAGTGGTAAACAAACTATAGTACACTCAAACCATGAAATACTATTTAGCAGTAAAAAGCAAATTATTGACACATACAACAACCTTGATAAATTTCCAGAGAACATGCCTAGTTATAAAGGGCAATTTCAAGGGTTACTACAGTATAATTCCATTTACATAGATTCATGAAATGACAAATTTATAGCAGTGGAGAACCCAGGGTTTAGAAGAATGTGGGATAAGAAGAAAATGGGAGTGGCTACAAGGACAACATGAGGGATCTTTGTTTTGATGGAAATATCCTGTATCTTGACTATATCAATGTCTTATTATGGTGGTGACGCTACACCAAATTTTTGCACAATTGCCATTAGGAGTAACTGGGTAAAGGCTATATGAGATCTCTCCATATTATTTTTTACAATTTTATGTAAATCCATAATTACCTCAAAATTGAAAGTTTAATTATAAATAGTAGAAAGATGTAAAAATATATACCATGCTAACACTATTCCAAAGTAAGTTTGAATGGTTATGTTAACTTCAGAAATTTGACTTTAGGGCAAAGAATATTACCAGGGATAAAGCATGTCCTTTCATGATCCTAAAGGGGCCCATTCATCAAGAGGGCATAAAGATTCTAAATGTTTATGTACCTAATAAGAGTGCTTTAATATATATGAAGCAAAAAATGTTAGAACTGAATGGAGAAATAAACATATCATAAATTATAGAGATTTCAGATTTTTCTCTAAATAATTGATAGACCATCTAGACAAAAAATCAGTAAAGATGCGGAAGATTTAATCAACACTACCAAGTAACATGCCTAACTGATATTTATAGAACAGTCCACCCCAAAACAGTATAATACACATCACTTTCACATTCTTTCAAGTGCATTCAGAACATTTATTAATATGGAACTTCTTCTTGATATAAAAGAAGTCTACATGAATTAAAAGGATTCAAGTGATGTAAAATAATTAGAAATCAGTAAGAGAAAGATATCTGGAAATTCTCCAAATATTTGGAAGCTAAATAACAAATTTTTAAATATCCCATGGATCAAAGACGAATTCAAAATTGGAACTATAAAGTACCTTGAACTACATTAATATGAAAATGCAACATGCCAAAATATGTGGAAAGCTGCTAAATCATTACCTATGGTTCTATCTGTAGCAGTAAATACCAATAGTAGAGAAAAAGAAGTCTTAAAGTAGTGTGGTATTGGCATAAACATAGACAAGTATTTAGATCAGTGGAAGAAAAGGGATTCCTGAAAGAGATATGGACAACTGATTTATAACACAGATAGAAAAGCAATTCAGTGGAGATTAGATACTGTTTTCAACAAATGAAGTCATATCAATTGAATATCTATAAAAATAAAAAGACCTCACGCTATTGATCAAAATTAACTCAAAATGGAACATAGGCCTAAATTTAAAACCTAAAATTACTTAGCATCTAGAAGAAAATATAGGAAAATTACCTCTGTGATATTAAAATTTGAAAGATGTTTTTGAAGTGTGCCGTAAATATCCATAATGGAATTAATGGATAAAATTTTCTTCTACAAAATTAAAGACTCAAGTTCTTAGAGTTAAGAAAATGAAAGGCAAGCTGCAGAGTGAAAGAAACTATTTCCAGTGTATATGTTTGGTAAGGGAATAATATCTAGGGTATATACGGAACTCTCAGAACTCAGTAATAGGAAGCAAAAACCTAATAAAAAGAATGAGCAAAAGATTTGAACAGATGTATTACCAGAAAAGATATACTAATGGCAAATAAGCACACAAAAAGGTGCTCAACATTGTTAGTTATTAGGACAAGGCAGATAACAACCACACTGCTAGAGGGAATGTAAAATGGAGCAGCCATTTTGGAAAGCCGTTTCTTAAAATTTAAACAGGTATCCTCCATATGATCTAGCCATTGTACATCTACATATTTATTTTTTTAATAAAATATTTTTACAAAAATATGTTTGCAAATATTTATAACAGCTTTATTCATAATTGCTTTGGAAATAAATGTCTTTTGAAAATTGAAATTGCAGTACATCTGTAATATGGAATACTACTCAGGAAAAGAAATAAATGAAATATTGATGAGCTACAACACAAATAAGTGTTTGCCAAAATGCGTAGAACTATACACCAAAAAGGGTAAATTTCAGCATATGTAAATTACATTTCTGTAATTCTGGCTAAAAATAATCATTCACTGCTCTTAGATTTTGTCTGAAAATCATGGTTTTATTTTGGTCCTTATTTTAAATAATTTATTTCAACAGTGGTCATTTTCAGATTTTGAGTAGCTTTTATCTGCACTCCTCTAAATAAATATTAATCTATTAAAAGAGCAATTAAAAGTAACAATTTGAATTCTTAACTAAATAAGTTTCCAAATCACTCTAATGTGTACTTTTCAAATAAATACAAAAAAGAATAAATATGAGGAAGAACTAGTGAAAATGCAAACACAGACTATTAGTGATGACTTGAAAGTCATGTTGTGCATGATCATTTGTTGCTCTGTCATAAAAATTCATGATATTGTTGTTTAATTTATTCCTATTGAAATCATTAAATAGTCTTCAAGACTTGTGAAGCAAAATTTGAAAATTTGGGCAGTCCATGACATTTGCAGTTATCAGTGAGTAGGAGGATACCTTTGACAGGTAAGGCTCTCTAAAGGAACTAAGGCTTCATAAGCAATTCATTTTTCTCAGTTTTACTCATATTTGGCCCTTTGGTCAAATTTGGTCTTTTTAAGACAGAGCTACATTGTTATTTTTTTGAGTGAAGTGAGACAAATATTTTGGCAGGTGGCGTCATCAGTGTTAAGAATCTTAAACTTAAATATCATATATAATTTTGGCTTTAATCAATGGCTTCTATTCTGTGTCCTTGATTAATATATATGAGCCTTTGGTTAGGGAAAAGAAATGAGATGATCCAGATGAGAATGTTGAAGCATTTGGTAATAAGGATTATAAGAATAGGTAGCTACAAGATGGAACAGGTAAGGTCACTGAGGGCTCCGAGTACCTTACCTAACCTTCCTTGATCTGCTTGCCTACAGCCAGGCCTATGCCCCTGGCCCATAACCTGGAGAAAGTTGGCCTGATTTGGCTCCCAGGCCTACGCTTTCCCTGCTGGGAAGGAAGGTGGGAAACCAAACACCCAACTGAAGGATGTGGTGGGAGTAGGAAGGGACAGTGTATTGAAAACAAACATTGTGTGGATTGGGGATTTTCAAAGATAAATTTCTTTCTTTTTTTGAAAGTTAATTATGCTTCTTGTTTTAAAAATCATGCTTAAGGGCTTCCCTGGTGGCGCAGTGGTTGAGAGTCCGCCTGCCGATGCAGGGGACAGGGGTTCGTGCCCCGGTCCGGGAAGATCCCACATGCCGCGGAGTGGCTGGGCCTGTGAGCCATGGCCGCTGGGCCTGTGCGTCCGGAGCCTGTGCTCCGCAACGGGAGAGGCCACAACAGTGAGAGGCCCGCGTATCGCAAAAAAAAAAAAAATCATGCTTAAAATCACAATGGCTAATATCTGTTGAATACCTATTTTGGGAACATGCTTCAATCTAGGAGATTTTCATTTAACAACTCGTTTCATCATGACAACAACCCAGTTAGATTAATATTGTAATTATCTTTATTTTCAGGATGAGACATAGGGAGCTAATAAATGAGTCCCAAATTACAGATTAGAGATTTGAACCCTGGTTTTGAAGCCAGTCTGATTCTGTACTACTCTTCAGCAGCACCCTGACAAAGAAAGAGAAAGGAAGGAAGGACGAAATCAGAAGGAAGGAAAGGAGGGAGAGAGGGAGGGAGGAAGGAAGGGAGGGAAGGAAGAAAAGGAAGGAAGGGGAAGAACTTTTTTTCACTTTGAACACCCTATGCATTTTGGCATTATTAAAATAGGAATATTAAAAAAAACTTTTGATATCCAAATGTTTTACAGTGATAATTATATTTTATACAGCAACTTTTTAATCTGTATACATTTACAATTTCAGATACAGGTATATTTAAGATAAATTAAGCATTTGTATTGTTAGTATATTTTCAATGAAGTACTTGGCATTATTAGAATATCTATGCTTTATATAATATGATGTTTTGGGGTTCTGTGAGACAGGTTAAATGCTAGTTTGGACCTTAATTTTTGCTTTTTATTCCACAAATAAAGGGCTAAAGAGGTTTCCTTCATGGTGATAACATTAGAAAGGCTCCCTGGATGTCAGAATTCTGAATAAAAACATGTGCCACGCATATTAACTCATTCATTCAACAAATATTTGCTAAGTGCCTACTGTGCTCTGTGTCCTGAGGGCACAGTGCTGAATAAAACTAAATTCCTTCCTAAAAAGATCTGTAATATCTACTGTAACCTTAAGGAATACGTGACCTCTGCTTCTCCTGAGAAAGATCAAAATCTTTCTCTGTAGGAAAGATTGAGAAATCTGAAAAAGGGGAGCATTTATGAAAAATTCAGCCACTGTCTAGTATTATTATTATTTTTTTTTTTTTGGTTTTTTGCTTTGTTTTTTGCGGTACGCGGGCCTCTCACTACTGTGGCCTCTCCCGTTGCGGAGCACAGGCTCTGGACACGCAGGCTCAGCGGCCATGGCTCACGGGCCCAGCCGCTCCGCGGCATGTGGGATCCTCCCAGACCGGGGCACGAACCCGTGTCCCCAGCATCGGCAGGCGGGCTCTCAACCACTGTGCCACCAGGGAAGCCCTGTTTTTAGTTTTTTAAGGAACCTCCATACTGTTCTCCACAGTGGCTGTATCAATTTACATTCCCACCAACAGTGCAAGAGGGTTCCCTTTTCTCCACACCCTCTCCAGCATTTATTGTTTGTAGATTTTTTGTTGATGGCTATTCTGACTGGTGAGAGGTGATACCTCATTGTAGTTTTTTTTTTTTTTTTTTTTTTTGGTGTACGCGGGCCTCTCACTGTTGTGGCCTCTCCCTCTGCGGAGCACAGGGTCCGGACGCGCAGGCCCAGCGGCCATGGCTCACGGCCCCAGCTGCTCCGCGGCATGTGGGATCTTCCCGGACCGGGGCACGAACCCCTGTTCCCTGCATCGGCAGGCGGACTCTCAACCCTGTGCCACCAGGGAAGCCCCACTGTCTATTCTTAACACATCTTTTTTTTTTTTTTTTAATTAAAAAAGTCAGTACAAGCTTACAAGTGAAGATTCACAAAAGGAAGATGAAGTGGCTTGTCCATAGTCACACATTTGGTTAATGGTCAAGGGCAACAAAAAAGATTGGTCTCCTGATTCCAAGATCAGTTCTCTTTTTGCTACATGGGCCTGTTGTTTAATGAAACTGAAAAGACTTAAAATGCTTTTAAGAATTAGTCCCATAAGTTTAAAGCAGAACGGCATTCATAATTTATGTTCCAGGATATTTTGGAAATGATTTTTAAAAATTCATTCATTCCAAATAGATGGGTGTCCAAACAAGGAAACTCCCAGAAAATGTAGAAGAATATTTTTCTTTCTTCTTAGGATCATAATTTCACTAAGCACTAAGAGTCATGAGAGGAACTAGCCTGATTATTTAATATTAACAAATATTACTAATGCTTGTACAGATTATTACTCTTTTTTAAAGCAATTTCACATTGCCAAGATCAGCAGCAAGCAACTAGAATATTTAGACTGAAGTTTGACCAATTGCCCAAACTTTAGAATTGATCAAAGTTAATGAAATAGAAACTATCTCATCAGTATCTTTTCTTCCTGTCTCTAGAGCGAATAATTGTTCCAGGAATCAGAAGTAAGATAAACTGGGGAAAGTTGGAATTAAATGAGGCCTTGGAGTGTAAAAATGTACTATAAAGTGAGAAAATGCAGTTGGACTCAGAGTGAGATGGAGCCAGGTCAGATCTGAGGAAAACCCCTACTGTGGTGGGTGTTCCCAGATGTGAGGAAACCCAGACTGTGGTGGGTCTTCAACAGTGCAAACAGTACTTCAGTGTTAGACACTCCCATCTCCTTCACTGCCATGTTTTCCCCTTCCATTTAAAACTACAAAGTCACTTCCTACTAAACTGCCTGTCACCACTTTAGCATCTTCCCAAAGGCCAGCTTCTATATTTTATACTTTAATGAAATGTGAAGATAGGTGAAAGAAAACAAAATATTTGGAAAGTCAGGATATTATCAACAGATATGTTAAAGGGCACTTTACCTATGATTCAAGGTAATTAGATTCTGGGATTTGTATGCATGTGTGTGTGTGTGTGTGTGTGTGTGTGTCTGACAATATCAAAATAACCCTAGAGCAGAATTCACTGACTGTGACTTCAAAATGCATTTAAACACAAGCAAAGGGTCAAAATCTATTCATATATGCTTTTGTTCTTTTAGTACATGGGTAACAGGCACAGGTTAATTTGTGTTCATAGTTAATTTTTAAACGTACACATTTTAATATTTTTACTGGTTATCCTGGGCAGGGAATAGAGTTACGTACTGACTTAACTCATGGTTTCCTTTTATCCCAGACTCCCTGTTTTTCCAGTTTTAATTAATAGATCCTTATTTTGAATAGAAGCCTTTATAACATTTGAGCAGTGTTTTGAGTCTGTAATTTGTAAAGTATGACTTACTTTTGAAAAACAAACAAAACATGACATGAATTACTGAAATAAATTGAGTTTTTGTTGCAGTCAATTGACATTTATGGGGGAATTGTTTAGTATAATGGATGATAGATGAGGAATCCGAGAATTCATTGACATTTATTACCCATTTGTTTTGTCAAAGCATGTTAAGTGTCTGTGGATATATGGAACTGTAGACAAAATTAATTTAAAAATGACAGTGCTCTAAGGTTAGATTCTGACATTAACATCAAAGACACCAAAATAAAAATAATTTTGCCCCAAATTAAAGGAAATACAATTTATATATTTTTTAATTTTCATATTTTTTTTTTCTAAACTTTTTGGGGGGAGAAGAATGAAAATAGGTAAGGTAAAAAGAAAAGAGGCAGGAGGAGAAACAAATAATAATACAAATTTCAAAGCATTGGAAACAAAAATCAAGAAGAGGAGACATTGTCAACTACATCAAAATGAAGAGCTTAGTACTCAAAGGAAAGAGAAGAAATGGGTTCCAAAAGTCTAGCTGTCTACCCTTCAAGCCTAATGACAAAGTTCAGGCATTAGAAAGCACTGAATGAACCTGTCTATGGGAGATTGATGAAATCTTCACCTTCTGCTGTAATTCCCAGCATGGGTGACTCTTTCTTCGGCACCCCTACTCCTCTGGCTTCACCAAATGGCAATGGCAGATGTATTGGTAGCATCTTGACTTCTTGTCTTGAAGGGAAGTGAGGAAGGGTGAGGGGGGAGCTGGATTTAGAATATTAAATCACCACCACTAAATGAAGTCAGAGTTAAATATAAAATGAAGACCAGACTTGAGAATTCCCTCAGCAGACAAAGCCATTTAAGTCATGAAATCAAAACTAAATCTAGCTTATTTCATGAATGTAAGCAAAACTTAACTTGGGTTATTTCTTATAAATGCCTCTGACAATTATAAAAGAAACAAGTCATCTTTCTAAACATGGTGTGAGATAATCACTTTTAATCAAACCCCTGTTATTTAGAACCCTGCATTGTAATAACCAATCATTGTAAAGGTTAATAACTTCCTCAGTTTTACTTCATAAGTCATCCTGTAACTTTATGCCCCCAAGCTTCATATGTCTTTGAACTTGGAAATTTGAGTTTGTGAACTATTTTTATATGAACAATATACTCTTACTCAATATCATTTATTGATTTAGTGGTTTTAATTTTGCTATTTCTGGATTTTTGACAGTTTATGGCATTGGAAGTGGGATCTAAAGAAGACCCCAACAACTCCAAGGCTCTGAGTAACCAGAGGCTGGTACCCACTCTGGCCTATTGAGTTCACTGTTTTCTGGATGAGTGGAGTTTAAGGGTAAGTCTCTTTTGGATCTGAGCTCTGTGCTCTTTTCTTTTTGACCTTTCCAGTTTTATTATGCATACCTATCTTCTGTTTGTTGAAGCTTCTTGGTAAATCATCTTTCGGTCTTTAAGGGGAGAAACCTGTGATTCCCTGGGTTTTAGGCAGAAGTCAGATTACCAGGTTGGAATATTTGTTTCAGGGAATCTAAAAGCAGAATGGGTTCCACCTAGTCTAAATTTCCTTCTTCTTTAAAGATTCCTGCCTCTTATATGTATATCCACCATGGACCAGAATTCTGTACCGTTCTGAAAAATGGGTACACTTTTGAATAATTTGGAATTATAACGACCTTTCTGGGGAAACTTTGTTTTAGATAAGTCCACTTTAAGGAGTGCCCTTAAAAGAGAAGATCTCAAACCTCTCAGAGACAGTGGAACTCATTCTTTGATTGGTATGCAGAAGCTTCTACATACAAAATGAGTCCAAAGTTAGCTTCTCCTAAAGAATCCTTATAGTGCACAAATTAAAAATCTTAGGTAAAAAAAAAATATTTTGGCCATATGAGCAAGTAATCTTAACTTAGTCCATCTGCCAGAAACACAGTTTGGATCCAACTATTCTTTTGAACTTAATACCTGAGACATGGCTAAAATTTTTAAAAACAAAAGCTATAAAATCTTTATTTAAGTCTGTACATTATGTATGCCTATGTGCGTATGCTATAGGTATGTGATATTTTTCTACCTATGGATGGTGTTGCTAAAATTAATTTGCAAAGAGCTCTATTTAATTGGTTTCAAGGAAAAATAAGTATTTATAGAAATCAGGTGTACTCTCAGAAATATAGAAACTAACCTAAATATTTTTTGAGTTTACATGATCTGAGATAATCTTTGATAAATAGAAGCTAGTTTAAGTTTGTTGGTTTAATAAAAACAGGCATTCCTTTAGGATTGTCAATATTAAATTTAATGCAAACATATAACTTTTTCCCTGGATTTACTAGTCAAATAAGCTTATGCTATCTCTGTTACAAAATCTTTAACAAGAAAAATAAGATGATGGTTAGCTATTCAATGTCTAATCTAAGCATAATTGTTAACAAGTCATTTAAATAAATGTAAATAAGATAAAAGTTTATACTATATTAAACTAAATAATGGATATTTATTAGAATATTTAGATCATTTCCAAATAAGGTAATATATTGAGACATTGATTGCTAAACATAATTTTAAACTTAATCTGGTTTTGGCTTCTTAAGTTTTACAGAGAGACAAAGGGTATTTGGGTTTATTAATAACCATGTCTTCTACTATGTTAAAAAACTGTACTAGGGGCTTCTCTGGTGGCGCAGTGGTTGAGAGTCCGCCTGCCGATGCAGGGGACACGGGTTTGCGCCCCGGTCCGGGAAGATCCCACATGCCGCGGAGCGGCTGGTCCCGTGAGCCATGGCTGCTGAGCCTGCGCGTCCGGAGCCTGTGCTCCGCAAAGGGAGAGGCCACAACAGTGAGAGGCCCACGTACCGCAAAAAAAATAAAAATAAAAATTGTACTATGAAAAACATGTCTCTAAAAAAGTATACATTTTTATAATTTTGTATTTATAAATTTCCTAATCTACTATGGGATGCTAATAATATATGATAGAGAGTTCATAACTGCCTGCTTCCTAGCTTTCACTGGAAAGTAAAGATTTATAGTTAACATTTATAATCAGTATATAAAAGTAGAACTGCTAAAATCAATGAGTGAAGAGAAACAATTTTGTATACAAAGTATGGGAAGAAAATGGGATGCATTTTTATATGAGAAGTATGCAAGATATATAGGATGTGTTTTTATTAAGGAAAAAGAGAGTAATATTGTCTGAAATAAAATGACTGGTTGTTTCAGAATAAGAAAGGAAAAAGAATAACATAAAACCTAAATGGATATAGGAAGTTGCAAAAGTTTGTGGGAAAGAAATTTTATGCTGTGAGGTCAAAGCTGGCTAAAATTGAATGGATTTATTATTAGGGTTTTTAAAAAATAAGCTTTAATAAGTACTGTACTTATATAAAACTAAAATTTAATTTTCTTTTATCTGCTAAACAACAAAATTTCTTGGACTATTGATCTGGTCTGCTCTTAATAAAATATTATAAAAGGTTTTTCTTTACCTTTAATGTAACCTGCTTAGGAAACAAAGATTTTGTGTCTTAGGAAATATTTCCTGTGCCCCACATTGTCTTTGTCAGATCTTTGATGACTTAGGAAAACTGAGTATTTTCTTTTTTTTTTTTTAATCAAGTATAGTTGATTTACAGTGTGTTAATTTCAGGTGTACAGCAAAGTGATTCAGTTATGCACATATATATATATATATATATATATGTATATATATTATTTTTCAGATTCTTTTCCATTATAGGTTATTATAAGATATTGAATATAGTTTCCTGTGCTATATATTAGGTCTTCGTTGGTTATCTATTTTATATATAGTAGTGTATATCTGTTAATCCCAAACTCCTAATTTATCCGTCCCCCTGCCCCTTTCCCCTTTGGTATCCATAAGTTTGTTTTCTATGTCTGTGAGTCTATTTCTGTCTTGTAAATAAGTTCATTCATATCAATTTTTTTTTAGATTCCACATATAAGTGATATTATATATTTGTCTTTGTCTGACTTACTGCACTTAGTATGATAATCTCTAGGTCCACCCATGTTGCTACAAATGGCATTATTTCATTCTTTTTATGGCTGAATAATATTCTATTGCATATATATACCACATCTTCTTTATCCTTTCTTCTGTCAATGGACGTTTACATTGCTTCCCTGTCTTGGCTATTGTAAATAGTGCTGCTGTGAATATTGGTTTACCTGTATCTTTTTGAATTAGTTTTTGGCTTTTCTAGATACATGCCCAGGAGTGGGATTGCTGGATCATATGGTAACTATATTTTTAGTTTTTTAGGGAACTTCCATACTGTTCTACACACATTCCTACCAACAGTGTAGGAGGGTTCCCTGTTCTCCACACCCTCTCCAGGTGTTTATTATTTGTAGAATTTTGATGATGGTCATTCTGACTGATGTGAGGTGATACCTCAGCATAGTTTTGATTTGAATTTCTCTAATAATTAGCAATGTTGAGCACGAGTCTTTTCAATATTAAAAGAGTTAAGTTTTTTTGCAACTATATAGTTTTCTATCTTTGCCTTTTAAGTCTTTTAGTTGTCACTTTGGTTGAATTGATAAAGTATAATTTCACAGTGACATACTCCTATTTGATCAAGTGTTTTAAATATTTTGACGTTTTTAACAAACTTCCCCAAATCAGATTCTGAATGAAGGCTTTTTGACTTCAAACTAACTTTGGGATTTTCCAGAGGGTCCTTGGAAGATCTCAAAAGATTTGCTCTCTCTGCTTATAAAAGAGAAATCTTAATTTATTTAGGCTTGATATTAAATTTCATGGGAAGCATTGTCAAATAAAAAGTAATGTTTAAACTTTTTATATTTACATGTGTATATATTATTAATATATATTCTGGAAATTACATGTAATTCCTAAAAATCTAGATATGTCCTGGTATAATATTGTCAATCATAATTCCAGTTATTATTTTATAATATATATCACAAAAAAGCAGTTGCTTTTTAACTGCATTATTTTTTGATGGATTCTCACTAGATCTTTAACCGTGGCTGTTTTTAAGTCTTTTCGTCACTCACAAGTTATCATTTTACTCTTGATCCTTCTTGGAAAGTATTTACAATCAACTACAGGCAGAATGCTTCAACCTCAAAGAGATTCATGGAAAAGATGATGACAGTTACTCTAGAATATAAGTTTCTGATAACTTTAAGATCATAATACTCAACTGGATAAGAATTTCTAAAACTCTATGAAACGAAACAAAGATTAATTACAGGAGAGTGAATGAACTGATGAAGATAACTATAATTTTTATAACTTAATTTAAAACATTGCTGGTTGCAACATCAACACTAGTAAACAAAAGTAACGCTATATTTGTTGGTCACACTCTCAGCCTGCTGAGAGAATGACCGAAAGTAGGAAGTTGTTCAAATTAAGTACAAAATAGAGACCAGACTTGAGAATTCCCTGAGCAAACAAAACCATTTAAGCCATGTAAACAGAACTAAATCTAGCTTATTTCATGAACATAAGTGAAATTTAACTTAAGGTTATTCCTTGCCTCTGAGAATTATTAAAAAAAAAACAAAAAAAAACAAAAAAAAAAACTTAAGTCATCTTCCTAAACATGGTATGAGATAATCACTTTTAACCAATTCCCTTCCATTTGGGAATCCCCATTATACTAACCAGTCATTGTAAAGGTTGACAACTTCCTCATTTTCACTTCATAAGTCATCCTGAAACTTCATGCCCCTGAGCTTCAGATCATTCTCTGAATTTGGAAGCTTCCAGTTTGCAAACTGTTTCTAAATGCACAATAAATTCTTACTCAATACTATTTATTGATTTGGTGGTTTTAATTTTGCTATTTCTGGATTTTTGACACAACTCTTGTGAACAACTCAGTCTAGTCTGCTCTCCACCCACACACCTCCAGAATTAAGGATCTGGAGAAAAGAATTTACAGAAGAGGTTGAACTGAAAAATAGAATGCCAACAGTAGAGTTGACTAAATTTAAAACTTTTGCTTCCTAAGAGACACAGATGGCAAGTTTGTTATAGTTAGCTCATCACAAGAGGTTTTTAAATAGACCTGGTTAAAAATGAATTTATGAACACGTAGCCATTAAAATGCAATAAATCTAGTCAACACAATAAATATGCAGTAGGCAAGAACTATAATATATGGCTTCACACTTTTAACACTAGGCTCAAATAGATTTGATAGTTTAAAAGGTTTTAGGAAATTGTGTGTTTGCATGTGGGCATTCTAGTGGAAAAGGAATAAGCAAAAATACTGTAATAAATATGGGCTTTTCCTTCATATGATACTCCTCAACTTACTGTTTGGAGTGTGAAAAATATTTTAATGCAGCACTAGTTTTAGATTCCCTTACAAAAATAAATCTAATGGAAAAAAATTAAAGCCAACATATGTACAAGAGGAAATAATACCCATAGCAATTTTTTGGTGTATTTCCTTTGCTAATAATGGTCGTTACCTAGAGCCTTTTAGTAAACCCTCCCCCCAAAAAAGTGTTTTTTTGAGGGGATTAACAATGATCTAATGCTAGCAATTCAGTATTGATGTGTTATTATTCCTCTATTCTTTGAGGAAAGTGTGGTTTCTGCGAAGGAACCATGTTTGAAGGCTTTGGTAAGAAAATGCTGAAATGGCACATCACAGCCTGACGGCCCCCCTGGGTGAGTCATCTTTATCTGATGCTGGAGCGGCTTTCTGAAAGACCAACTGGCGCACTTCTCTCCTGTTGGCGTAACTATATTTAGAATCCATAACTAGAGAGCTCAGGGTTTCTCGGGATGGTATTTTTAAATGTATCATCACTCTAGACATGCTCTACCTCCCTCTCCTACTGCTTCAGACTCCCTCATAACTTTCACACATCCAAATGGAAAAGAGTTAAGGAAAATCACATTCCAAAGGAACCTGTGACACTAGTCTCATCCGGAATGTTAAGCTTAAAAACATGCTAATAGCTCCCTTGGCTCTTGTGCTTAGGGAGGTTTGAATTCTTCTGCCAGCTTAGCAGTATGATGTACAGTACCATATTGGGCTCATTGTTCAATATAAGCCTTAGGGAAGAATATATAAAAGTCCAGTGTTGTGGGTTTTTTTCCTTCATTTTTTAGAACATGCTTTACAAAGATTTATATGCTGGAATAGGAAATTCTTGCAGTTGCTAGCTGTGACTCTGCTTCATGATATATTAAGCAATGATGGAGCATCATGGGGAAACCCAGACCTTTGTTCTAGCTATGAAGGCATCTTTGGTGAAGTCACTAGAGACAGAAAATAGAAAGAAATTCACACACTGTTGACAGAATATACATGTGAGTAAAACATTATTAACACGTCATTGATATGAAAAATCTTTGTGGATAAGGGAAGTCTCCCTGCGTATAATTTGACTCACATCCCTGGAGTCTGCTTAACAGGCTAATACTATTTTACATACTTTCAGATTTACGTGACCCTGGGCCATAGCATGGATTCAATGTTGAGGGAACTGATCAATTAGCAAGTCTGTTAATTTATTCAATATAAGCTTACTTACCATGTAGCTGCTTTGCAAATCTGTGCCTAGTACTTTGTTGTATACAGTGGATTTACAGAAGGAAGAAAAGGATGCTATGTCTTTCTTAATATCTAGCTAGGGAAAGTAGGATATATATGACAAGTAAAGCTCCAAAACAAGATTTAATTATTATTAACCTGAAATAACCAAGAATTGCATAATTGAACGCTGGATAAGAATGGGACAGCTGCATCATTATGGGCTTGTATAATAAGAAAGATTTTGAGTAGATAATTTAACCTGGTGAAAATAGCGTCAGGAAACACAAGGAGGATGATGGAAAGAAAAGGTGCTCACTTATAGCACAGGGAGTGTAGGGACAGTGAGGCAAAATGCAGAGTCCTGAAGGAAAGTGGGGAAACCCACTTCTATTATATATACTCTCTTCCATATCACTGATACAAAAATAAGTTAAGAGCACAGACCTGTGATAGATAATTGGGAGATACTCATCTATTAATCAACACTTTCTAGCATATATTTTCTAAGTGCTATGAATTCATTTGCCTTATCTACCCATCTCCATTTTGACCCAATGAATACTATCAGAGGTTCTGTGAAAACTTTATTCAAGTCAGTATTATGATACGTCCATAGCAGTCTTGAAAAACCAGAATATTATTAATATATATATATATATTTATATACACACACAAACACACACATATTAAACTTGCTGGCTTCACTTGCTCTTAGTGGATTCTTACCCATTATAAATGCTTGATATTTTTATTTCTAGAAGTCTGATACAGTTTTCCTATAATATTTGCATTGATTATACAACTCCATAGCTCAATTGTTATAATTTTTATTGTAATTTAAAAATTTTTATTTAAAAATCTGATCTCCAGATGATAACAGCCTCTTCCTAGTTGATCAAAGATTATTGAAGTTGAGTGTTCTCATCTGCAAACTTTTTTCAGTATTCCAGGATAAAACTTAATTGGGCTAGGAAAACTAAATCCACTTAGTTCATCAGAGATCTCTTAAAAACCCCTAAATAATATTTAAATTAAAATCCTTTTTCAACCACTATGTGTTATATACCCTTTCCAGTCTCAAATCCTTCTTGACAATTTAGAGAAGCCCACACAGAACTAAAAAAAACCTTCTTTCTCTTAGCTTTTAACTGCTACTAGTTTGTCTCTATTATTCTTACTTCACATAAAGCTCAAATTTTCTGTTTGGATGTGTCCACACTGGGAAGAGAGAGTGACATCTTGGACATATGTTGATGGTGTTATTCACTCAATTTGAGATCACTTTTACCTGCAGCAATACTGGACTGTCTAGCTCCTTTTTCTCAATTGTCAGAGTATCTCCTTTTAACAAATAGCATATTATAATCAGATGGTTTTAAGTGGTTAAGTGTGTAGTCTTGTCAATAAAACTGAATCTTTTGTTTTTTTTTTTCTATTTTAATCCAACTGATCCTTCCTGAAATTAAAACCGTTCTTCTGGAGTTATTAACAATACAGTTTAAGCACCTAAACTAATCGTGAGAAGATGAGCTGAGCTGGTAAATGCCATGTTTATAAACTATTCACAAGGCTATTTTCATTGATGAGAGAGGGGTAAGGATCAGAAATATGAGTGGTAATACCTTGGAGACAAAATTATATAATTGCTTCTTCTGATTTATAACAGCAAAAGAGTCCTTGGCTCTGTTACCATGTAGAAAAAGAAGAGTGAGTACTTAGGTTCATGGAGGTTCTTCTCAGTGCCAGGTGTTTTTCACACACTATTCATTTGAATCCTAAAATTAGCCTATGCATAATTATTATCATCCTGTTTTATGGAAAGGAATATCAAGGTTTAAGGAGTCTATGTTACTTACCAAATATGGAGAGAACTTTAAAATACGTATTTTAATTAATTTCTTGGGTGGACAAAGGTAATTGCCCTAGGCAATTTTTATTGGAAGAGTTCTTACTTCACCAAAAAAAAAAAAAAAGAAAAAGAAAAAAATGCTGCAGAATGACTTTTAAAATCTCTTACATTTGTTTTTTGGTAGATATTCCCACTTCATTGAGACTTACTATAAATCCTCCATATCCTAGCATCTCTACTGGGCTATAATTTTCTAGGAGCCTGACTGCACTTTTATCATTCATGCTCCTTTCTAGATTTACTCAGGTAGAGCCAACGAATGAAGGTTGCCTCTGAAAGGCAATCTGTTCTACTAGCATCAAAGAGCATATAGGACACATATCCTCATGTATTTTAATGTTATTGTGCAGTATAGTGTGAGGACAACACGGCCTAGTGTGTGTTTGTTCCCCACACGACCCCACATCTCACAGTCAGTGTTTTAATCTCTATCAATTCCTTCACGCTGGCCGCTCTTGGACTTTTGTGTTCAAAGTGCAGCAGTGTTTATGTGATGATGATGATGATAATGATGATGATGATGATGATGATGGTAATGGTGATGATGATGATGGAAAAAAGAATTGTAGATATCAGGCTTAAAGAGATCAATACAAAACCAGTGAAGGAGTTTCAGTTTCTCAGGAATCTTTTTTTCAGCAAAATTTCTCGCACAGAACTATATTCTAAAAAATTGATTGACTGTCAACCAAGATGATTAGACACAACCGTGAGATGTGCAGAAATTTAGTACCGCTACCACTAGTATGACTAAAATTTAAACTACAGTGACAACTACTACTGCTACTATTTCAGTTACCTTGAATGCTAGAAAATATTTATAGGGCATTTAATATCTTCCATAAACTGTGCTAAGAAATTTACATGGATTATATCTTTAGCCTTTGAAGAAAACACTTTGGAGAAAGTCCTGTGATATCCCTTTAAAATGAGGAGAGGCTCAGACATTTTAACTAAACTTCTCAAAATCATACACCTGGTAGCTGGTAGGGTGGATTCACGTCCTGACAGTCTTTTGTTCTCCTCTGGCTGCTTCTGTTCTTGGTGCTGGTGGCAGCACAGCAAGCTCAAAGTCACATTTGTCTAATCAGAAAACTCTTTTCTTAATCACTACATTATGTTGCTATTCAATATAGTACTTATTAAATGTTAAGCTTTGAATATTGTCTTTAACAATGCATGTAATAAAAGAAAGAAGGAAAGAAAGAACCTTCCCACCAACCTATTTCTCATACAGTGAGGTATGACAGTAGTAAATAATTATTCACTTTTGGAAGGATATTCAAAGAAAAACTTAAAACTGACTTACAAAACTGTATGCTAAATTTTAGAATATAGTACTAGTGAAGCAAAAACTGCATATGTATACAATTAGAATTAGTATTCAAGTTTTTTCTATAATATTTTCAATATAAGTTTCATTGACAATGATTGAGGATAGAGAAATAGTGTTGCATTCACCATTCTGAGTATTGCATATGGGAACATGTTACACTTGGAGCATTATATCTTGTGTATAATGGAATGGAAATAAGATTTTAAAATAACTCTTTTAGAGAATCAATATCACGAGGAATATTGGCTTCCATGAGGCTGTTTCTGAATAAGTGATAGAACATGCTGATTCCCATTCTCCCTCTCTTGTTCTCATTCTCTTGCTTTCACTTTCTTTCTGTCTCTATATACGTGTAATATAGAAGCCCTACTGCTCTTGAAGGGCTATAGATCTTTGTAATTTTCTAAAAGTAGATTATAGGATAATAGTAATTGATAGTTTTATGATTCTCATATACAAGAGCAATCACATTGTAACTTCCAGTTATTTATATGTTTATTTAATTTTTTAGATCTATATTTTATTTATGTGTCCTTATCATTTACAGCCGCATAATTATATAATCAAGAAGGTTTAAAGTTAGCCTTAGCCTTAAGAAAAATCCTGTTACTGACGAAGACCTGTTACTGTCATTGTCACCTGTTACTGTCATTGACCAAACTTGAGTCAGGCTCCTCTGAGTCCTCTTTTTAACTAGGCCCTTGGATTCTGTTGGACTCTGTCTTTAGCCATCTTACTCTAGTTTTAGCAAGAGTCCTGCTGATCCAGTTCAGTGAAAGTCCCTCCTCCTGGATATCTGATCAAATTCCTCATCCCCCACTCTCCATATCATATCACTTTGGCCTGCCTTCAGCAAAAATCCTATTGAGTTGGTCTACCAAGAATCTGTCTAGCTTTGATGTTTCTCTTCCCACCTGCTTCTTGGATATAAATCTCTTATTTTTGTTGTATTCAGAGTTGAGCCTAATTTGCCTAATTTTTACCCCCTACTGCAGAACCCTCATTGCAGTAGTGCCTCTTCAATAAAGTCTTCCTTGCTGTCTTTAACAAGTGTCATGAATAATTCTTCTTTAACACTACATAGGAAAGATTTCATAAGTTTTCCCCACCAAATCTAACACTTTCCTAGCTTAAGACAGCCAGTCAGTGATATTTGATATAGCAGTCCAAACAGACTAAAACATACCCTAAACCCCACCGTCTCTCACATTCACTCAGAATTACACCCAAATCTCCCCTCAGTAATTGATAGAACAAAAGTCAGAAAATCAATAAGATGTGTAACATTTGAACACCACTGCAGTCAACTTAACCTAAATGACATTTATAGAATATACATTCATTTCAAATGCACATGGAGTATTTACCAAGACAGACAATACACTTCTAAGTAACTTATGAGTCACAGAAGATATCAAAAAAGGAAAAAAACATTTTGAATTGGATGAAAATGAAAGCACAACATGTTGAATTTGTGAGATGCAGCTAAAACAGTCTTTAGAGAAAAAAATAGAGCATTAAATGCTTATATTTGAAAAGCAGGGAAGATTAAAAATAAATAGTCTAAGCTTCCATTTTTTGGAGTCCATGGAAAGCCACTACTCAAATCTGCTCTTGTTAGAAGCATGGTTGACTGACAGCTCTAGCTGTCACTGCCTTGGATTCCTACCATGTTTACCCTGAAACCATGCTTCTTGCTTCTTCTGGCTTTCTCCTAACCAGCAAGTGAAAAGAGTAAGGGTACCAGTGGAGACCCAGTTATCATGTTATCAACCTGGAGAAACAGCCCATCCACATGACAATTTTGACACTATGGATCACTTTCTCTTTTCTCAGTGATATTTGAGGCTGTGTGTGTGTGTGTGTGTGTCTGTGTATGCATGTATTATGTATGTGCCTTTTTATAAATTTTATATTTTCAATTGCGGAAAACCCCATCACAGGCTCTTATTTTAGAAACCTTTCTTGAATATTCAAAATTCTAATTTTGCTTTTGCTTTGATGCTTTGAATTCTGAGTTCTTTGCTGCCTAGTGCTGCATTGAGTGTGGTTCTGTTTAGGGACTCAGTTTTTGCAATCTCTTGTGACATTTTCAACCATGGGCTACCATGGCTCTTGCCATGGCTCCTTTCTAGGAAAAATGTGTAGTTCAAAGAAAAATAGTCCTTCTCTTCCATATTTTTTTGGGGCTGTCTGATTACCTTCAGCAAATTCTGATGAGTATTTAACATGCCAATCTGTTTCTTATGCTTTTCCTTCTTAATTGTATTTACAACTAGTTTTGTTCATTGGATTTGACTACAGTTGTTCCTTGTTCTTTTATTTCTTTTCTGAAGCATTTTTTTTCTTATATAACTATAAATTTTGTGCTGTGAATTTTCCTAAAGTGAATGATACAAGATCAGTGAATTCTGAGTTAGCCAAAAACGTTCATCCTAAATTCCTCATTACCCTCACTGCTGAGTTGAATAATCCCACACTCAAAGTAGCCTTCCTCTTTCTTTTTAACCAGTGTAAAGCAGGCTACCCATGGTCTCACTTAAGGTAAATATAAGGAAAGAAGCAAGCATTTGTCTGGCCTTTCTTTTAAGGACTACTTTTTAGACTAATCAAAGAGCTTGTGAGAGAAAACTCTCCTTTACATAAGAATCAGAGCTAATAAATTCCACGGGAATGAATTAAACAACTCAAATGAAATATAGTGGATCAAGGCAGTCATGATCAATGTTTGCTAATGCATTAAGTTCAGGATGATCGGAACTTTAAAATGAATGAATTTCAGGCTGACAGCACTTGAACAAATGGTTAAATCTATACTTCACGAAGAGTATACAGTAGAAAATACTCAGAACCATATATATTTATTAAAAGGTTTTGTACCTGAACCTAAACCTGTGTCTAGATTTACCTCTCCAAATTTTATGAGATATTCAGGAGAAATAGAACCATGTTAGATAATAGCACATTTTATAGAATGTGGAAAATTATATCAGAGGGATGACATATGCAGAACACAAATAGAGCAAAATATGGGGAGAGAGAAACACTCTATGTGAGAAGAAATCTCAGAGAATATCAGCTGAATTCAATGTAATACCTTTGTTGTACCCTTACTAAAACAAACCTATACAGACTTTTGTTAAAGAAAATCGAGCTAAGTTGGATCTAGACTGTATATTTGATGTTACCAGAAAAATTTTATTAATACTTAATAATAGTGTAATTAAATAATAATTAGCAATTTATTTATTAAAATACATAATTGTGATTAATGATTAATTAATACTGGTTGTGTTTATAGTATTTTTGTTAAATTTTAAAAATCCTTATGTGCTATATACTTACTAATACATTTACAGTTAACATGATTGGATGCCTAGGAGTTGATTTTATAATAAATACTCCAGAAAAGAGAAAAAGGTGGTGTTGGTGGAGTGGGACAGATGAAACAAGAATTGTGGAAACTGAGTCCCAGATAGTTTATTTTTACTATCATCTCTATTTTTGTGTATGTGAAAATTGCAAGATC
The DNA here is from genome assembly GCF_011762595.2 of Tursiops truncatus. Classification (NCBI taxonomy): domain Eukaryota; kingdom Metazoa; phylum Chordata; class Mammalia; order Artiodactyla; family Delphinidae; genus Tursiops; species Tursiops truncatus. Next base: position 46,520,368 of record NC_047047.1, read on the forward strand.
CTGTGGATTAGCCACATGAATCCAAGTGATTACCCTCTCCTTGTATAGTTCCTTATCTGAGTTCTAAATACAACTGCAATTACATCAAAAGGAGTACAGTTGGGGCGAGCCTACTGATAACTGCCTACCTACACTTCTTATTAATAATTTAAAGCTTACACATTCGAGTTCACCAGGTAGAGAGACTGCCTAATTTACCATCCAGCAAATATATGTTTAATAGTATGGAACAGGAGGCCAGCAGCATAAACAGGGAACATCCCAGGCAACCAGGCACATGTCAGTATTTTACTGATATTCCATTTAAATTAGCTGCTTACAGACTCAGCTGAAGAAAAGGGAAAAAATTCTACCCATAATGTCTTAGTGAGTGTCAGTCTTACCTGTAATTCCAGGCCATTCTGCACCTGTGTAGCTCAAGGATACACTGTTGTATCTTGTACCCGATGACTGTTGTGATTGTGAAGCTCACCCGGCGGTGAGTCACATGCCCCCTGCCATCTACCTATGTGCTCAGACTTTGTCCAGTGTTTGGCTAAGGCTTACATATATATACATATATATATATATATTATATATATATATATATATATATAATATATATATATGTATGTGTGTGTGTATATACATATATATATGAGATATATTTCATATATCATATATATATATATAATATATAGACACTCCCCAATGGACAAAGCTGCCATGAGCTACAGAGGAACAAGAGAGAGAAAATATCATGTCACCTCAAGCTTTAAGTTGCTCGACAAGGTGCAGCAAACTGTCAAGGTAAAAATAATTATACTTGGATACAACAAATGCCTTAAACTTTAAGTGAGATTTGTGCATCACAAATTCCACTTATGCTTATTTTTCAAGGTTTGTAGACCAATGGAGAAAAACCTAATACTCAAGTTAATAGAATTTATCTCAAATCTACAGCTCCCTTTATGATTCCCACCAATTGTAAAGACAGAGACCTTGCCTCATGGCAAAACACTCAAATGTCTGTGTCCCTAAAGAGGGAAAAAGCAAAAGCTCATCTAAACATGCCCATGTCCTTTTGCTAAGTCACCAATCAAATAAGTCATTCCTTCTCCCAGGGAAAGGAAGCCCAGGATAGTATACTAAATGATGTCCTTCCACATGAAAATATAAGGAAAAGGAATGGAAGTTTACTATCAGTACTATCAACAACAAAACTTGGCAGATGTATGAGTTCTCTCACATGTTTAAGGAACAGCTCAATAGTGCTTAAGTAGATATAAATAGTGGTAAAATTATTTTGGTATCTGTTCATATTTTCTAATAAACATTTACCTACTGGAGGCTTTGATCCATGTCATACTTCTCTCCTGGTGAAACAATCATCTCATTAGAAAAACCTATGATTCTCCTACAAGCGTAAACTATTTTTTGGTGCTTTAAATCATTTTAATTACCTTGGCTACTGCCTACCTTCTCTTGCAGAAAGAAACTGAGCCCTAAGGGACAGAAGTATAGGCTTAACTCTTGAAGTAGAACAGCATATTAATTATGTAATCGTAAAACATGTCATGTTATGTTCAAAAACTAAAATCAATAATAACATTCTCTATATATTGAGAAAGATTGTTAAAAGGAAATGAAAAATATTGGAAGACTGAAGTACAAATTCATGATCATAACACTTACTAGCTCTGCAACTCTTGAGCAAGTTACATAATGTCGAGTTACTGCACCATCACCTTTAAAAGGTAAAAATAACATTTATTTTGACTACCTCAAAAGGACTTTTATGCAGATTGATTGAGGAAATGTTTTTTTAATTTCTTTAAAAAATATTAAAAATTAAAACTTAAGTTAAAATTGTTCAGCAACATTAGGGCATATGTTTTTCATTCCTTATTTGGAAACTTTTTAGTAATTAAAAAAAAAAAAAAACCTGGACAAGTTATTTCTTAATTTTGTGAAAGTGCCATGAGAGATAAAGTATTAGAAGATGTTGAATATGACTTTAAAGTCAGCCCTCTGTATCTGCAAGTTTTGCCGCTGCAGATTCAACCAACTACAGATTGGAGGGCCTGCAGATATAGAGAGCCCACTGAACTACACCATTTTATATAAGAGACTTGAGCATTGAGAATTTTTGGTATTCATGGGAGGGGTCCTGGAATCAACCCCCTCCTTGATTTAGGGGTGACTGTGCAGGCCTACATCATAGATACTGCAGGTTCTGCTCCAGACCACCACAACAAAGTGAACATTGCAAAAAAAGCAAGTCACACAAATTGGTTGGTTTCCCAGTGTATATAAAAGTTATGTTTATGCTATATTGTATTAAGTGTGCAATAATATTATGTCTGAAAAACGATATACATATCTTAATTAAAAATACTTTATTGCTAACAATGCTAACCATCATCTGACAACACAGTTGCCACAAGCCTTCAATTTATAAAAAATGCAATATTTGAGAAGCACAATAGAGCATAGTAAAATGAGTTATACATGCACTTGTTATTGTTGAAGTACAGAATTTTAAAGTCAAAAACATTGATGATTTATTTACCAAAACTCTGTGGTAAATATAAATTCTCCCCACTTTAAAGGGGGCTGCTGAATATATCTTTTTAAGACTCACTAAATTTTGGAACTAACCCTTCCGGAAGATGAAAGGTTATTAGTGGGTGAGTCCTTAATAAAGTCAATATAATGGAGAGTGCAATGACATTTGTTCTTCCTTGTAAGGAGGTGTGCCTTTTTCCCTTTCCAAGACAAGTTGATGAATCAGGAGTATTTGAAAGAAGGAGGGCCATTGTACTCCCCAGATCTATGGTTTACAAGCTGTAATTGTCCACATATAATCAAGAGGAACACACCAGAAGAGTTTTGGGGAGTACATGAAATGTGTCACAAGGAGTTAAAGGTGTGTAAACAGAGAGACTGGTGCCTATTTCTATCTAAAACTTTAGAAGATAGGGAGCCAACTGGGACAGCTTATGGTAGCAAGGCCCACAGAAGAGAAAACAATAGCAGCAGCCTACACTCCCTATGTCTGGCATGGAAAAGACGTGTGAGATCCCTTTGAAAAAGAAGATTTCAGATAAGAAAAATATGTTAGATAATCTTCATGAGAGTATGCTTAAAAAAGTGGTTACAGGATTTAGAGGATCTTAGCAGTAAGGAATGTGGAGTGGACTGCCATGGTAAGGCCCTAAGCAATAGTCACAATTCCTCCTTCCCCTGACCAAGTCCTAGAAGAGTCAGGAGAATAAAAAAGAAGGTGGAGAAAGAGTGCAAAAAGAGAACACATTCATCTTCTCCACTGAAAGATCCCCAAGCAATGTGTCAAGGCTACGCTAAGGGGAGAAGAGAATCTTTGAACTGGATGTGCAATTGAAGTTTTGATTTAAATAGGTCGGAAACTTTTAATATTGAAATAGAGTTTTGAATATCAAAATTTAACTTTCCTTTTATTAAAGTGCCTATAAATCTGTGTCATATGCTAAGGGCATGGAACATCTCTATCAAAGCATATTTGAATATATTTGAATACAATGTAAGAGAAATAAAGATATGTTCTGTTTATACACTCAAAGTTCAGTCCATCTAATAAATTGGCTACATATTTTCATATGGCAATATTTTCTCTTAAATTCTATCTACCTATTTTAGTGAGGTCTTGAGTCTTTATGACATGTCAGTCCCCTTTAAAAGAATACAAAATTAAGACTTTCACATAAATTTTGTTTTTATACCCCAACCATTCATCCTACGACATATAATCCTTTGGTTCTTATTCTTGTATCCTCTGTTCTTGATAACAAATCTTTTTTCTTGGTTGTGCCACACGCAGCATGCAGGATCTTAGTTTCCCGACCAGGGATTGAATCCGTGCCCCCTGCAGTGGAACTGCAGAATCTTAACCACTGGACCCTCAAGGAAGTCCCAAATCATTCTTAATTCTAATAAGTAGGTCAGCAATTCCTTATAATTAAAACAATACAGAAAATTCCAGTGTATTTACCCCAAATTTTCCCTCCTCTTCATTTTTTCTTTACGTCTTACCATCTGAGCTATTTTTTTACCTTGAATTGGGAGAGGCGTGTGCTTAGGAGCAGGTCTTAGTCATGCCTATGTTTTCATTTTCTCTTCTCTCTCACACTGCTTATAAACAGAACGTATCAATAGCTAGTGTTAGATAGGCTCATAAAAGACAAAGAGACAAAAAAGTAGAGGTATCTTTGTAACAATGACAAAGTAAAAGTCTACTCAAATAGACAAATACACCATTCACCAAAAGCAACCAAACAAAGAAAGTGGTATAGTCTCATGATGACAAAGTCAAGAAGGAACAATCAAGGAAAGAGGCAGAAAATTTTGTCATAGTGTGGCTTTATCCTCAGCCTACCTCAGAAGTATTATTTATGGGTGAATATAAATTCCGAGAAGCCTCTCACACACCCTGATTTGGACAGAAGTGGAAGGAGGTATTTTATATATCTTTCCTCTTTTTTTGCTAGCAGGAGATGGTATGTGGAGTGAGAAGTAAGACTGAAAGCTCTGCTGGGGGGAGATAGGTGGAATGAAGGATGCCAGTTGCAGGGACTGATTTTTCCTAATAGAAAGTTAGGATTCAGGATTTTACTGAAATGGAGGAACCATCTGAATTCATGAGACTTTCCTACATGAAATCAGACTGCCCAAACATCACTAGGAAAAAAGGATGCTTTCTCAGAAGAGAGGATCAAACATAGCTACTCCAACAAAGACTACATTTGGTGTCAGGAGAACAGTTCTCCTCTCTGACCTTTCAATTTATCTTTAGGCCACAGAGATGAAAGATAGATAAAACAAAAGTCTCAAGTCCTCAAGCCACAGCATAAAGAAAAATAAATGAACACCCTAGATCATACTAGAAAAGCAAATAAAGGAAATTTAACTTACCCTATGCAATGAGAAAATATAAACAGAATTACAAACATTAAGCATTATTAAGAGTAAATAAAAGGGCATGGTATTACTCTGATACTCTGGTACCAAAACCAGACAAGGATGCCACAAGAAAATAAAATTACAGGCTAATATTCCTGATGAACATAGATTCAAAAATCTTCAACAAAATATTAGCAAACAAAATTCAATAATACATTAAAAGAATCATACACCACAATCAAGTGGGATTTATTCCAGGGATACAAGGCTGGTTCAACATCTGCAAATCAGTCAGTGTGATACATGACATTAACAAAACAAAGGATAAAAAGCATATGGTCATCTGAGTAGATAGAGAACAAGCTTTTGACAAAATTCAACATTGATTTATAATTAAAACTGTCAACAAAGCAGGTATAGAGTGAACATACCTCAACATAATAAGGCTATACATGACAGACCCACAGCTAACATCATACTCAGTGGTGAAAAGCTGAAAACTTTTCTTCTATATCAGGAAGAAAATAAGGATGCCCAGCCTTGCCACGGTTATTTTACATAGTATTGGAAGTCCTAGCCACAATAATTAGTCAAGAAAGGAATAAAATGCATTCAGATTGGAAAGGAAGAAGTAAAACCATCATTATTTGCAAATGACATGATGATATTATATATAGGAAACCATAAAGACATGATCAAAAAACTGTTAGACTTTATAAACAAATTCAGCAATGTTGCAGGATAAAAAATCAATATACAAAGATCTTTTGCATTTCTATACAGAACTAATGAACTACCAGAAAGACAAACTATCAGAAAACAATCCCATCAAAAAGAATAAAATACCTAGGAATAAATTTAACCAAGAAGGTAAAAGACCTGTGTACTGAAATACAAATACATACTCATGGGTTGGAAGAATTAATATTGTTAAAATGTTCATACTGTCCAAACCAATATACAAGTTTAATGTATTCCCTGTCAACATTTTAATGGAATTTTTCACAGAAGCAGAACAAACAATCCTAAAGTTTATATGGAACCAGAAAAGACCCCTAACAGACAAAGAGATCTTGAGAAAGAAGAACAAACCTGGAGAAATCATGTTCCCTGATTTCAAACTCTATTACAAAACTATAGTAATTACAACGGTATGGTATTGGCATAAAAACCAACACATAGATCAACAGAACAAAATAGAGAGCCCAGAAATAAACCGTCACATATATGGTCAATTAATTTAGGACAAAAGAGCCAAGAATATACAATGGGGAAAAGACAATCTCTTCAATAAATGATGTTGGGAAATCTAGACAGTCACATGTAAAAGGATGAAACTGGGCACTTATGCAAAAATTAACTCAAAATGAATTAAAGACTTGAAACTAAGACCTGAAACCATAAAATTCCTAGAAGAAAATATAGGTGGTAATAAGCCCCTTGACATAGGTCTTGGCAATGATTTTTTGAAACCAACACCAAAAGTAAAAGCAACGAAAACAAAAATAAATGATTGGGACTACATCAAACTAAAAAGCTTCTACACAACAGAGTAAACTATCAGCAAAATAAAAAGGTAACCTACTGAATGGAAGAGCTTTGCAAATGATATATCAGATAAGGGATTAATACCCCAAGTAAACAAATAACTCATGCAACTCCGTATCAAAAAAACAAACACACCAATTTAAAAAATGGGCAGAAGATCTGAATAGACATTTTTCTAAGGAAAACATAAATACGGCCAGCAGGAACATAAAAGAGCTCAACACCATTAATGAACAGGGAAATGCAAATAAAAACTGCAATGAGATATCACCTCACACCTGTTAGGATGGCTGTTGTCAAAAAGATAAGAAATAACAAGTGTTGACAAGGATGTGGAGAAAAGGGAATCTTCGTGCACTATTGGTGGAAGTGTAAATTGGTGCCAACACTATGGAAAACAGTATAGAGGTTCCAAAAAAAATTAAAAATACAACTACTGTATGATCCACCTATTCCATTTCTGGGCACTTATTCAAAGAAAACAAAAACATTCAAAAAGTTATAAGCAGTCTCATGTTCATTACAACATTATTTACAATAACTAAAATATAGAAACAACCTAAGTGTGCATAAATGAATGTGTGTGTGTGTATAATATATATGTTAGAATATGATTCAGCCATGAAAAAGAATTAAATCTTGTCATTTGTGACAACATAGATGGACCTGAAAGGCATTATGCTAAGTGGTTAAGTGAAATAAGTCAGACGGAGAAAGACAAATACCATATGATTTATCTTATATATGGAATCTAAAAATAAACCTAACCAACCAACTAAACAAAAAAACCCAAGCTCATAGATCATAGCGGTGGTTGCCAGAGACTGGGGTGTAAGGTGGGAGAAATGGGTGAAGGGTGTCAAAAGGTTAAAAAAAATTAATTAAAAAAAAGTTAGATCCTTCCTGGAGCTACCTACAGAAGGAAGAAAGATAGATAGATAGATAGGTAGATAGATAGATAGATAGATAGATAGATAGATAGATAGATAGATAGATAGATCTGTTGTGCTACATTATGGGCTCATTCTCAATCCATGTTGATCAATTTCAGTATTCCAAAATCTGCATTTATAATTGTGCCATGTAATCAAATTTATTTATGTATGTCTGTCCAGACATTTATAAAATTACATATTAAATTTTTTAAAAGAACAACCGGGAAGAGTTAAAAAAAAGAAAAGAAAGAAAAGGTCATGACAAGTCTGCACACATATTACAAGAAAAAATAGATACCTAATTTAAAAAAGTAACACGTTCCTTCGATTGGAATATAGCCCTGGAAAGAAAATATATTCCCCAACTCTTGAAAACTTAGTAAACATTATGTATCACTAAAAACAAAACTCAAAGTTGGGATAATATTAAAATATTGTAAAAATGGTTATTACAGAGGAACATAAAGTAAAAAAAAATACAATCCACTATAGAGCCAATGAATAATTTAGAAACATCAAGAAACAACAAAGGGGTAGCTTAAAATGAAATTATGAACATTAAGAAAGGTTTGATAAAATCATACTGAAAATGAGAGCAAAGCAACAAAAATGAAGGTGATAATTTGCGATATCAGACAGTATTGACCTAACATAATGTTTCTCCTTGAAGTAGAAACCCAAAAACAGAACAGTGGAATATAATTAGAAGAAATAAAGGTAAAATTTGAAATACGATAGGGAATATTTCAGAAAGTAAATGAGTATAGAACAGTTGGCAATGATACATGATTAAATTATTGAACTTCAAATACAAAGAAAGTATTCTTCAGGTAATAGGGCACAAAAAAACAAGGCATCAATTGAGGAAAAATAAAAATTTAGTCTGGCCTTAGACTTTTTCCACAGCAACATTAAATGCCAGAATATAATGGTGCAATAGCTACAAAGTGCTGAGGGAAAATAAAAATCTGAGCCAAGATTTTGCACATAACCAAATTGTCCTTCAGTAAAACAGGACAAAACAATGCAGAATGAGAGTTTCAGGCATGCGGAAACTCAGGGAATACAGCAATTATGGGCCATTTTTGAAGGAAAAAGAAAAAAAGCAAATTTGATAAATAACTCCATTCAACTAAGTGATGAAGCAAAACAAAATAAAATCTGAAATGGAAAACCTATCATACAAGGACTGGCTGAGGACACTAAATCCATTTAAAAATAGAATTAATACCAAACATCTCTGGAAATGATGGTTGTAAAACAGAATAAGAGTTTTATAAACTTTGAAAATATATAAATAATAATGTAACTAACAAAAATTGGCAGGTGACGGAAAACAGAGGGAAGCAGAAAAGCACTACGTATTTCTCTAAATTTGGTATATACACTTGAAGAATTGACTCAGCCTCTAAAAATTAAAAAGTGATCCTTTACTCCTTATTAACATTACAGATTTCTCCTAGGTGTGAAATCTTACATTAATTCATTGAGTCAAATTTTTGCTTCATTAAAAGTAACATACTTCACATGTAATTTCTATGAAAATATTCTCTATCTCATTAAATTTATTTATATATTGAGATAGAGAAAGACATTTCTAGAATGAGATTCATCAAAAGATGGAATTTGGGGTGATTTTATATTTTCCTTTTTTTTAACATCTTTATTGGAGTATAATTGCTTTACAATGGTGTATTAGTTTCTGCTTTATAATAAAATGAATCAGCTATACATATACATATATCTGCATATCTCCTCGCTCTTGGGTCTCCCTCCCACCCTCCCTATCCCACCCCCCTAGGTGGTCACAAAGCACGGAGCTGAACTCCCTGTGCTATGTGGCTGCTTCCCACTAACTATTTTACATTTGGTAGTATATATAAGTCCATGCCATTCTCTCACTTTGTCCCAGCTTACCCTTCCCCCTCCCCATATCCTAAAGTCCATTCTCTATGTCTGCGTCTTTTTTTTTTTTTTTTTTTTTTTTTGCGGTACGCGGGCCTCTCACTGCTGTGGCCTCTCCCATTGCGGAGCACACGTTCCGGATGCACAGGCTCAGTGGCCATGGCTCACGGGCCCAGCCACTCTGCGGCATGTGGGATCTTCCCAGACCGGGGCACGAACCCGTGTCCCCTGCGTTGGCAGGTGGACTCTCAACCACTGCGCCACCAGGGAAGCCCATACATCTGCGTCTTTATTCCTGTCCGGCCCCTAGATTCTTCAGAAACTTTTTTTTTTTTTTTTAGATTCCATATATATGTGTTAGCATATGGTATTCGTTTTTCTCTTTCTGACTTACTTCACTCTGTATAACAGACTCTAGGGCCATCCACCTCACCAAAAATAAATCAACTTTGTTTCTTTCTATGGCTGAGTAATATTCCGTTGTCTATATGTGCCACATCTTCTTTATCCATTCATCTGTCAATGGACACTTAGGTTGCTTCCATGTCCTGGCTATTGTAACTAGAGCTGCAATGAACATTGTGGTACATGACTCTCTTTGGATTATGGTTTTCTCAGGGTATGTGCCCAGTAGTGGGATTGCTGGGTCATATGGTAATTCTATTTTTAATTTTTTAAGGAACCTCCATGCTGTTCTTCATAGTGGTTGTATCAATTTACATTCCGACCAACAGTGCAAGAGGGTTCCCTTTACTCCACACGCTCTCCAGCATTTGTTGTTTGTAGATTTTTTGATGATGGCCATTCTGACTGGTGTGAGGGGATACCTCATTGTAGTTTTGATTTGCATTTCTCTAATGATTAGTGACGTTGAGCATTCTTTCATGTGCTTGTAGGCAATCTGTATATCTTCTTTGGAGAAATGTCTGTTTAGATCATCTGCCCATTTTTGGATTGGGCTGTTTTATGTTATTGAGCTGCTTGTAAATTTCAGATATTAATCCTTTGTCAGTTACTTCATTTGCAAATATTTTCTCCCATTCTGAGGGTTATCTTTTCACCATGTGTGTGGTTTCCTTTGCTGTGCAAGAGATTTTAAGTTTCATTAGGTCCCATTTGTTTATGTTTGTTTTTGTTTCCATTTCTCTAGGACGTGGGTCAAAAAGGATCTTGCTGTGCTTATGTCATAGAGTGTTCTGCCTATGTTTTCTGCTAAGAGTTTGATAGTGTCTGGCTTTACATTTAGATCTTTAATCCATTTTGAGTTTATTTTTGTGTATGGTTTTAGGAGGGTTCTAATTTCCTTCTTTTACATGTAGCTGTCCAGTTTTCCCAGCACCACTTATTGAAGAGGTCTTTTCTCCATTGTATATTCTTGCCACCTTTCTCATTGATTAGTTGACCATAGGTGCGTGGGTTTATCTCAGGGCTTTCTATCCTGTTCCATTGATCTGTATTTCTGTTTTTGTGCCAGTACCATACTTTCTTGATTACTGTAGCTTTGTAGTATAGTCTGATGCCAGGGAGCCTGATTCCTCCAGCTTCGTTTTTCTTTCTCAAGATTACTGGCTATTCAGAGTCTTTTGTGTTTCCATACAAATTGTGAAATTTTTTGTTCTAGTTTTGTGAAAAATGCCATTGGTAGTTTCATAGGGATTGCATTGAATCTGTAGATTGCTTTGGGTAATATAGTCATTTTCACAATGTTGATTCTTCCTATCCAAGAACATGGTTTAGCTCTCCATCTGTTGGTATCATCTTTAATTTCTTTCATCAGTGTCTTATAGTTTTCTGCATTAAAGTCTTTTGTCTCCTTAGGTAGTTTTATTGCTAGGTATTTTACTATTTTTGATCTAATGGTAAATAGGGGTGTTTCCTTAATTTCTCTTTCATCATTAGTGTATAGGAATGCAAGAGATTTCTGTGCATTAATTTGTATCCTGCTACTTTACCAAATTAATTTATTAGCTCTAGTAGTTTTCTGGTAGAATCTTTAGGACTCTATGTATAGTATCATGTCACCAGCATACAGTGATAGTTTTACTTCTTTTCTGATTTGGATTCCTTTTACTTCTTTTTCTTCTCTGACTGCTGTGGCTAAAACTTCCAAAACTATATTGAATAATAGTGGTGAGAGTCGGCAACCTTATCTTGTTTGTAATCTTAGTGGTAATGGATTCAGTTTTTCACCATTGAGAACAATGTTGGCTGTGGGTTTGTCATATATGGCCTTTATTATGTTGAGGTAAGTTCCCTCTGTGCCTACTTTCTGGAAGTTTTTTATCATTAATGGATGTTGAATTTTGTCAAAAGCTTTTTCTGCATCTATTGAGATGATCACATGGTTTTTCTCCTTCAGTTTGTTACTGTGGTTTATCACATTGATTGATTTGTATATATTTAAGAATCCTTGAATTCCTGGGATAAACCCTACTTGATCATGGTTTATGATCCTTTTAATGTGCTGTTGGATTCTGTTGGCTAGTATTTTGTTGAGGATTTTTGCATCTATGTTCATCAGTGATATTGGCCTGTATTTTTCTTTCTTTGTGACATCTTTGTCTGGTTTTGGTGTCAGGGCGACGGTGGCCTCATAGAATGAGTTTGGGACTGTTCCTCCATCTGCTAAATTTTGGAAGAATTTGAGAAGGATAGGTGTTAGCTGTTCTCTAAATGTTTGCTGGAATTCACTTGTGAAGCCATGTGGTCCTGGGCTTTTGTTTGTTGGAAGAGTTTTAATCACAGTCTCTATTTCAGTGCTTGTGATTGGTCTGTTTATGTTTTCTATTTCTTCCTGGTTCAGTCTCGGAAGGTTGTACTTTTCTAACAATTTGTCCACTTCTTCCAGGTTGTCCATTTTATTGGCATATAGTTGCTTATAGTAATCTCTCATGATCCTTTGTATTTCTGCAGTGTCAGTTGTTACTTCCTTTTCATTTCTAATTCTATTGATTTCAGTCTTCTCCCTGTTTTTCTTGATGAGTCTGGCTAATGGTTTATCAATTTTGTTTATCTTCTCAAAGAACCAGCTTTTAGTTTTATTGATCTTTACTATGCTTTTCTTCATTTCTTTTACATTTATTTCTGATCTGATCTTTATGATATCTTTCCTTCCACTAAATTTGGGGTTTTTTGTTCTTCTTTCTCTAATTGCTTTAGGTGTAAGGTTAGGTTGCTTATTTGAGATTCCTCTTGTTTCTTGAATTAGGTTTGTATTGCTATAAACTTCTCTCTTAGAGTGCTTTTGCTGCATCCCATAGGTTTTGGGTCATCATGTTTTCACTGTCATTAGTTTGTAGATATGTTTTGATTTCCTCTTTGATTTCTTCAGTGATCTCTTGGTTATTAAGTAGTGTATTGTTTAGCCTCCATGTATTTGTATTTTTTACTGATTTTTTCCTGTAATTGATATCTAGTCTCATAGCATTGTGGTCGGAAAAGATGCTTGATGCGATTTCAATTTTCTTAAATTTACCAAGGCTTGATTTGTGACCCAAGGTATGATCTATCCTGGAGAATGTTCCATGAGCACGTGAGAAGAAGTGTATTCTGTGGATTTTGGATGGAAATTCCTATAAATATCAATTAAGTCCATCTTGTTAATGTATTGTTTAATGATTGTGTTTCCTTATTTACTTTCATTTTGGATGATCTGTCCATTGGTGAAAGTGAGGTGTTAAAGTCCCGTACTATGATTGTGTTACTGTTGATTTCCCCCTTTATGTCTGTGAGCATTTGCCTTGTATATTGAGGTGCTCTTATCTTGGGTGCATAGATGTTTACAATTGTTATATCTTCTTTCATTGATCCCTTTTTCATTATGTAGTGTCCTTCTTTGTCTCTTGTAATACTCTTTATTTTAAAGTCTATTTTGTCTGATATGAGAATTGCTACTCCACCTTTCTTTTGATTTCCACTTGCATGGAATGTCTTTTTCCATCCCCTCACTTTTAGTTTGTATGTGTCCCTAAGTCTGAAGTGGGTCTCTTGTAGACAGCATATATACAGGTCTTGTTTTTGTATCCATTCAGCCAGTCTGTCTTTTGGTTGGAGCATTTAATACATTTACATTTTCGGCAGTTATTGATATGTATGTTTCTATTACCATTTTATTAATTGTTTTGGGTTTGTTATTGTAGGTCTTTCCTTCTCTCGTGTTTCCTGCCTAGAGAAGTTCCTTTAGCATTTGTTGTAAAGCTGGTTTGATGGTTCTGAATTCTTTTAGCTTTTGCTTGTCTGTAAAGGTTTTAATTTCTCCATCAAATGTGAATGAGATCCTTGCTGGGTAGAGTAATCTTAATTGAAGGTTTTTCCCTTTCATCACTGTAACTTTGTCCTATCACTCCCTTCTGGCTTGCAGAGTTCCTGCTGAAAGATCAACTGTTAACCTTATGGGGATTCCCTTGTATGTTATTTGTTGCTTTTCCCTTGCTGCTTTTAATATTTTTTCTTTGTATTTAATTTTTGATAGTTTGATTAATATGTGTCTTGGCGTGTTTCTCCTTGGACTTATCCTGTATGGGACTCTCTGTGCTTCCTGGACTTGATTAACTGTTTCCTTTCCCATGTTAGGGAAGTTTTCAACTATAATCTCTTCAAATGTTTTCTCAGTCCCTTTCTTTTTCTCTTCTTCTTCTGCAACCCCTATAATTTGAATGTTGGTGCATTTAATGTTGTTCCAGAGGTCTCTGAGACACTCCTCAATGCGTTTCATTCTTTTTTCTTTATTCTGCTCTGCAGTAGTTATTTCTGCTATTTTATCTTCCAGGTCACTTATCCATTCTGCCTCAGTTATTCCGCTATTGATTCCTTCTAGAGAATTTTTTATTTCATTTATTATCTTCTTTATCATTGTTTGTTTGCTCTTTAGTTCTTCTAGGTCCTTGTTAAACATTTCTTATATTTTCTCCATTCTATTTCCACAATTTTGGATCATCTTTACTATCATTACTCTGAATTCTTTTTTGGGTAGACTTCCTATTTCCTCTTCATTTATTTCGTCTGGTGGGTGTTTACCTTGCTCCTTCAGCTGCTGTGTGTTTCTCTGTCTTCTCATTTTGCTTAACTGACTGTGTTTGGGGTATCCTTTTCACAGACTGCAGTTCGTAGTTCCTGTTATTTTTGGTGTCTGCCGCCAGTGGCTAAGGTTGGTGGGTTGTGTAGGCTTCCTGGTGGAGGGGACTAGTGCCTGTGTTCTCGTGGATGTGGCTGGATCTTGTCTTTCTGCTGGGCAGGTCTGTGTCTGGTGGTGTGTTTGATGTGTCTGTGACCTTATTATGATTTTAGTCAGCCTCTCTGCTAATGGGTGGGGTTGTGTTCCTGTCTTGCTAGTTGTTTGGCATACGATGTCCAGCACATAGCTTGCTGGTCATTGAGTGGAGCTGGGTCTTGCCGTTGAGACGGAGATCTCTGGGAGAGCTTTTGCCGTTTGATTTATGTGGAGCTGGGACGTCTGTGGTGTACCAATGTCCTGAACTTAGCTCTCCCACATCAGAGGCTCAGGCCTGACACCCAGCCAGAGCACCAACACCGTATCAGCCACATGGCTCAGAAGAAAAGGGAGGAAAAAAAGAATGAAAGAAAGGAAATAAATAAATAAAATAAAGTTATTAAAAAAAAAAGTAAGAATTAAAAGTAAAAAAAAAGTAATAAGAAAAGAAAGAAAGAAGAGAGCAACCAAGCCAAAAAACAAATCCACCAATGATAACAAGCTCTAAAAACTATACTTAAAAAAAATAAATAAATAAAAGAAACGGACAGACAGAACCCTAGGACAAATGGTAAAAGAGAAGCTATACAGACAAAATCACTCAAAAAAGCACATACACACTCACAAAAAGAGAAAAAGGAAAAAAATATATATATCGTTGCTCCCAAAGTCCACCACCTCAATTTTGGGATGATTCATTATCTATTCAGGTATTCCATAGATGCAGGGTACATCAAGTTGATTTTGGAGATTTAATCTGCTGCTCCTGAGGCTGCTGGGAGAGATTTCCCTTTCTCTTCTTTGTTTGCACAGCTCCTGGGTTTCAGCTTTGGATTTGGCCCCTTCTCTGCCTGTAGGTTGCCTGGGGACGTCTGTTCTTCGCTCAGACAGGACGGGGTTAAAGGAGCAGCTGATTAGGGGACTCCGGCTCACTCAGGCTCGGAGATGGAGGGGTACGGAATGCGGGGCAAGCCTGTGGCGGCAGAGGCTGGCATTACATTGCAGCAGCTGAGGTGTGCCGTGTATTCTCCCGAGGAAGTTGTCCCTGGATCACAGGACCCTGGCAGTGGTGGGCTGCACAGGCTCCCAGGAGGGGAGGTATGGGTAGTGACCTGTGCTTGCACAGTCTTCTTGGTGGCTGCAGAAGTATCCTTAGCGTTTCATGCACGTCTCTGGTGTCCGCGCTGATAGCCGCAGCTCGCGCCCGTCTCTGGAGCTTGTTTAGGCAGTACTCTGAATCTCCTCTCCTCGCACACCAAGAAACAATGGTCTCTTGCCTCTTCGGCAGTTCCAGACTTTTTCACGGACTCCCTCCCAGCTAGCTGTGGCTCACTAGTCCCCTTCAGGCTGTGTTCACGCAGCCAACCCCAGTCCTCTCCCTGGGATCTGACCTCTGAAGCCCAAGCCTCAGCTCCCAGCCCCCACCCTCCCCGGCAGGTGAGCAGACAAGCCTCTCAGGCTGGTGAGTGCTGGTCGGCACCAATCCTCTGTGTGTTAATCTCTCTGCTTTGCCCTCTGCACCCCTGTTGCTGCGCTCTTCTTCGTGGCTCCAAGGCTTCCCCCCGCCCCGCCAACCCCAGTCTCCACCAGTGAAAGGGCTTCCTAGTGTGTGGAAACTTTTCCTCCTTCACAGCTCCCTCCCACTGGTGCAGGTACCGTCCCTATTCTTTTGTCTCTGTTTTTTCTTTTTTCTTTTGCCCTACCCAGGTACGTGGGGAGTTTCTTGCCTTTTGGGAAGTCTGAGGTCTTCTGCCAGCATTTAGTAGGTGTTCTGTAGGAGTTGTTCCGCATGTAGATGTATTTCTGATGTATTTGTGGGGAGGAAGGTGATCTCCACCTCTTACTCTTCCACCATCTTGAAGGTCTCCTTCATATTTTCCTCTTTGCATTTGTGCTTTTCTGTATTACTTAAATTTTTATAATGAATTCCTTTTGTAATGCAAATGTATTATGTTTTCCAAAACAAAGCAGTCATTTAACTTAAAAGAAAAGGGACCATAGAGTAATTTTATGTGTCTGTGACACCAGAATTTTGTAGAAATGCCCTTTACATTGTAGAGATTCAGGAAATGTTCATTCAAAATAGTTAAGATACTCATCTGAATCATGTCCTTATTGATCAAAGTTCCCTACTTTCCCAGGCTGACCCCTGTCAGATGCAAACCATATTAAATCTTGTGTGTGTCTGAAGTACTATTTCCCTTCTTCCTCTAATCCTGACCAAGAAGAATTGTGACAGGTATCACTTTTGCTTGCATACTAGCACTTAAATTTGCACAAATCAATTATTGATTTTAAAGTATGTATTCATTAAAATACATACAAAAATATGCACATGAACTCACACATAACATCCTTGGCTGAAAACAATCCAAAAATTAGGTTTTTTTAGGTTTCCTGGCAGATATTCTAACTTATCTTCATACAAAATTCTCTGATTATTTGAATTTTGATGTTATTTCAAGTTTGGAGAAACATTATAACATTTCCTTTGCCTGGGATTGTGGGGAGGGTAAGTGGTAATGGGATAGGATGAGTTTATACTTTTATATCATTACAGACTGTAAAAGTTAAGAAGGTAGAAAAACATGAATGATCATTTCGTTTTTTATTATAAAGGTGATTTTGTGAGGTTGCTAATAAGTTGGATGCCCTAAGTGTCTCATTAAATGTGTGCTGTTATTTTCATTTGAGGATTTAATAGTTTCAAGCTAAAATCATAGTAAATACCATTAATTATAACACTTAATTTATCCCAACAACAAGAATGCCAGTCATCAACCTGATGGCATGATGATGGTATGACAGATGTGTGCTTTTGCCTATAAATCTGCACACACACAAAAACATTCAGTTGGCTTGGCTTCGTAATTTCCTAAATTTACCTATATAATAACCTGGCAGATAAGCCCATAGTTATTTCCAGTGTTGCTAAATAGCTGGAAGATGGAAAAAGATATACACAGTGATTCCTCACATATATTCAATGTAAAAAATAAGGTGTGGAGAAAAGTGTCTGTAAGGTATGTGCTATTGTGTACAGAAAACAAACAACCTGAGAGTATTAACACCAAAGTCAAAACTAATGTCTAATTCAGACAAAATTTTACAATTTCAATATGCTTTATTTCTACGGTGCAGAAGGCTCGTTTTTGGTGGCGAGACTTCTAGCACATAGAAGGGATAAATTCTACCAATATAATAGATTCAGAATAAGAAAGGGAAGTCACAGTGAAATGTAGTATTGGGCTGGCCAAAAAGTTCGTTCGGGTTTTTAGTACGATGTTACGGAAAAACCCAAACAAACTTTTTGGCCAACCCAATATATTACTTTTTTATTAGGTGAAGCAAACCTTTTTCTATCCTGCAATAGAAAGAAGAAAAGAAAAAAGAGACAAAGAAGGGAAGGAAGGAGGGAGGGAAGGAAGGAAGGAAGGAAGAAAGAAAGAAAGAAAGAAAGAAAGAAAGAAAAAGCACCTCAAATCTCATGGTGTTACATAATAAAAACAAGTTACTCTCTTGCTCTCATAAAATGTATTCTTGGCAGGCAACTCTTCAGGGGAGTTGTGTTCCCAGCAGTTATTCGAGATGAGTTGAAATAGAGTCTCCGAGTCTCAACAATTTCAAAATGATATTAGTTGCCTAGGCAACTAATATAGAGGAAAAGATTGACTGGATAAGTGTGCAGGAGGCTGGAAGTGACCCTGAACACGTTTCTTTATTCAGAACTATTCAAATAGCCATGCTTACAACCAAAAGGTATGAAAAGTACAGTTTTCCATGAGCACAGGAAAGAGGAATATGAAGTGAGATATGGTGAACACATAGTACTGTTTTTGCCTCATTCATGCTCCACAGTGCTCATATGTCCTAGAGCAGAAAGGAAGATGAACCATCTATAAATGATTTGGCATTCACTAGGAGTCTTTCATCCCTCTTAAAGTCCAAGTTGTTTTCCTGCTACAGAGATTTCTTTAATATGTCTGTGAATGTGTGTGTGTTTTGTAGGTATGATGTTCTTTTAGATGTTTATCTGACAAATTTTCAGCAATGACAAAGCTAAATCTTCTTTTAAATACAAAATAGATGATTTGGTATTCCACCAGGATCTCCTCTCCAAGTAATCTCATTGCAAATATATCATTCCTTATGTTGGTCATTAATTCTCACATAATACCTGCATGGTATCATGTATGTAATTTTTAATTTTTGATTGTGCATAGGTTCTCTTCCTGAATGAGGTTAAACTTCTAGTATAACTTGTACCTAAAAAATAATTTGTACCGTCAGCAGCACTTCATGAAGTGCCTTGATATCAGTCACATAGCATATACACGTCAAGTTAATTATTCTATAGAATTTTAATGAAAAATTAAAAGATAGGGTTATAAAAATAGTAAATGAGAGAAAAAGTTATCAAATGTTGGCTTTATATTTCTACTCAGCATCAGCGAATGATTAATGGTCGCTGGTTGCCAGGAAAACTATGCTTCATACATAGTATGGAATAGTGTATGCAATTACAAAGGATTTCACAGCCAATCCAGGACATTACTCAGAACATTGATATTTATGCAAACCAAATAGTAGACTAATAAGGTACAAGAAATTTGATTAATTGGTTTTTGTTTGTTTGTTTGCTTTGGAGCAGAAAATATGTGAAAAAAAAGTGAAGATGAACCCAGAGATTGAAATTAACATATGAGCTGAGGTAGAAGTGCAAAGTAAAGATTGAAATTGAGCTTTTATAAGGTTTTTTTGTTGTTGTTTAAGAAAGACTATGTGGAGGCTTTGATAAAATTTGCAAATGCTTATTTATTCACTTAACAAATATGTATTAAATTTTACCACTAATTATTGTCACATTATAGCAGCTCTTGGGAACACAAGGATGACTAATCACATTTGTCCTCCAGGAAGTGACAATGCATTAGAAAAGAAAAAAAAAAAAGCATTTCACATGCAAACGAAGTAGTAAGTTCAGTTCAGCAGGCCAGTGATATTATTTAAACCTAATTTTTTGTAAGTATTTTTTTTGGAGTACCATACTGAATGGATAGGGAAATGGAATTCTAGGCAGATAAAACACTCATGGGGCTATTACAATAATCCAGGAAAGAGATGATGAGAGTCTAGCTGAGGAGAGGAAAGTTGGAGTCAGTGAGCGGTGATTTTTAAGAGGTAGGACCCACCTGAATGTCATGATATGAGAAAGATAGTGATCTTGGATCTTTCTCAGCTTTCTGTTCCAAATGAAGAGATAGTTGGATATTCCATTAGCCAAGATAAGAAATGGAGGAGAAGGGGTGAAAATGTGTGTTTATTTAGTTTTGCACAGACTAAGATTCTCAGTAAAGTCCACGAGGCACTCTTTGATCTGTCCCCTGTACACCTCTCCAGTATCAGCTCTTCCTCCATCACACTCCAGCCTAAACTAGCAACATACTATTCCAGAAATACACCATAGGGTTCATTTCTATGAGAGAGCACCCCCACTCATGCACTTGGAGAAGTCACAACTGTCCTCAC
This sequence comes from Tursiops truncatus, assembly GCF_011762595.2. Taxonomy (NCBI): domain Eukaryota; kingdom Metazoa; phylum Chordata; class Mammalia; order Artiodactyla; family Delphinidae; genus Tursiops; species Tursiops truncatus. The sequence continues at coordinate 46,540,411 of NC_047047.1, forward strand.
AACTTAGTTCACAAGTTAATTCCTCACTAAAGCCTTTTCTCAACTACCAACGTTAGGGAACATATCACACCTTAAATATATTTGTTTGTATGTCTGTCTCCTCCTCAAAACAGCCTGCTTCATGGGAGTGGAGATTGTGTTTTATTCATTTTAGTAGCCCTATTGTCGTGTGTATGTGCTTCTATAAATATTTTTGAGTAAGATGACTAAAAGACTGACTAAATAAATGCTTTAAGATAAATTGATTGAAAAAAATGAATTTGTCAACACAAAAAGTTACAAATGAGTGCATGAGAGGTCCATTTCTGTTGGGAATAATCATGGATGGTTTCATAGAGGATCTGATTATTAAGCTGGTACCTCCTGGTAAAATTTTGAAGGTCTTTATTTCACTTAGAGGAAAGGGACTAAGCAAGCATGAATGTTAAAATGCTCAAAAGACTATAGAACAACAATGCAGATCCTACTTACAAATTGTGCACCTGATATCTGATATAGGTATATCTCATAATCTTTGGATTTAGTATGAAAAGCGGGTCACTGTAGATTTGAAACCATTAGTAATATGCAATAAATACAATAAACTCAACTCATCTCTTCATACACACTGTGTATGTGTGTATACTTATAAAGGGGGTGTGTATATATAATAATAAATTTTATGTAAATAATTCTTAAAAAGCAGTGTATTTATGAAGTGCTAGACTTCTGTTTTGTATTGATAATAATCTAAAGAGACATTTTAAGCATGTTGAACTTCTTGTTCCAACACTTTATTTTGCGTCCGTGTTTGTGTGTGTGTGTGTGTGTGTGTGTGTGTGTGTAGATTAGCTTATGTTTCCTTGACTTTCAAGCTCTATAAAAAGCTATTTTATATGCTTTCAAAACAATACAGATGACGCAGAGTGGAGACTAATGAAACTGTCAATTTCCCTGATTATTTAGCAAAAGAGGAAATAATGTTTCATAACCAACATTAACAAAGTTAGCATGAGGCCTTTGAGTCTAAAACTTTTAATTAGGAGGCTGACTTACAAGAATGATGAAGTTAGCCAAGATATTATCTCTGATCTCCTTTGAATTACAGGTTAAAATAACAGTTAAATGCTTTTGAAAAATGCCTGATTATTCTGAAATTCTAAGATATTTCAGTTGTCTAAAATTGTGTTTAACAAAGATTGCAGATCTTGAAGCAGTGGCACTGAACTATCAATACTTTCTCTGGCTTTCTCAGGGCACACTTTTATCCTCTGTTTCATATAGTATATGTTTTCTGGATGCCAAACAGCCAAAATAGTGACATAAACATGCTGACAAAGAGGCTTTAAAATATGTTATGAGGTGTTGCTTGATTAAACTATATAAACCTTATTGAAATTACTATGTTTGGGAAACAAAATTTTAAGAATTTGGGAAATCACAATTTTAAGATGACTCCCTCATTTAGTCATGAGAGCAGTACTTTATTTACTTATTAAAATGAAATGTATGATAACTAAGTTAACGTATGAAAACTAAGCTAAGAAAAAAAAATACATACAAACTCAATTTTTCCATTGTGTCAGTAATTACTAGTTTGTAAATTGCATGAAAAAAGGGATATGTCTACCATTTAACCTTTGCATACCTACTGCCTTTCTCTCTTGACAAATATTTGCTGAATATATAACTAAGCTATCATACACTGTTGTGTGAGGTATCAATAAAAATTGACTTTTAGAAAGGTATAATATCCATTACATATGACCAAGTACAATAAAGTTGACATAGAGTAGATTAAAAAGTAATATTTTAAAACAAATTATAGATTAATTTGACTCAGCTTTTTTTAATTAACACAAATGTTTCTTTTTATTATCGTGTATGTATGAGCCATGCTATGCCTTGGTTACATATAAGATAAACTATTTCCTTATGTAACACAATATGGTGAAAAAAATCTTAATTATGCTACCTCAAATCTAAAGATATGTCCCATTTCAGAGACAACATTTTTCCTCCCAAATTCATTGTTACTTTGGTTCAAAGAAAACATTAAAACTGGCACTTAACACTGGCACACATACTACATTTACCATATTTGAAAGCTCTACACTAACAATATAGCTTCCCACTTCCATTCCATGTTAAAAGGCAGCGGCAAGAATCCCACTAGTGGACAGAGAAGCTTGTCAAAGGTATCTGTCTTTCTCCTCCAGAATCACAGAGATTCATTTTAGGAATTTTAAAAGTGGCAATGCTTTATGATTGATTTTTCATTAACAGACATGATGAATCAGTGAATGTAACAAAATACTAATAAAGCAGAATGAATTTGTAAGTGCAAGTGACTTATGTTTAAGGTTTGTTTGCCATATGACTTTATGTAAGCCAGTCAAGTGATCTGGAGTAAATTTCTTTTATTTACTCATTCATTTATCTTTCAATTATTTAATCATTCACTATATATTTAACGTACACTGGGCACTGAGCTCAGCTCTGAGGATACAAAGAGGATTCATACCCTATGGAGTTTATCCTCAAATAAGGCAAAATTAGTATTTGGTGGTGGAAGTCTGAATAGTCATTACTTTGGAGAACCCAAAAGAAGACATATATAGAGACAAATTGTAATGGAGAGTACAAAGGAGATATTTAATTCACAATCAACTCCATATGCCCAGATAGGGAAACCTGCCTATCTGAAATACACATTTGCTGGGCTAAGAGGAAATATGAATTTTTGTCAGAAGGGTCTGACTCTGGAGCTACAGTATGAGATTGCAATACATACTTTTACTTTTAATATATAGGAAATATGGCACCATTAAAAATTAAGGAGAGGATTTAGATGATCAGATTTGCTTTTTTAATAAATAACCATCTGCAGAAATATTTGCCAAGGAAAGGGCAGTCTCTGGTGTATAGAATGTATTACAAAAAGCTCAAGGGATCTACTTCCCAATCTTTAGTCATTCCCATTGATATGGATTTTAATCTCCTTGCAAAGCAAGAAGCAAACCAGAATACTGAAAGAGTAGTTGAATGTATGAGTACTGACTGATAATTAGTTGCCTAAGAAGATAAAAATCAGTTTATAAAATGGACAAAAGTTTATAGCTCAAACTGTAAAAACAGTATTGTATTGCTACAGTTGTTACAACTATAACAAGTCACTAAGTATAACTTTATTAAATGGTGGACATATTTTATATTTTAACTGCAACATCCAACAAAAACTCACCCCAGTTCAATGGTGGCAACTATCAAGTGATTAGACTATCCCTTTAAGACAAGTTGAAATTCACTACCACCACTATCACTGTAGGCATAATACTGACTAAACATCACACAAGTGATTGCCAATTTTCTTTGCCTTCCTTTTTTCTCCAGCTCATTGTTTCCCCATCTTGGAATCCTACTTATTATTGCCCCTGTTTTTAATTGTTTCGTCTCTTAATGTTGTTTTTTTAAACACCCTGACTCTATTCTTATTTTAGAGTGTTAGTAATATACTTACTACCTCAATATCTAGCCATGGCATAGATGAAAGTAGTTAGGGGGAAAGTAGAAAGTAAACAAGAGAAAGGACCTAGAACATGCCTTTAAGAGTTTCAACATTTCTATGGCTGATGGTGATGACTGAGCTTGAAAGGAGGGACAAAGTAAGAAGGATGAACACTTAAGTTATATGTCCAAAAAATCAAGGGAAGAGAGGGTTTTATGATGGAACAAATAGTCAGCAGTGTCAAAATTTATACTCTTCAATGTAAATTTCAAGATAAAATCTAAATATTATTATTGTACATAGCAACATGAAGTTCAGAAGGAAACCTTAGTGATAATTAGCTTGATAGAATGATTTGGCATTAAAATTGACAAAATATGAGGAAATGGAAACAGAGACATAGTTAAGAGAAATAGTTTAAACATAGTTGAAGGGGACAGAGTTAGGACTATAATGGGAGATGAATGAGAAGTCTAAAATAATTTTGTTTAGATTTTGTTGTTACTGTTGGAAAAGGTTGGGTTTTGTAAATTAACAGGGGCAAAAGATGAAAAGGATGAGATTAAACATGGAAAAAATAAGGTACAATCGCTGATATAAGTTTACTGTAAAGGGCAAGAAGGGAATAAATCAATATTATATTTGAATATATATATTAGAGAAGAGAAGGGACAAGGAGCAGCTAGCAAGGATTCAGATATATGAAGTTACATCAACCAGTCGGTTATGGTGTAGTTGATAGAATTCTGACTGATGGTTTCTACTTTTTCTGTAGGAGAAAATAAGAGTCGAGGTCATCAAATGAGAGAATGTGTGGGAGGGATGGAAACAAATTTCTACACAGAAGTTTTAAAATTATTGTGGAAAGTATGTAATTATTATGATTTTATTTCACTTTAGCTATACCCAAGGAATTTTTCTTTTTGAGATAGTATTTACACACCATTAAATGCACAGACCTTAAGTGTACAATTCAAATAGGTATAACCAACACCTCAATTACAATATGAAACAGTTTTATTACCCTGATAAATTTTCTCAAGTCCCTTTCTAGTCCATATCCCTGTCACCAGGGAACCAATGTTCTTATGCTTATCACCATAGCTTAGTTTTGCCTGTTTTGTATCCTTCATGTAAGTTAAATCATATATATATTATTTTATGACTGTTTTCTTTTACCCAATACAATATTTTGGAGATTTGTTCATATTGGTGCATGTGTCAGCAGTTCATTCCTTTTAGTTGCTGGGTAATAGTTGTGTGAATATGCCACAGTTCAACCATCTATTCACGTGTTCATAGACATTTGGATTGTTTCCAGTTTGGGCTGTTATGAATAAAGTTGCTGTATGTATGCACAAGTCTTTGTGTTTTACTTGTTAATTTATTATTTTTTGTAAGGTAAACTATTTAGAATATTTTATGTTGTATTTTATCCAAAGTATTTTGCATTTGTACTGAGAGAATTTTAAAGTGTTAGTCCACTCTTCAGATAAAATCTCTTTTCTCTTTTCTGTAAATTTTAATTCTTCTAAATGAGCTATGCTTTTAAATATTTTCCATAAAGTTTCAAACAACATAGAAAGTATAAGACTCTTGAAACATGAGGACTTCTGTGTAATAACTAAAACTTTCAAAACTTTGTGTATATTAAATTTCTCTCATGTGAGATAAAAGTTTTTTTTAAAATGGAGCTCTTTGAGCTTGTGTTTATTTGCTCCTGCCTCTGACATTGTCAATTATCATTTTTTAAAATTAGCATTTAAATTTGTAAGTTATTGAGGCCTCAGGTTCATGATTAAATCATTTGACATCTTTCTATATGCTCTATTTTAAGAATTATTAATGAAATTTGCATTCTACTTTACAAACTTATTTCCATGTATTTAGAATTAATTCTGTTTACAGGTTTCAATAGTCAGTGCTGTCTATCAGTCACATTTTTCCAAACATGAAAGTCTAAAGATCTTTATTTTGACTTTTCATGGTTCGATCATAGCTTCACTTTTTTTCTTCTGGACTAAAATTCAAAGTTTATTTCATTGGTCTTTAAAAATCTGATAATTTTTTCTACCAGTGTATAGCTACATTAATATCTTGACTGAGCAAAGCACTATTACATCATAATCTTTGACCATCCCTATCATAAAACTTCTCTATTGACTTTTGCCAATGTCCTAAGGAATTTAGACATAAGAAATGGAAAAAGGTGAAACGAGGCTGATTTCTCTTTCTGTGCTTGCAAATCTTTGATATGATTTTTTATTCATTTTTGTTTAACATTCCCTTTCATATATTTTTAGGAATTTTTTCTTGTTTCTTAAAATTTTAAGATTACCAAGCTATGCTTAAGTAGTATTTCTTTCCTCTTCTTAAAATTTTAATGTGAGGTCCATTACAATCTATGCATATAAATTTTCTTCAACCAAAGAAAGACATATTTATAAACTGTCAATCATCAGGCCATCATCATGTTTCATATACCTTTTCTGTCCTCCATATTTATTCACTGACATTATCACCTGTAGTTCTGCATTTTAAATTCAACCTTTTCAGAAATTCTCAAATGTGTTCTTTATCTCTATTATCCATTTACTTTTCTGTTGTGATTGATTATATTACAGCTTTCAAATTTATAATTTATGTGTTTTTATCCTTAGATTATTTCCTTATTTATGCCAGGTCCCATGTGACCTCTTTTAATATAATCCATTTGTTCATCTCTTGATTCATAGGGTCTGTGCTTTCTTGAATTTTACTAATTGCCCATGTCTAATTGTATCCAAATTGTATTTTTCTTTTCTATTTTTATAACATTTTTCGAAAGATGGGTTTTATTTTATATGTTATTATCATTTTCTTATCCTTCTTTTGGATGTATTTTACCATCATCATTACCATCATCATCATCATCACCAAAGAGGGGGAAAAGAGGAAAAGAGAAAAAAAGATCTAATAATTCATCTACATACATCTTGCAGTGATATGTTTGAAACATTAACCATCTACATTAAATATGTGTAGATTTTTTCAGGTGATGTCTTAGTCACTTCAAGCTGCTGTAACAAGATACCATAGCATGGGTGACTTAAAGAACAGAAATTTATTTCCTGTGATTCTGAAGGCTAGGAAGTCCAAGATAAAGGTGCCAGCAGATCTGGTGTCTGGTAAGGGCACTTCCTGGTTTGCAAACAGCCATCTGGTTGTATACCCACATGGTGGGATAACAGACAGAGGAAGTAAGCTCTCCTGTCCCTTCTTTTTTTTTTTTTTTTTTTTCTTTCTGCGGTACGTGGGCCTCTCACTGTTGTGGCCTCTCCCATTGCAGAGCATGGGCTCCGGACGCACAGGCTCAGTGGCCATGGCTCACGGGCCCAGCCGCTCCGCGGCACGTGGGATCCTTCCTGGACCAGGGCACAAACCCGTGTCCCCTGCATCGGCAGGCAGACTCTCAACCACTGTGCCACCAGGGAAGCCCTCCTGTCCCTTCTTATAAGGGCACTAATACCATTCATGAGGGCTCCTCCCTCATGACCTAGTTACCTCCCAAAGGCCCCACCTTCCATTAACATCGTATTGAGGTTTAGGATTCAACACAGGAATTTTGGCTGGGACGCAAATAGTCCATAACAGATAGCCAGATAGATAACAATTTTTTTTAAAAAAAGTCAGGAAATACTCCCAGCAGAAACTCACTATGTGGTTTCTTCTTTGTATTTCTGGAAGGTTTTTCAGGTATATGTTTCTGAGTTTGTTTTTTTATTTGTGTCATCCTCCTCTCTACATACAGCTATATAGGATTTGGTATAGCACATGGTCTAGCTGTGTCTACTCTTCTTTCTGAACTTGCTTTCTGTCTCATCAGGGTAAATACATAATGAGTCCAGAAGAAATGACTGAATCAGAAAGAAGTCCCAGGTGCATGACTTTGCATTTCTTGGACCTCCCTTTATAGATGCTTTAGACAGCCTTAGGTGCCCAATACTTAGACTTTCCACTTGAATTTGCTCCATTTCACCCATTGACTTTCTTACTTCCAACTATTGCTTCCCCTAAGCAAGTTTTGTTTATTGGGCCTTGTCCAGCAATCCTCTCCTTATTTTCTTTGTAATTGGGAAGATAGAGGATAGAGAAGAAACTGTTTACACTGTAGAGTTACAAATCCCTGAGTTACAATCTGTTTTTATTTGTTGGTTTGTTTGTTTACTTAGACTGTATGTGAGCTAAAGCAAGTTAACTTCTTTAGGCTTCAACTTAATGTCATCAATTTTACCCTAAACAAACTATAAAAATAAACAAGTCATATATTAAAATAATGTAGACTTCATAAGTTTTATTATATGACCTTATTCCTATTTTATAGACCAACCAGGTTTTCCTTTCTCTTTGTTTTACTTATCATTGAATCTTACATCCTACATGTAGAAAATATTTCCATATAAAACCCTATTATTTGAATCTTGGGCTTTGCTCCAAGGGTAATTAAACTCACAGTGGAAACAATAGAATATAGCCACAAAAAGATTCCAAACTGACACCAGAATACTAACCAAAGAGCTAAAATTTGCTGCATGTAAATTAGCATTGTTCAAGAGAGAAATGGTAGCCCACAGCTCTCTTACCACTCTCCCTGCTACTCTAGCTCATTGCTGTCTTTCATTTTCCTCATAGTAATCATGACTGTCTGAAATCATTGTGGTTATTTCTTTCCTTGCCCATCATATATCCTTTGTTTACACAGTGTAAGCCTTCTGAGAATGACTTTTTTCATCTTGTTCACTGTGAAATCCCTAGTGCTTAGATCTACCAAATTGTAGCTGCTCATTAAATATTTGTTGAATGAATGAACAGATTTTACCACATTATTCTTCAGAGATCATACTTGAATTTTCTCCAAATACTGTATTTGTGATACACAGACATTTTAAAGCAGTAAAACCATTTGCTTCATTTATTTTGCCACTGAGTCCCATAAAAAAATTTTTAAGGAAAAATCTGAGTAAATAGCTGACTCCTGTAAAGTGACACCTCAGTAGTTTGGGGAGCTCTAGAGCAAGTCCCACATGTGCTCTCAATCAACCCCCACCGCCACTCTGAGACTTACCATGTGCCAGAGAGCTGCTGTTGTCTCCAGGGCCAGCTCAGACGCAGGAGCCCTTAAGTTGCCAAAGCTACTGAGTCCTCTGTAAATCTTGGTATTTTCCACATCATAGAATAAAAAAGATATCTTTATGTTGTAAACAAATTTGGCTATTTATTTTAATTAAAATGAAATTAATAAATTAAAATTAATAAATTTGATTATTTAACCAAAATAAACATCTACAAACAGTCTGAGGATTTTCACTTTTAACTGAGAGTCTCCAGAGAAATGATAAAGTCTCATACTTTCAGTAAGATCAAATTGGTGAAGAGGTAATAGGAATTGAAGGCCGTTAACTTAAAACTCTTTATGAGATTCAAGACAAAGATGTGAAATGGCTTTGGTTAGTAAATGATGTTAAGGTATGTTATTTCCCCAGAATTAAACTCATTAGTGTCCTTAAACTATTCCTCTTTACATCTTAGTCAAGGGCATAGTTCAGTGGTTGTGATCAAATCTAAGACGGCTAAGACAATTTGTCACTTTAAAGCAGCTACAAATGACTGCTTTTTAAAAATTTTTTTAAGAAAGCAAAACAACGGAGACTGTCATTCATTTAGCAAATATTTATTGTATTTTTACCATGACCAAGATAATATGCTGTGTATTTGGGGATAACAATAAATAATCAGACTCCAGCCTTACATTCAAAAACATAAGACATGATCAAAATAAGATAATTATGTCATAAGATCGTAAGACCACTGCAGAGTTAGTGTATTAACCACTACCTTATAGTGTATGTATAAGGTAAGAAGGGGAAAAGATCCAGATTAAATAATTAAAATTAGCACAGAAATAGATTCAGGATATATTCATAAAATGGAATTCTACTCAGCAATTAAAAGAATGAACTACTGATACAACAACATGGATGAATCTCAAAACCATGTTGAGTGAACAAAGTAAAAGCATGCCCACTCTATAATATAGGCAAATACTATTTATAAGGGATAAAAATCAAGACATGGGTTGCCTATGGGAGGTGATAATTAACTGGAGTGAAGCGTACATGAATGTTCCATGGTCGTAGAAATATTCTTTATCTTTATTAGGGTGATGTTCACATTGGTGTGTATATTTATCAAAACTCCTCAATTCCATACTTAAGGCCTGTGCATTTTACTATATGTAAACTTTACCATAATAAAGAAAGATGATTATACCTTATCCTTCTGGGAAAAATGCCTTAGAATTCAATGAAAAGACCAAGAAAATTGCATAACCAGAAGAATAAAAATTAATTAAAGTAAAAGAATCTTGCCTTGTAAAGAATAAATCATTGTGGATGAAATATGTTTTCCTACTAAAATATGATGCATATAGAGTGAGGCAAATTGCAGATAAATAAATCCTTATTTTGAGTAGAGGGATTAAAGAAATATTAAACCAATAATATTTGGCTATACAAAAGGGAAATAATTTGTAAATTCCTAGCCCAGTAATAATATTCACCCAGATCCTACATTGACTTGAAGTACTCAAGGGCAGAGGCTGTTGTATTTCCCAAGCGACTGAATCTTTCACAGCTCACCAATTAAACAGGTGTGTTTGGTATGTTGCTGGGGGGAAACAGAGGCCACAGAAAAATTCAGAGATCATAATTAAATAGGATATAGGAAAAACAGCAGAATATGCACAAGTCATTTCTAGTTCGTTCTATTTGTCTGTATATTCAAAAGGCAGAAGAGACAGTGTCATAGGCAAAGCTTTGATCCTTGGAGCATTGGAGGACAAACATGTTTTGGTACAGAGAGAAAGATTTCATAAATTAGAGTTACCAGGACATATGGGTTATCAGAAGAGGAATGAATGCAGGTCAAAGATGATGAATCACAACCCAGCATCACAAGAGGCCAGTTGTAAAATCTCTTTGAATAACTCAAATACAGAGGACTGAATCAAAAAATTCACTATGTCCTCTAACATGAAGGAAAAGGGCAGCTTAGACATGGACTCAGGCATCTGGTCAAATTAAAACTGAAATGTACTTTATAACCTCCAATGTAGCAAAGAGCACTGGCCCTATGGAAATCACTACATTTTCATAAGCCCTTTCACCTGTATCTACAATGAACTCTGTTCATAATCATGGGTCAAATGAAAAGGTGAGGAATTATAAATTCTTGGAAATTATTCAATATCCCAGAACTGAGGCAATGCTTATCCTTCTAGGGTATGAGAAAAGTACAGGTGTAGATATCTAGAGATCTGTGTCCAGTATGGGTGCTAAGAATCATGATGTGCTTTTCACAGCTATGTGTAATAGGAAAAATCAACTTTGAACTTCCAGTGTTAAATTGACAAATTTAGAAATTAATAGAAAATGATATTTGGTGAAATGTATATTATAAGCATTGTAAATTAGACAAATCATTTCAAAAAGAAGTACAAAACTAGACCAGGAAAAAGACCCATGGAAGACATTAAAATAGTATATATTAGCTGGTGGTTCTTTTTTGCACTTTGAAGGGTAAGATTACTCTTATATAGACTGTTCTATAGAGCATGATAAGATGGAAACCTGAAACATAGGAAAGGATATAGCTTGTTTCATACAAGCTTAGGTTTTGACATTCATACATGGATTTTAATTCTAATTTTTCCAGTTTTTTACTCAAATAAATTTTCCTAACTGTATAATAGTGCTAATTAGTGCTAATAATACCTAACTCGGTGTGTGTGTGTGTGTGTGTGTGTGTGTGTGTATGTATGGGGTGGGGGGAGAATGAAAAATGAATATAAACTTAAATGTTTAATGTTAGGCCTGATAAATAGTGACTAGCAAGTATATAGTAGGGATAGAAATTTATGTGATATAGGTTATGATATTGTACTGATACTGGTAAAACCCACCAAAGAATGTGCACATATGGGTAGATTCACACATGCAAGCATTATGAACTAATCTCAGAAAGATAGAAAAATTATACATGATGTATTATTAAATCATACATAACAGCATAATAATAAAATGGACCAAACTAATTTGTGTTTATCTTTAAATTGCAAGAATGATTTAACAAAACTTGTTTTTTAATTTCAGCAATTAATTCTCAACTTCCTGTTGGTATCTTTTTCTATTAAAATCTTATAATAGAAAATTTAGCATTTGTATTTAATTCTAGGATGTAGTGTTTGATATAACTTCTGTGATATTTTTACTTTTTCTATGCATGTATATATGTGTGTATGTATGATCTATCAGTCATCTGTGAATCTCTTGATCTATCCAACTATTTGTCTCTCTGTTATAGAGTATGTAATTGAAAGAACCTAAGCTGCAAAGTCAGATTTCCTGGGTTTGATTTTTAGCTTCTTTACTTAGTAGCTGTGACCTTAGGTGGGTTATTTAACACCTAAGAGAGAGAGAGAGAAAGAAAGAAAAGAAAAAGAAAACCAAAAAACAATAATGCAGATTATGAGGATAAATGAACAATACTTAAAACACATATATTTTTTAGCCTGTCACATATATTGGTAGTTTTAATGTTATTATAATTATGACTATATGTTAAATAATAATTATTAAGTAAAATTATAATATAATGCATAATCATTATTATATGCTCAAAGAAATAAACCTGGAATGTCATTTATGAAAAATAACTGATTATTTCCTAACATTTTTCTAATCTTGGGACATGTTTCTCAGAGAAATAAAATATAGACAGAGTCCACATATATTCTTTCCTAGCCAGTAGATATTTATCTACAAGCATTGATTCAGTAGTTATTTTATACATTTATTTAATTAAATTGTGAGGTAGCTTCTTCTGATAATTTTCAGTTAGTTTTTTTGGGGGGTGAAAAATGAAGGCTCTTTAAGCAAACACACAATTATCATTATCCATTGCGCTAGACTATGATGTGTTTAGTAAATATATCATGGCCTCTCCATGATACTCATCTCAGGAAACTAGTCACAGGATTCCCATAAAAAGTAAAAATATCATTATTATAGTAATATAGATTTAATATACTTTCACAATAAATTCTCCAGTATAGTTCTGCCAAATTACAATGGAAAATGCAATAACCATCCTTTGCAATATATAAAGTATAATTCTTTTTTAAAGACTTTCACATGGACTTCAAAGACCTTCACAACAACACTGTGAAGTAGGTTCAGCAAATCTCCATTTCGTCAATTTCAATTGTCGTTACATCAATAAGGAAAATGAGGGAGGTTCAAAGAAGTTAAATGAATTACCAAGCCTTGTAGATAGTAATTGCTTAAGTCTGATATTTTAAATCTTAGTGTCTTTTCCAAAGTCTCTCAGAGTACAAGATATATATTGTACTATATATATATATATATATATATATATATATATATATATATATATATATATATATGTATCAGTTCTACAAGGTGCTCAGAATATGACATTATGGTTTCTTTACGCAGATCCTTAATGTTTAGATTGACAGGCAGGGACCATTACACTGGAGAGCTCATTAATATCTCACTAGGTGAAAATTTATAGTGAAGTTCAGTAATGTATATCTCAAATATCTTATTAAAACCATATGTTCATTTGGTAGTGTATATATGTCCATGTGGGATAGGAAAGGTGGGGGGGAGACTCAAGAGGGAGGAGATATGCAGATATATGTATATGTATAGCTGATTCACTTTGTTATAAAGCAGAAACTAACACACCATTGTAAAGCAATTATACTCCAATAAAGATGTCAAAAAAAAAAAAAACATGTGTTCATCAAGTTTTCTTATTTGATTTTTTAATATAAACAATATTTGGTGAGTGTTTCAGCCCTGGTAAGTCTGTTTGCCATAAATATCTAAAAACTAAGGAAGAAAAATACAGATTACTTAAATTTTCATTCAGCATTTGGCATATATCATATACAAATTGATAATATATTTAATTATTCTTAAATTAACATAATGAATACTGCTGAATAAGTGATGGAGTAATATAACTAAACCCAAAACATGAATAAATAAAATTGTTTTGCATTTATGATTCATGCCTTTAGAAGTTTAGTGTTTTAAGTATTAGTACAAACCATTTTCAAATGATTTATAAATAATTGGAAGTTTGCAGAATAACTTTATCATAAAACCTCAAATAATTTTCTGGTTTGTCACTTGATATTTGAATATCACGTGCAGAGATTATCACCTTTTACATGAGGGGAAACTGAGGCAGAGAGTATGTAAGTCTTCTAAGAAAACTGTATCAGTTATTGCAGGGCTATAAACTAGAGTTTGGTATAGGGAGCTTCAATCTGAGAATTTTGCCTAAGGTACAACACGGCCTAAGTTTATTTAAATACTAGTTCTCATCATGTTTTTTTTTCTTTAAAGAAAGAATAAAAAAAATTGTTTGTATTCTTCTCTTTGCTTTGATTTTTTTTTGACTATTTTAAATGTCTAGTGTCCAACATATCTGTTCCCTTAAAATACTTCCATGAAAAAAAAAATACATGTCTCTGTGATATTACTATGTTACACTACACACAATTTTACCATTAAGATGCTGACTTGATCCTTCTACATATACACTTAACACATGAGTAATTCCTCCATGGTAGTAAGTGTTCTTGAAATCTGAGAAAATCTAGTGTGTTATTGAAGGAACTAAATGAAGTCAGTAGAGACAGAAAACATTAATTGTGGATTTATAAGGCTAATCCTTGGTTACTCTCATCACGTGGGTTTGTTTATTTTCACCATTTCATCCAGAAAGGGTAAATATGTTGATTAATTTTTCACTTTCTTTTATAGACCTTTTTGCTATTTTCTTAAATGTACTTCCCAGTGCAAATTTCCCCATGAATAATTTCCACTGTGTAGCATATACTGATTATATAATAAAAAATCTATAATAATCTCAGTCTCTATTCCTCTCTCTTGTCCTCCCTTCCTCCCTCTCTTCCCCTCTCCCCTTCTCCCTCTCCCTCTCTTCGTCTCATTATCTCTCACACACTCTAGGGAAATCTTTAAGTTTTCAACTGAATTTATCTCATACAAACTAGACCCAATATTTTTGAAAGGAACTTAAGTCTGTAATTAATTAAATCCTCTAAGAACGAAAACAAATTGAAAACAAAATTCTCATTTTCAGAACTTATTAAAATACAGATTGATAAAAGAAAAATAAAAAGATGATTGCTTTTCTTTCTCAAAATAACTTGAGAATAAATGCTAAATCTAAAAAAATAGCCTCCATTTTTAATGGAAATTGTCAAACATAGGAAAAAAGAATACTATAAAGAATAGCTAAAAAGAATATCCACATTTCTATATCAATCTTCAAGAATTAATGCCATGTTGCCAATCTTCTTTTACCCATATCTACCCTACTGCTTTTACTTGTGTTGTTGTTGTTGAAGTATTGAAAGACAAATCTTAGGTATCATCATTTCACCCATAAATATTTCCATATATATATAAAATGAACAGATAAGAGTATTTTACAGCATAACCAAAATCACTTTATCACGCTTAACCAAATTAATAATAATTTTTAAATAATATCTAATACAGACCTATCACAAGTAATGAAATTGAAACTGTGATTAAAAATCTTCCAACAAACAGAAGTCCAGGACCAGATGGCTTCACAGGCGAATTCTGTCAAACATTTAGAGAAGAGCTAACACCGAACCTTCTCAAACTCTTCCAAAAAATTGTAGAGGGGGAAACAATCCCACGCTCATTCTATGAGGCCACCATCACCCTGATACCAAAACCAATAAAGATATCACCAAAAAAAGAAAATTATAGACCAATATCACTGATGAACATAGATGCAACAATCATGAACAAAATACTAGCAAACAAAATCCAACAACATATTAAAAGGATCATAAACCATGATCAAGTGGAATTTATCCCAGGGATGCAAGGATTCTTCAATATACGCAAATCAATCAATGTGATACATCATATTAACAAGTTGAAGAATAAAAACCATATGATCATCTCAATAGATGCAGAAAAAACTTTTGACAAAATTCAACACCGATTTATGATTAAAAAAACAAAAACAAAAAAAAACTCTACAAAATGGGCATAGAGGGAACCTACCTCAACATAATAAAGGCCATATACAACAAACCCACAGCAACAAACCCCATTCATCATTCTCAATGGTGAAAAACTGAAAGTATTTCCTCTAAGATCAGGAAGAAGACAAGGATTTCCACTCTCACCACTATTATTCAATATAGTTTTGGAAGTCCTAGCCACGGCAATCAGAGAAGAAAAATAAAAGGAATACAAATTGGAAAAGAAGAAGTAAAATGGTCACTATTTGCAGATGACATGATACTATACATAGAGGATCCTAAAGATGCCACCAGAAAACTACTAGAGCTAGTCAATGAATTTGATAAAGTTGCCAGATACAAAATTAATGCACAGAAATCTCTTGCATTCCTATACACTGATGATGAAAAATCTGAAAGAGAAATGAAGGAAACACTCCCATTTACCATTGCAACAAAAATAATAAAATACCTAGGAATAAGACTACCTAGGGAGACGAAAGACCTGTATGCAGAAAACTATAAGACACTGTTGAAAGAAATTAAAGATGATACCAACAGTTGGAGAGATATACCATGTTCTTGGATTAGAAGAATCAATATTGTGAAAATGACAATACTACCCAAGCAATCTACAGATTCAATGCAATCCCTATCAAATTACCGATGACATTTTTTACAGAACTAGAACAAAAAATCTTAAAATTTGTATGGAGACACAAAAGACCCCAAATAGCCAAAGCCATCTTGAGGGGAAAAAAAACGGACCTGGAGGAATCAGACTCCCTGATTTTAGACTATACTACAAAGCTACAGTAATGAAGACAATATGGTACTGGCACAAGAACAGAAATATAGATCAATGGAACAAGATAGGAAGCCCAGAGATAAGACCACGGACCTATGCTCAACTGATCTATGACAGAGGAGGCAAGGATATACAATGGATAAAAGGTAGTCTCTTCAATAAGTGGTGCTGGGAAAACTGGACAGCTACATGTAGAAGAATGAAATTAGAACACTCCTTAACACCATACACAAAAATAAACTCAAAATGGATTAGAGACCTAAATGTAAGACCAGACACTATAAAACTCTTAGAGGAAAACAAAGGAAGAACACTCTTTGACATTAATCACAGCAAGATCTTTTTTGATCCACCTCCTAGAGTAATGGAAATAAAAACAAAAATAAATGGGAATTAATGAAACTTAAAAGCTTTTGCAAAGCAAAGGAAACTACAAACAAGACGAAAGACAACTCGCAGAATGGAGAAAATATTTGCAAATGAATCAACGGACAAAGGATTAATCTCCAAAATATACAAACAGCTTATGCAACTCAATGTTAAAAAAAAAAAAAAAAATCCAAAAATTGGCGGAAGACCTAAATAGACATTTCTCCAAAGAAGACATACAGATAGCCAAGAAGCACATGAAGAGCTGGTCAACATCACTAATTATGAGGGAAATGCAAATCAAAACTACAATGAGGTATCACCTCACACCATTTAGTATGGGCATCATCAGAAAATCTACAAACAACAAATGCTGGAGACGGTGCGGAGAAAAGGGAAACTTCTTACACTGTTGGTGGGAATGTAAATTGATAAAGCCACTATGGAGAACAGTATGGAGGTTCCTTAAAAAAACTAAAAATAGAATTACCATATGAGCCAGCAATCCCACTGCTGGGCATATACCCATAGAAAACCATAATTCAAAAATGCACATGCACCCCAGTGTTCACTGCAGCACTGTTTACAATAGCCAGGTCATGGAATCAACCTAAATGCCCATTGACAGACACATGGATAAAGAAGATGTTGTACATAGAATATTACTCAGCCATAAAATGGAACAAAATTGGGTCATTTGTAGAGACATGAATGAATCTAGAGACTGTCATACACAGTGAAGTAAGTGAGAAAGAGAAAAACAAATGTCATATTTTAACACATATATTTGGAACCTAGAAAAATGGTACAGATGAACTGGTTTACCGGGAAGAAATTGAGACTCAGATGTAGAGAGCTAACTTATGGACACCAAGGGGGGAAAGTGGCGGCACGTGGGGGTGGGGGTGTGATGAATTGGGAGATTGGGATTGACATGTATACCCTGATGCATATAAAATTGATGAGTAGTAAGAACCTGCTGTATAAAAAGGTAAATAAAATAAAATTCAAAAAATAAATAAATAGAAAATAAAATAAGCTACAACGATATATTGTACAACACAGGGAATATAGCCAGTATTTTATAGTAACTATAAATGGAGTTTAATCAAAAAACTGTGAAGTACTATATGGTATACCTGTAACTTACATCATATGGTACATCAACCATCCATCAATATAAAATAAATAAAAATTTAAATTAAAAAATAAAGAAAGTAAAGCTATTTCAATCCCACAGGGACTGGGAGATAGGGGCAACTACCTTCTTAGATTATTACATTTCACAGGAATGGCTCCCACATTGTTCAGAAAGATATTACTGAATTCTAAAACTGGTCAGGGCTGGTAGAAGGTTTGCATTGCAAAAGAACAGAGAAAAATTGTGTAGTTAAACCTTTTCTAAAGTAAATGCTCTAAGAAAACGGAAGTCAGTGGGCTATAGTCAGGAAGAAACCTGCCTAAATTTTAGTCAAGCTGAAGGGAAACTTAAGGCTGTCTAGATCATAAACCTAGAAGTGGAGTTGCTGGGTCATGTGATTACTCTCATTTTAACTTTTTGAGGAACAGACTGTTTCCATAAGTGGCTGTACCTTTTTGCATTCCCAACAACAGTGTATAAAAGATACAAATTTCTCCACATCCTAACCAATGGTTGTGATCACTTGTCTTTATTATTATTATTATAGCCATCCCAGTGGGTATTAAGTGGTATCTTATTGTGGTTTTTGATTTGCATTTTCCTAAAGACTAATAATATTTTTTTCATTTGATTATTGGCTGTTTGTAAATCTTCAAGAAATGTCCATTCAGATCCTTTGTATATTTCTCAGCTAGGTTATTTCTCTTTGTCACTGAGTATTTTCCCCCTATTATTGATTTGTAAGGGTTTGCATGTGATTTAATTCTATTAACATATATTCTGGATAATGGAGATGACAGGAGAAATCTTTTCACATTTCTAATTCAATTTGTCCTATGTAGACACTGAAAAGGGTGAAATTGCAAAGAATTATATATTTCCATATCAAAATACTGCCTTAATTTTTTTTAAACATCTTTACTGTAGTATAATTGCTTTACAATGTTATGTTAGTTTATGCTGTATAACAAAGTAGGTCAGCTATACATATGTATATATCCCCATATCCCCTCCCTCTTGCGTTTCCCTCCCACCCTCTCTATTCCCCCCTCTAGGTGGTCAGAAAGCACTGAGCTGATCTCCCTGTGCTATACGGCTGCTTCCCACTAGCTATCTATTTTAGGTTTGGTAGTGTATATATGTCCATGCCACTCTCTCACTTTGTCCCAGCTTACCCTTCCCCCTCCCCGTATCCTCAAGTCCATTCTCTAGTAGGTCTGCATCTTTATTTCCATCTTGCCCCTAGGTTCTTCTGAGCATTATCTTTTTTTTTTTAGATTCCATATGTATGTGTTAGCATAAGGTATCTGTTTTTCTCTTTCTGACTTAATTCACTCTGTATGACAGACTCTAGGTCCATCCACCTCACTACGAATAACTCAACTTCGTTTCTTTTTATTGCTGAGTAATATTCCATTGTATATATGTGCCACATCTTCTTTATCCATTCATCTGTCAGTGGACACTTAGGTTGCTTCCATGTCCTGGCTATTGTAAATAGAGGTGCAGTGAACATTGTGATACATGACTCTTTTTGAATTATTGTTTTCTCAGGGTATATGCCCAGTAATGGGATTGCTGGGTTGCATGGTAGTTCTATTTTTAGTTTTTTAAGGAACTTCCATACTGTTCTCTGTAGTGGCTGTATCAATTTACATTCCCACCAACACTGCAACAGGTTTCCCTTTTCTCCATGCCCTCTCCAGAATTTATTGTTTGTAGATTTTTTGATGATGGCTATTGTGACTGTTATGAGGTGATACCTCATTGTAGTTTTGATTTGCAGTTCTCTAATGATTAGTGATGTTCAGCATCCTTTCATATGTTTGTTGGCAATTGGTATATCTTCTTTGGATAAATGTCTATTTAGGTCTTTTGCCCATTTTTGGATTGTGTTGTTTGTTTTTTGATATTGAGCTATGTGAGCTTCTTGTATATATTGGAGATTAATCCTTTGTCAGTTGTTTCATTTGCACATATTTGGGGGTTGTCTTTTTGTCTTGTTTATGGTTTCCTTTGCTGTGCAAAAGCTTTTAAGTTTCATTAGGTCCCATTTGTTAATTTTTGTTTTTATTTCCATTTCTCTAGGAGATGGGTCAAAAAGGATCTTGCTGTGATTTATGTCATAGAGTGTTCTGCCTATGTATTCCTCTAAGAGTTTAATAGTGTCTAGCCTTACATTTAGGTCTTTAATCCATTATGAGTTTATTTTTGTGTATGGTGTTAGGGAATTTTCTAATTTCATTCTTTTATGTGTAGCTGTCCAGTTTTCCCAGCACCACTTATTGAAGTAGCTGTCTTTTCTCCATTATATATTCTTGCCTCCTTTATCAAAGATAAGGGAACCATATGTGCATGGGGTTATCCCTGGGCTTTCTATCCTGTTCCATTGAGCTATATTTCTCTTTCTGTGCCATACTGTCTTGATTACTGTAGATTTGTAGTATAGTCTGAAGTCCTGGAGCCTGATTCCCCTAGTTCTGTTTTTCTTTCTGAATATTGCTTTGGCTGTTAGGAGTCTTTTGTGTTTCCATACAAATTGTGAAAATTTTTGTTCTAGTCCTGTTGAAATTGCCATTGGTAGTTTGATAGGGATTGCATTGAATCTGTAGACTGCTTTTGGTAGTGTAGTCATTTTCACCATGTTGATTCTTCCAATTCAAGAACATGTTATATCTCTCCATCTGTTTTTATTGTCTTTAATTTCTTTCATCAGTGTCTGATAGTTTTGTGCATGCAGGACTTTGGTCCCCTAGGTAGGTTTATTCCTAGGTATTTTATTCTTTTTGTTGCAATGGTAAATGGGAGTGTTTCCTTAATTTCTCTTTCAGATTTTTCATCATTAGTATATAGGAATGCAAGAGATTTCTGTGCATTAATTTTGTATCCTGCTACTTTAGCAAATTCATTGATTAGCTCTATAAGTTTTCTGGTAGATCTCTAGGATTCTTTATGTGCAGTATCATGTCAACGGCAAACAATGACAGTTTTACTTCTTCTTTTCTCATTTGGATTCCTTTTATTTCTTTGTCCTCTCTGATTGCTGTGGCTAAAACTTCCAAAACTATATTGAATAATAGTGGTGAGAGTGGGCAACCTTATCTTGTTTGTAATCTTAGTGGTAATGGATTCAGTGTTTCACCATTGAGAACAATGTTGGCTGTGGGTTTGTCATATATGGCCTTTATTATGTTGAGGTAAGTTCCCCTCTCTGCCTACTTTCTGGAAGTTTTTTATCATTAATGGGTGTTGAATTTTGTCAAAAGCTTTTTCTGCATCTATTGAGATGATCATATGGTTTTTATCCTTCAATTTGTTAATATGGTGTATTACATTGATTTATTTACACATAGTGAAGAATCCTTGCACTCATGGGATAAACCCCAATTGATCACGGTGCATGATCATTTTAATGTGCTGCTGAATTTTTTTTGCCAGTATTTTGTTGAGGATTTTTGCATCTATGTTCATCAGTGTTATTGACCTGTAGTTTTCTTTTTTTTTTGTGACATCTCTGTCTGGTTTTGGTATGAATACGGTGGTGGCCTTGTAGAATGAGTTTGGGAGTGTTCCTCCCTCTGCTATATTTTAGAAGAGCTTGAGAAGGATAGATGTTAGCTCTTCTCTAAGAGTTTGAGAAGGATAGGTGTTAGCTCTTCTCTAAATGTTTGACAGAATTCACCTGTGAAGCCATCTGGTCCTAGGTTTTTGTTTGTTGGAAGATTTTTAATCACAGTTTCCATTTCAGTGCTTGTGATTGGTCTGTTTATGTTTTCTATTTCTTCCTGGTTCAGTCTTGGAAGGTTGTGCTTTTCTAAGAATTTGTCCATTTCTGCCAGGTTGTCCATTTTATTGCCATATAGTTGTTTGTAGTAATCTCTCATGATCCTTTGTATTTCTGCAATGTCATTTGTTACTTCTCCTTTTTCATTTTTAATTCTATTGATTTGAGTCTTTTCCCTTTTTTTCTTGATGAGTCTGGCTAATGGTTTATCAATTTTGTTTATCTTCTCAATGAACCAGCTTTTAGTTTTACTGATCTTTGCTATCATTTCCTTCATTTCTTTTTCATTTATTTCTTATCTCATCTTTATGATTTCTTTCTTTCTGCTAACTTTGGGAAGTTTTCTTTTGTTCTTCTTTCTCTGTTTGCTTTAGGTGTAATGTTAGGTTGTTTATCTGAGATGTTTCTTGTTTCTTGAGTTAGAATTGTATTGCTATAAACTTCCCTCTTAGAACTGCTTTTGCTGCATCCTATAGGTTTTTGGTCGTCTTGTGTTCATTGTCATTTGTTTCTAGGTAAGTTTTGATTACCTTTGATTTCTTCAGTGATCTCTGGGTTATTTAGTATCATATTGTTTAGCCTCCGTGGGTTTGCAGTTTTTACATTTTTTTTCCTGTAATTGATACCTAGTCTTATATTGTTGTGGTTGGAAAAGATACTTGATACACTTTCAATTTTCTTAAATTTACAAAGGCTTGATTTATGACCCAAGATATGATCTATCCTGGAGAATGTTCCATGAGCACTTGAGAAGAAAGTGTATGCTGTTGTTTTTGGATGGAATGTCCTATAAATACCAATTAAGTCCATCTTGTTGATGTATCATTTAATGCTTGTGTTTCCTTATTTATTTTCATTTTGGATTATCTGTCCATTGGTGAAAGTGGGGTGTTTAAGTATCCTACTTTTATTGTGTTACTGTCAATTTCCCCTTTTATGGCTGTTAGCATTTACCTTATGTATTGAGGTGCTTCTAGGTTGGGTGCATAAATATTTACACTTGTTATATCTTCTTCTTGCATTGTCCCTTGATCATTATGTAGTGCCCTTCTTTGTCTCTTGTAATAGTCTTTATTTTAATGTCTATTTTGTTTGATATGAGAATTGCTACTCCAGCTTTCTTTTGATTTCTACTTGCATGGAATATCTTTTTCCATCCCGTCACTTTCAGTCTATATGTGTCTCTAGGTCTGAAGTGGGTCTCTTGTAGACAGCATATATATGGGTCTTGTTTTTGTGTCCATTCAGCCATATTATGTCTTTTGGTTGGAGCATTTAATCCATTTACCTTTAAGGTAGTTATCGATATGTATGTTCCTATTACCATTTGCTTAATTGTTTTGGGTTTGTTATTATAGGTCTTTTCCTTCTCTTGTGTTTCCTGCCTAGAGACATTCCTTTAGCATTTTTTGTAAAGCTGGTTTGGTGGTGTTATATTCTCTTAGCTTTTGCTTGACCTTAAAGGTTTTAATTTTTCTGTTGAATCTGAATGATTTCCTTTCTGGGTAGAGTAATCTTGGTTGTAGGTTTTTCCCTTTCATCACTTTAAATATATCCTTCCACTCCCTTCTGGCTTGCAGAGTTTCTGCTGAAAGGTCAGCTCTGAACCTTATGGGGATTCCCTTGTATGTTAGTTGTTGCTTTTCCCATCCTGACTTAATATTTTTTCTTTGTATTTAATTTTTGACAGTGTGACTAATATGTGTCTTGGTGTGTTTCTCCTGGGATTTATCCTCTATGGGACTCTCTGCGCTTCCTGGACTTAATTGACTATTTCCTTTCCCATATTAGGGAAGTTTTCAACTATAATCTCTTCAAATATTTTCTCAGTCCCTTCATTTTTCTCTTCTTCTTCTGGGACTTCTATAATTTGCATGCTGTTGCATTTAGTGTTTTCCCAGAGGTCTCTGAGATTGTCCTCAGTCCTTTCATTCTTTTTTTTTGTCTTCTCTGCAGTAGTTATTTCCACTATTTATATTCCAGGTCACTTATCAGTTCTTCTGTCTCAGTTATTCTGCTATTGATTCCTTCTAGAGAATTTTTAATTTCATTTATTGTGTTGTTCATCATTGTTTGTTTGCTCTTTAGTTCTTCTGGGTCCTTGTTAAATGTGTCTTGTATTTTCTCCGTTCTATTTCCAAGATTTTGGATCATCTTTACTCTCATTACTCTGAATTCTTTTTCAGGTGTGCTGCCTATTTCCTCTTCATTTGTTTGGTCGAGTGGGTTTTTACCTTGCTCCTTCATCTGTTGTGTATTTCTGTCTTCTCATTTTGCTTAACTTACTGTGTTTGGGGTCTCCTTTTTGCAGGCTGTAGGTTCGTAGTTCCCATTGTTTTTGGTGTCTGCCCACAGTGGGTAAGGTTGGTTCAATGGCTTGTGTAGGATTCCTGATGGAGGGGACTGGTGCCTGTGTTCTGGTGGATGAGGCTGGATCTTGTCTTTCTGGTGGGCAGGACAATGTCCTGTGGTGTGTTTTGGGGTCTCTGTGAAATTATTAGGATTTCTGGCTTCCTCTCTGCTAATAGGTAAGATTATGTTCCTGCCTTGCTAGTTTTTTGGCAGGGGGTATCCAGAACTGGAGCTTGCCTGCCATTGAGTGGAGCTGGGTCTTAGCATTGAGATGGAGATCTCTGGAGAGCTCTTGCCAATTGATATTACAAGGGGCCAGGAGGTCTGGAGGTCCAATGTCCTGAACTCGGCTCTCCCACCTCAGAGGCTCAGGCCTGACACCCAGCCAGAGCACCAAGACCCTGTCAGCCACACGACTTAAAATGTACTGCGATGTTCTAAGGAAGAGCTGAACTTGACACAAGAAGATCAAATAGCAAACCAGTTGGATAATGTATAATATGGTTCTGCCTCCCATTCATTTATCTCATCCTGATAAAGGGTGAAGCAAATTGGAATTCATCTAAACCACACATCTCAGAGCACATCTATGTCATCTGCCATTCTTCCAGTGGTTAAAGCAGTACATATAGGCTAAATTCTTTTTCAGTCAAAGCCAAACAGAAGCTCCAGCTTTTTACACTGGAGAGGATGCTTGCATCCCGGGCAGGGTGGGCAGCGGTGAAGAGCACCAGACACACTGTCCCACAGAGATGCACCAGACCTGAGTCCTGCTGGTCCGCACTGCTGCAGAATGCCAATATATAATTTTTTTTACTAGAATTATATCAAATGAAATAAAAGGAATTGTAATATTTTATTAAAATTCAACTTATTTAAAAAACTAAAAGTGCTTGCTAAAAGTGTCTGTGGTATTGTCCTGGTACTCAGGATTTTTTTTTTTTTCACCTTTATTCCAACTTTTTTAGGTTATCCTGAGTTGTTAATGTGTCACCTTGGACCTAGAACTCAGTCCTCTCTAGCAGTTTTGAAATGATGCATATTGGCCCAGGTGTATTTGGTTTCCATTTGACTTTAGTAACTGACTCTTGGATTGCTCCAGCCTCTACAGGCAAGACTAGTCCCACTCCTCCCTCTGCCTGCTCCTAAAATCAGTATTCTTATCTCCTGCATGGCCAGGCTAGTGGAGAGGAAATTGTTCACAGGACAAGTGTATGTTACATAGCAGCATTGAGGGAAGACAGGGCATGGTCTCCTGAGTGACAAAATAATTGCAGAATGGTGAAGAATATTGAAATATAAGGATTTTTTTCTCATTTTTGGTTTGTTTTATATGTGGACAGTTTCATTATCAGCTTTTACCATCTCAATAGCATACAGACATCATCAGAAAACGATACACATTGCATAAGTAGTGTCCACATTTTGATTTAACGAAAATGTAAGTGGTCTTTGTTTTTAATAGTTTTTTCCCTGCCTCCCATGTGACTTTACAATTTCCTCTGGTTAAGCACTGTGCAAAAAAAAAAATTAACTTCAGATAAATTTACACATCTTCACTAATTTCTATTTTGAACTGTTAGAGAACCAGTCTCCAGGATCTCTTTGCTTCCAAGCTGGAAATATTGAGGGAAATTTGTTGAATAGTGTCCTAGTAAGGGCACCCCCCTCAGGGAAATTTACACAGATAAATAAGCACAAAAATGCCTCACAGATGATTTATGAGACAAAATAAAGCTGACTAATAGTATCTTTTACATGGTAATACCCAAAAAGAAAGGAAATTATTTACTCTAAACTAAAAGATACAATAGGCTTTTTTATGATAATAAGTGATCACAAAAATCTACTTCTGGCTGGTGCTTAATAAAAAAAAGAAAAAGAAAAAAAAGTAAAAAACAGCAAAAATTTGAGGTTTATATGTGACTCGTTAGCCTAATTTCTTCAAATGTGGTATTAAGCACAACTTAAACCATTTCATTATAAAAATTAGAAAAATGAGGTTTATAAAGGTCAAGTAAATTTTCCAAGAAGGGACTTATGATCAGTGCCCTGTCACATATAAATTCTGTTATTTTCTCTTTTTCTTACTGTTATTATATGTTATTTTTTCCTATCCTTTTCTATAGCACACAGATTTTATGTCTCATATTTTTGTGTCATCTGTATGCCAGACACTATATTTTATGTAATTTATTCATAATTTCAAAGTGAATATTTCAAAATGAGTATTTGTATTTCACCCTCATTTTATAACTGAAGAAACTGAGGCTCAGAGGATTTATGCAGATTCCCTAAGATCCCAGAGTTAGTTAAGTGGCATGACTAGGATTGTGATCCAATATGGTCCTATCAACCAAATCTAGTAATTTTAGCAGATAGTAATGATTCTCTAGCTTTACCTCTGCTAAAGATCAAAGCAACAGGTATAGGAAGGTAAATTAGCAAAAATCCTGCTTCAGTGTAATAGAGATTGATGTCATTGCTCTATAATAGGTATGTTATTGGATTATGTAAGTAGACAAAAACAAAGAATGAAAATCAAACCATGAATACAACCATATCTCTTGGAAACAAGTTTAGTACCACATGTTATTTTATAATCTCTCAATGGAATTATGAAAGTAAATACATATTATATATAATATATATTTATATACATATGTATTGTGTGTGTGTATGTGTATGTGTGTGTATATATATATATACGGAGAGAGAGAGAGAGAGAGAGAGAGAGAGAGAGAGAGAGGGAGAGAGAGAGGGAGAGAGAGGGAGAAAGTGTATAGACTTTCACTTCAGACCATGATAATGAACAGGAATTGGATTTACCCTCCCACTTTAAACTATTGGAAACCAGAAAACTATATGAAACAATGGTTTTCACTTATTGGATAACTGCTGTTACCCTGAGACAAGGAAAACAAATGAGATAAACTCTATAATTGCAACAGCTTACTTTCTGGAGGTAGTTTCCAGCCAACAACAGAGAGAGCAGAAAGCCAAACTAACCTCAGAAGTCTCAGTGAATGGAGGAAAAAAAAATAGATTATACTTTGGATAGACTAAGTTGCCCATAATTTGTGGGACAGACTACTAGAGTAAAGGGAGCCATGCATACACACATGCACAGACACATGCATACATAGAGTGAAAGTGAGAGGGAACTTGAGAGAGAATTGAGAGAGGGAGAATGCATTAGAGATCTGAAGAGTTGTCACCGTAAGTCTTAAACTGACTACTAAATTATGCATGATTGAGAAGTGACTAGCCAAAGCTGGAAGAAAAAGAAAAATAAAAAAAAAAAACACCAGGAAGTAATAAACCAAATAATTTCTTGAGTTCATACAGGGATGGGTATAATTTTTGTTCCCTACAGCCAGAGTTGAAAGATCATATAATATACAGGATATCTGATAGAGTTCTCAAAAGGATATCACCTTATATAAGGAGATAAATTATCACCTGACTAAAGAGTGCTCTGGTTTTACCTTAACTAAGTAGAAAAACAAGTCTTGAAAACATCTGATTCCAAATACAGGCATACCTCAGATATTGTGGGTTTGGTTCCAGACCACCTAATAAAGTGAGTCACAAGAATTTTTTGGCTTCCCAGTACATATAACAGTTATGTTTAGATTATACCGTAGTCTATTAAATGTGCAATAGCATTATATCTAAGAAAAACTGTGCATACCTTAATTTAAAAATGCTTTATTGATAAAAAATGCTAACCGTCATCTGACAATGCAGGGGTGCCACAAACCTTTGATTTGTAAAAAATGCAACATCTGTGAAGTGCAGTAAAGCAAAGCACAGTAAAGTGAGGTATGCTTGTAACTCAATTGCATATCAAAGCAAAGTATATAATTCTAGTTAAAGAAATACAACACAATCCAGAAGCTAATAATGTAATGTTCAAAATGTAGAGTATACAATCAAAAATTACTAGGCAGGCAAAGAAGTAAGAATATATGATCAATAATCAGGAAAAAATCAAACATAAACAAATCCATAAACAATATTGATAACCTGCTAGACCAAGTAATCTTTAGAACAGTGTGAAACACTGAAAATAGAATGAATGGATTAATAAATTGTCTTATAATTATTTTTAATTCTTCAGTGAAAGAAGACATTTTATAATTATTATTGATACCAAAAAAGAAATGTATCTTTATGTTCTAGAGCAACACCAACTCTAAAAATACAACAGTATGGGAAAGACTAAATAATAAGAAACTGTAAAATAGTTTACAAAATAGGAAAATGTTTAAAATATTGTAATGTTTTGTATTATCAGAACTGTAGAATATGTGCACACAGATAAGCTACTGGTTGGAGTGAACAATAATACTTTATTTCAAGAAAATATTATAAGTGCAATTGTTCTTAAGATAAGTTAGGCAATACATATATAAAAATCCTTAATAATATTTATAGGCTTTGAAGTAGTACTTTCATTTCTAAGAATTATCCTAAAGAAATAATGATATGTACAAATATACTAAAAATTGTTTAATCATTATTTGGAATAGTAAAAATTGAAAGCAACATAACATATATTATCAAGTGACTAGCTACATTCATTTCATCAAGTCATCTGATGAGATCATATGCAGATAGTCTTAAAACATAGCTAAGATAATGAGAAAATTCTGATAAATAAATTAAGTAAATTACGATTTCAAAAACTGTATTTTTATTGTCATTCTTATATTTTTACAAAAAACTATATTTTAAAAAGCACCTTTAAATCAATCTCTCTCTTATGTTAAGAATGGTTGTGTAATTAAGAATGGTGATATAATCATGAGTTATTTTTATGATAGATTTATATTTATCTGTGGTTACTTTCTGTAGTTTTTACTGTTATATGTATAGTGTTTGTGCAATTTTTAAAGCAGCAGCATATTCAGTCAATAAGTTCAAAATTATAACTAAGTGGTGGAGGTCAGAATTGATTTTTGGTTGTGGTAATAAATACCACAAATTGATATTTGGTTGTGGTAATAAATACTAACAGATTTTGGTTTGTTAGGTTACCAAAGAGATACCTTATTGATTACTGCCTTCTGAAGGTCATAACAAGATCTTGCCTACTTTCTAAAAAATTCAACTAAAGGAACCAGGTTAATCTTATTCATTCTTTAACTTCCCATGACAAAGTTTTTGTCTATCTATCTATCTATCTATCTATCTAATCTATCAAGATCTGCCTTGACAATAGAGGGTGTTAGAAGAAGATCAAGAATTTTCTGGCTTTCTTTCCAAAGTCACTAATTCTATAACTGCTGACTAGAAAACTCTACTCCCTGTGCGGTTGCTGTGAAATATTACCTCACATTTTTTTTTTTTTTAATTTTTTGCAGTACGTGGGCCTCTCACTGCTGTGGCCTCTCCCGTTGCGGAGCACAGGCTCCGGACGCACAGGCTCAGTGACCATGGCTCACGGGCCTAGCCGCTCCGCGGCATGTGGGATCTTCCCGGACCGGGGCACGAACCCGTGTCCCCTGCATCGGCAGGTGGACTCTCAACCACTGCACCACCAGGGAAGCCCTGCCTCACATATTGATCTTCTAGACTATTCCTCTTTTTCACTAGACATCAATAATTGCTCTATTGTTATTCTATCTGCATGCCTTAAGTAATTTAGGTACTGCCACTAAGATTAGAACCTCAGATATATAAAAACATAATTTCTTTTTTTCTGATATAAGATCTTTTAAAATATAATCATCTAAACTGAACGCAAAATAAGACATTATACATTCTGTTAACATTTGGCAGAGAGGATGCTACAGCTTAAAGGGTCATAGTCATATATTCATACAGAGAATTACAAGAAAAGGTAAATCTGATGCAAGATAATTTCTTTTTGTGAGGTTTTTCAGGTGACCAGTTCAAAGCTTCATTTTAATAGATTAGAAAATGATGCCTGGAACTTTTAGGCAACTGATTTTTGACCGCATAGCTAGTCAGTGGCACAGGAAGTACTGGAAGCTAAAAGGTGCATCTTAACCCAGCCATCCTTCCAGTACACAAAAAGTCTACATGGTGAGGGAAAGAAATATTTGGTTGAGCATATCACCTTATGTTAAACATGAAGAGACTGAAGAAAAATTGATCAGTTGCAAGACAGTGGCAACTATCTTGGAATATAATCAGGTTTCATGATTAACAGCAGGATGCTACTTCTCTACAAAACTTCTTTGTTTTCTAACAGCTTGATGCTTTAAAATATCACCTTAGCTACAGCACACCAAAGTTCCAGAAAAAAATTATAACTTCATCTCCTATAGGCAAATTTTACCCTAAACATTTTTTGAACACCTACTATGTCAAGGAGAATGATCAATGCATGCAAGTATTGCACTGATTTATATCAACAACCCTTTAAGTAGTATATTTTTCCATCTTACTATGAAAGTAAGTAAAAGGAGAAACTTTCCCAAGGTTAATTACTCCTCTTTTTTAATGGGTTAATCAATAGTGAAGCCAGGATTAGCACCCAGAACTGACTGGCTTCAGAGCCTTATTTCTTAACCACCATATGGTACACAGATTCCACTTGCATCCAGTCATGGAAACTATTTTCTCATTTCTGTATGTGACAATCTCATTTTTTCTTCAATTTTCAATTTGTTTTGGCCTAAATGAGGTGTAGGTTCCTTCAGTTACCTATTTCTTTTCCTTACCTCATTCCATTAATTCTCATAGAAGTTCTCAACTATCTCTGGAATTTGGATAATCTGTTATGTCAGTGTCTTAGTATTTTCCCTCATGTATTACATTGACAGATACCACAAATGTCATAGCTTAGAACAGATATCAGTAGACTACAGTCTATGGGCCAAATATAGACCAGTATTTTTTTTTATAAATAAAGTTTTATTGCAGCATATCGTCATGGCCATTTGTTTATGCTTTGTCTATTGCTGCTTCCAAGCTGTAACAGCTGCGTTAAGTAGTCATAACAGAGACCATGTGGCACACAAAGCCTAAAATATTTTATTATCTGGACCTTTCCAGAAAAAACAGTTAACTACTCAAAGTCCAACCTGTTTGTAACTATCAGTGAGGATATATGTACAGAAACTGGGAGTAAACACTTCAGAAATTTGCATTGCAATTTGACAGGTTAATAGCATGTCTTTGAATCTAATAATAGCAAAAAAAAAACTTGAGCTGTTTTTTGTACTTCTTTTAAAATTTTAATTTTACTGATAATATATTTATTGCACTTTACAGAAGTATTCGGATTGAAGTTAAGAAAGATAATACTTGGTTTACACAGTGTAGGAAGCACTAGATTATAGTTTCTTCCCTGGCTGTAGACCAATGAAGTAAATATTCCTTTAACTTTTTTCTTGAGGATTTCATCCACTTAATTTCCAGTTTAGTTAAACTTTTTCAAGGACAGACCCTACTAGAGCAAGAGGAATTTGGCTGATCAGATTAATATATAGCCATTAAGAAATATGCTTCTTATTATCAAATTCCACTTACATAAAGCTGAAGAAGAAAATATGGTTCTAAGTGTTTTTGTATGCTGTTAATTTTTTGTGAATGTCTTCTCTGTCTAGCTGTGGGTAATCAAAAAAAGTTAAATCTGGTTGTCATTTAGATAGCCTAAGTTACATAAGGTGACATTTAGCTTAATGATTTCAATTTTCTTCCATCACTACTTACACTAAATTGCTCCAACTGTAATATTGCTACATTGTACTTTATGTGAAGAGCAGAATTATAGCATTCAAATTAAGAACTGTTTGCTCTGCTTTATCTTCTATGTGTTTTTCAAAAAGAATACAACTTATTAACAAGTAGTCAAATAAATACAACTTGCAAATGCTTTTCTCTTCAGCAAAGTTCAAAGAATATTCTGGCTTCTCACATGGAAGTTCTTCCTACTAAAATTTACAGTCCAGCCTAAGGTGTTTGGGAGAAATATGTTTAACACTTATTTCTGAGTGAGATAAGCATAATTCACTAATTTGCAGAAAACAACCAAAGCTAACATTTGTATCATATTTTTCATATTTTATTGTTTATAAAGTCCTTCATATATGGCCCCATTTTTTTTTATAGGATCTTAAATCCCACTTCACAGAAAAGAGGCAGGGGCAACGATTGACTTGTGCAGAATCACACAACTAGTGAAGGATGTGGGACTTGAATCTGTGTTTCCTGAACTCAGTCTTCTGTTTTTCTGTTGTCTAACTTCACTTTGCAGTCTCATCACCTATGCTCTCAACATGAAACTTCTTTGCCTGGCTTTGTTTACTGCATGTTGATTTAAGGAAGCTGTATCAAATCCCTCAGTTATCAGCATGGTAAAAATCCAAACCCTTTCAAATGTTCACTATTCATGAATGTTCATTCATTGGAAACCACTACCAAAACATGCTGGATTGTTTTAGGATCTGAGGTATAAAGAGAAGAAAGAGTTCAGATGCATGAGAGAAACTGAACTTATAAAAATGTTGCAAGTAATTGACATCCCTAGTGCCACTTTCTGAGTTTATCTGCATATAATCCCACAATTCCAGAATAATCTCATTCCCATAAATGAAGCATCCTAAAATTGTAGTAAAAAATTTCTGGCATTGTTGGGTTGGCTATGACTCTGCGGAAAATGCAATTGCCCTAGAGAAAACTTTTGATATGGAAAATAGCTCGGATTTATCCCAATGCCTCTCACAGTTAGTTCTTTTATTAAATGGGTCTATTGATCTCAATATTTCTAGGACAATTGTTTGTGGCTCAGTGATAAATAGCAAGGCACCATCTGTACATAAAACCTCTTTATATTCCTTCTCTCTCGTTATTGTAATTTGATGCTAATGCTATTCTTAAGGCCATACTTTTGTTGGTAAAGAGATAGGTACATGCTCCTCATGGAGTCCGGGTGAATTAACACACACCAAACACATTTCCTAATTTACCTTTTGTGGGGAACTCTTCTGCTGTAAAAATTAACAATGAGTAAGGATTTGTGTAACCAGTTCACTTAAGGTGGCAGTTCTAGTTCACCTTGTACTGGGGTCGTAGCCACAGTGTATATAGTACAGATAGTTAGACAATTTGGGTGGCTGAATAATAAAGATGTTCATACCAGTAACTTATTTGTAAATGGTAAATTGTATAGAATATTTAAGTGATTGTGACATTGATAGTCAGGGTAAAGAAAATTCATGTAGATAATGACCTGCTTTCACATGCTATTTATGACCAAATGGAAAATTTAACCATTGTTAAATTTAATCAAAATAACCTCAGTGTATTTATATCCATAATGTGCTTAATTCTGATTATAAAAGAAGAGTAACATATTTGTCACCAATTTTTCCTAACACTGAAATCAAATGTTGTTGTCAACATAATCTGTATCCTTCTATGGGGCAGTGACTTTCAACATAGGGGGAAGGTGGCATATATCATAACAAATCTTGTACACATTTAGTGAAGTGTCTTAATTGCCATTTCACAGAAAATGTGCAGATGCATTGATTAACTTGTTAAAGGAAATATGTATTGACTTTTCTTTCCTCTCCTGCTTGAAAATCACTATTCCACAGATTTATAAAATGGGAGATAATAGTTCTTCACTATTTATCATCTCCATTTCTTCTTTTCTTTCTGTGTGTATTTACTAATTGGGAACAGCTGGGCATTATCTTCATAAACTATTTCTTTTCATGTACCATTGGGCTTCAGAATCATTCCTGCATTAATCAATTCATTTACTTTTTAAATATCCTGAGCATATTCTATACTGTGTATCTTGACAAGCAGATTTACCTCTCTGTAAAATTTCCTTAAGACTGTATGCTGTAGATATAATGAGAAAGAAGGACCAGAAAACTTAAGTGAATAGCCCAAAGATATATATCCAGTAAATGAAAAGAAAGAATTGGGAAATTAATCTTCTAAAATTAAGACATGGGTTCTTTCAATTCTTTCCAGTTGCTTCTCAAGCAAATGTTATGAACTGATTCAGACATGTCTCTATGACATCTCCAGAGAAGGGCAAAAAAGCATTAGAAGTAAATGCTTATGGTCGTAGAATATGAAGAGATAGAAAATGGAAATAATATTTACTGTATACTTTTATTTTCAGGTACTTTATACTTGTGGGTTTTTTTCCTAGTCTATAAAGAACAGTGTAGATTACATGCACTAAACTAATTAATTAAGCCAAAGAGATTAAATAATCCTTCCAAGATCACACAGTTTATGAATGAGAGAGCTGAAAACCCATATTTTCTGTTTTTAAGCTAGTATCTTTATTCAGTATTCAGCATATCTCAAACTTTAGTATCCAGTAGTAACGACTACAGACCTAGTTAAAGCACAGATACCAAACTGGTGACATCACCATCATAGAGATAGAGCAAGTTGCTCCAAGCTCTTGGATCCACACAGAAACATTAAAAAAATAATAAAATAAAATAAAACACACACACACACAAAAGCAGAAAATGTCAGAATGAACTTTGTCAGAACTCTGGAAAACAGTCAAAGGTTTGTAACAACCAAGTGAAAGCTGAATCAAGAAAAAGCAACTTGAAAATATTAGGAAATTCTTCTCATGTTTTAATTTGCCCTTGTCTCACACCCTCCCTGGAAACAGCAGAACTCAACCAGGGGCAGCCATGTTCCTGGTATGGGACTCTGGTTCCAGGTACAAGAGGGGAGAACAGACCTTACTTGCAAATTAATGGGTTTTTCTGTTTTATACTGTCTGGGGCTACCTGAAGGACTGTGCAAGTGCACATATATGTTTTGCTTAAATCAGAACTCAGACCAGAGAGGACTCAGGCCAGAGAGGTGTTGAGCATTGCTAGAAAACACTGCAAGGTGAACTAATAACCCACAGATGTCTGGAGCAAAAGATTAGGGTTGACGCATATGATAGGCCAACAGGGACTCAAGCAGATATGTGTATGCCAATTTCATTGCAGCATTATTTACATAGCCAAAAGATGGAAACAAATGTCCAGGTGTCCAACTGTTCATCAGCAAATGAACAGATGAACAAAATATGGCATATACATACAATGGAACATTATTCATCCATAGAAAGGAATAAAATTCTGATACCTGCAGCAACATGGATGAATCTTGAAAACGTTATGCTGAGTGAAATAAGTCAGACATGAAAAAGCAAATATGTGATTCTACGTATATATCTAGAGTGCACAAATTCATAGTAACAAAATGTAGATTAGAAGTTACCATGGGCTAGGGGAATGGGGAAATTGTGTTATTGTTTAATGTTTATAGAGTTTCTTTTGGATTCATGCAACAGTTTTGGAAATAGGTAGTTATAATGTTTGCATAATATTATGAATGCAATTAATACCATTAACCGGTACACTTAAATCTTGTTTCAATGGTACACTTTGCTATGTATGTTTATGGAGCAATATATGAATATGTTGAAACTTCACAGAGAAGGTTAGAAAACAAAGCTCAAAAACTAACAATTCTCAGAGTTAAAGTTTGGCGTACACAGTCAATCTCCAATCTGCCAGAGTGGAGAGTCCTCTTTGGACATTCAGGGTACTCAATAGATATCCCAGAAGTTTCATACATTAGTTAGAGATCCACATAATCAACAAGGCCTAAAGGCAAACCTAGAAAATATCAAGCTAAGTTATTAAACTTAACTGCTTACCAAAACAAATCCAACACTCTAAAAGAAGATAGCAAAAATTTCAGGTACTGAAAAATAATAGTTTTATGATTCCCAGCATCCGATCATAAGAGACAGGATAATGTGATCATAAACAAGAAGATATCAGAAGACAGAGACATACTGAGAAGCGATAAAGATGATGGAATTATTGTAGGACAATGGCCTTAAAACAGTGTTATAAGTATTCAAAAGAATTTAAAGGGATATAAGAGAACAATGAGTGACAAGACTGAAGTTTCATAAGAGAACAAAATGTGATGTCATGCCAAAAATACAATATCCAAAAATAAGGCATGCAATAAAAAATCTCCAACTAAGGTCCAGAATGAAAAAATAACAGAACAGCTTAGTGATTTATGGGAAAATATCACTCTAATCTGTATGCAATGGAAATCCCAGGATCAGGATTGTGGAGAGGTGAAGAAAAAAATGGATGGAAAATTTCTATTAAAGATATAAACCACTGCTCCAAAAACAGTGAACTTCAGTCAAGATAAATAAAAGGAAAACTGAACCAATTGCATATCATAATCAAATTCCTTAGTATCATAAATAAACAGAAAATGTTAAAAAGCGGTCAGGAAAATGGGTACATTACATATGGAGAAACAAAGATAAGAATGATGGGGACTTCATAAACAGTAAGACAGTTATTCCAGATGAAAAAATGAGAATGTAATAAATGAAGAGCTTCAGAAATGGTAAATATGTAAGTAACTTTTAAGTAATTTCTCACTTTTTAAATTTTCTTTAAAAGATAACTGACTTTTTAGAGAAAAATATATTAACCAAGTATTCTGAGATTTATTACATATGTGGAAATATAATGAATGTTACCCAAACACAAAATATGTGAGGTGACAAATGGAAAAGTACTGTTGCAAAGTCCTTACTTCATATTGGAGCAGTGTAATATTTTTTGAAGTTAGACGACTATATGTTAATGATATCAAATGTAAACACTAGACCAACCACTGAAAACATGAAAATTTATTTTTTTAAATAAATAGAAGAGATAAAATTGAATCATAATTCATTAATTTTAAGAAAGACAGGAAAAAGAGAGACACATGAAACAGGCTTTTGCAGAAATAAGTTTGATAAAATATATATTTTTTATATAATGTACATCCTATATTCATTTACATCTTCAGTGACTGTCTTAGAAAACATCATCACAAGCATCAGTGGAGGAGATAAGACTATCTCAAACTACAGAACTTTGAAAATTTAAGACCAAACATTTCCTTGTTTATTTTGGTCCATAAAATTATTTGGAGCACGTAAAACAATATCTTAGCATGGTTGGAGTGGGCATAACATTTTCTCTACTCAGTTCCCAGTGCCTTAATTGCAAACCTCTGAAGACATGTGTTATGGCCTTTAGTAGAAGATGTGAACTGCTTATGAAACTAGTAAAACTGAAGGAAAAATTTTTTTAATCTTTATCTTCACGAATTTGTCGCAAATTACAAAGATAATATAAGATGTATAAGTCTTTGTTACCTATCCTGGCTATCTGAAGTAGCCTATCTTTTTATTTATCTTTGTCACTATCTCTTTAAAATGTTTCTGGTAAAATCTTCGTTATATTTATTATATCTGAATGTGTATATATATATATATATATATATATATATATATATCTCAACTGTGTGTCTAATGTATGTCTTCTCTTAACTGTATGTAAAATACATGAGGATTTGGGCCTCTTCTACATCACCAGCTCCTGGAACAGTGTTTTAGAACATAGCAAGAGGTCAAGAAATATTTTTAAATAAATGTTAAAGGAAAATGTTATTATCCACATCATCTTAAATGCTGAGACTTTTCTTATCACAAACCTATTCACTCTCTCACTTTTACTTTTCTCTTTGTTCTATTTTTGGTCTACATTTTTCTAGGCTTTTTAGACACTCCCCATCTGATTTTTGTCATAATCTTTTCCTTCTTCTAAACATGCCAGATATTCCCAATGAGTACCTTTTAAACACATATGCGACCATGCCATTGCTATGCTCAGAATTATAGCACTAAAGAAAATATTCACGGCCTCCACACTTTGGCTCCATTCTAAGTTTCTAAGCAAACTAATTTCCCAACAGCTCTGGCTCAAATACACCAAAATTCTCGCTGTTTTCTTAATTGCAGCAAGAATAACAGCTGTAGTCAAGTAAGTGCTTTTTGTGCACCAGGAATTACGTTGAGAATTTTAAAGTCCATTTTCTCATATAATCTTCACAACACTCCTGTAATTTAGATACTACTGTTATAATACATTTATTTTTATAGTTACGGGACAGGAGCTTTGTCACAGAGCTGAGGAATGTGAGAGCCATGACTCTTAACTCCTATTACTCTGGCTCTATACCCTGCTCCCCCTGTCACTGCTTCTCACACTGTCCCTGTCTTCCTGCTCAGAGAGTTTTTGTATACCTTACTCCCGAGTTATTCACATTGGCTCTATCAGCTTCGAGGCCCAATTCAAATGCCACTTCCAATTTGTTGCCCTAAGTTGTAATTAAATTCTTATTCCTCTAGGTTCTCATATCTCTTTACACTTCTTATATAGCAACCTTTGCACTTTGCTGTGCTATTGTCAGGCATATGGAGGCCTGCTTTTCTAATTCCAAGCATATTTTTATCCTCATTAGTGTCTAGCCTCCAAATGCATCCACTAAAAATCTCTGAAATGGTTCTCTTAAGAATCTGAACAAGGAGTGGAAGAGAAAAGAAAACAACTGAACCCAAATGGTTCAGTGATATTTTTTCTGTTTCCTTTGTTTGGGGCGGGGGCGGGGGGAAGAATCAACAATTCATTGAATGATATGTCAAAATTTAAGGAGAGTAGCAAGAGCAAATTTTCCAGCTTTACTTCTAATAGCCTTAGCTGAATCCCAAGGAGGTGAACAGGCAATTTGCAAGTTA
Source organism: Tursiops truncatus (assembly GCF_011762595.2). NCBI lineage: Eukaryota > Metazoa > Chordata > Mammalia > Artiodactyla > Delphinidae > Tursiops > Tursiops truncatus. Next base: position 46,579,144 of record NC_047047.1, read on the forward strand.
AATCACTAATAAACCCAAACCCAATTTTGTAATCAGCTTTCCTGAGCTGATAAGCTGCAAGTTCATGGGGGAGCATTGACTTATTTCCTGAGAGGCACCAGAGGACAAGCTCTTGTCACTCTGTTCTCCAGCCTATCTCTTCCTGCTTGAATAAGCTAGAATCAGGAAAAGAGGCTTATAGAAAAAGGAAGGAAAGAAGGAAGAAAGGGAAGGAAGGAGGGGGGAAGAGAGAGGAGGAAAGAAGTAAGGAAAAAAAGAAAGGTAGAGAGTGGGAGAAGGAGGAATAAAAGGGGGAGGAACATTTAGAATACAAAGAACAATATAAGAGAAAGAAGGGAAGAACTTACTTTTAAAAAGATTTCTTCTTACTTAACATCTTTCTTTTTTGTTCATGTTAAATTCCAGTAAATCACACAGCATGTTATAAAGTGCTGATGGTTATCAAAATACATAAAACCTGATTTCTCTACATGTATGAACAAGTCTATTTTCCAAAATGTGTTGTGTAGGACACTAATACCTAGTGATATTCATTGAAAAAAGATATTTCCGAGGAGAATTCCTAAAATGGGGTATTTTATATTCCTCACATATATTTTGATGAAGAATATTAAATATTTTAATAATTCAAGCAGTAAGGCACTTGTTCAATTCTGATTGACCATGAATTTCTTAAACTAATTTGACCAACTTACCCATGCGCTTATACTTGTTTACTTTTGAAAAGCAACTACTGTAAAATACCTTATTGGTTACCACCACAGGTTGTTGCTATGTGACCCATGAAGGAGAGCCTATTCCAGAATATTTTAGGTGAGTACTATTAATCTTTCGGGAAAAGTCTTCTGTGAGTGTTAAAAACATTAGAGGAAACTTCAGATAAAATTGTTCTAAAATCCACACCTTGATTTTGACCTTCCTGTTTAAGATTGTACTTCTGGACAGTAAACTAAATACAAAGTCTGTCATTTCAATGTTCAGATAAATTATTTGGCTTTCTATTACCCTTGAGGCATCCCACTCTGGAGGAAAAGGACTATCTAATGATTTTTAAATGTCATTTACCCCACCACTACCCACAGAAGATAGCATTTTCAGGATCCATAAAATTGGGTTAAAGATTGTGTGTTAACTAGTTAATTCTTATATGTGTGATCAGTGAGTTCAGGAGTTGGACCACTGCCCAGGAATTGTTGTTACTGATGATTTTCCTATAGACTGAGACAGAGGCATGAAAAATGGGAGTGGTCAGAGAGAAAGAGTGACCTTGGAAAATTTTTTTGTCTACCTTAGGGTCATTCTCCTATGAGTTTTGACACTAAGGATCTGAGTATAAGCAGTTGTGTGACGATGGAAAGAAACTATCCCCATCTTGAGGAAAATATCTTTATTAGTATAATGTCAATCATTTTTTTTTACATTTTATTTTATATTACAGTATGGTTGATTAACAATGTTGTGTTAATTTCAGGTGTAGAGCAAAGTGATTCAGTTATACATACACATGTATGTATTCTTCCTATTTAGGTTGTTACAAAGTATTGAGCAGAGTTCCCTGTGCTATACAGTAGGTCATTGTTGGTTATCCATTTTAAATATAGCAGTGTGTACATGTCAATCCCAGACTCCCAAACTATCCCTCCTCCCACCCTTCCCCCCTGGTAACCATAAATTTATTCTCAAAGTCTGTGGGTCTGTTTCTGTTTTGTAAATAAGTTCATTTGTATCATTTTTTTTTTAGATTCCACATATAAGTTATATTATACCATATTTCTCTTTCTCTGTCTGACTTACTTCACTCAGTATGACAATCTCTAGGTCCATCCATGTCACTGCAAATGGCATTATTTCATTCATTTTAATGGCTGAGTAATAATCCATTGTATGGTATATTGTATATGTACCACATCTTTACCCATTATTCTGCTGATGGACATTTAGGTTGCTTCCATGTTTTGGCTATTGTAAGCAGTGCTGCAGTGAACACTGGGGTAAGTGTATCCTTTCGGACCATGTTTTCTCTCTATATATGCTCAGGAGTGGGATTGCAGGATCATGTGGTAGCTCTATTTTTAGTTTTTTAAGGAATCTCCATACAGTTCTCCATAGTGTCTGTACCAATCATTCCCACCAACAGTGTAGGAGGGTTCCCTTCTCTCCACACCCTCTCCAGCATTTATTGTTTGTGGATTTTTTGATGATAGCCATTCGGACGGGTGTGAGGTGATACCTCATTGTAGTTTTGATTTGCATTTCTCTAATAATTAGTTATGTTGAACGTCTTTTCCTGTACCTCTTGGCCATCTGTATGTCATCTTTGGAGAAATGTCTGTTTAGGTCTTCTGCCCATTTTTTGATTGGGTGGTTTGTTTTTATGATATTAAGCCACATGAGCTGTTTGTAAATTTTGAAGGCCAATCCCTTGTCTGTCCATCATTTGCAAATGTTTTCTCCCATTCTGTGGGTTGTCTTTTTGTTTTTTTTATGGTATCCTTTGCTGTGCAAAGGCTTTTGAGTTTAATTAGGTCCCATTTCTTTATTTTTGTTTTTATTTCCATTACTCTGGGAGACAAATCAAAAAAGATATTGCTGCGATTTATGTCAGAGAGTGTTCTGCCTATGCTTTCCTCTAAGAGTTTTATAGTGTCTGATCTCAAACTTATAGGTCTTTAATCCATTTTGAGTTTACTTATGCATATGGTGTTAAAGAGTGTTCTAATTTCATTCTGTTACTTGTAGCTGTCCAGTTTTCCCAGCACCATTTATTGAAGAGACTGTCTTTCCTCCATTTTATAGTCTTGCCTCCTTTGTCATAGATTAATTGGCATAGGTGCATGGGTTTATTTCTGGGCTTTCTATCCTGTTCCATTGATCTATATTTCTATTTCTGTGCCAGTACCATACTGTTTTGATGACTATAGCTTTATAGTATAGTCTGAAGTCACAGAGCCTGATAACCTTCAGCTCTGTTTTTCTTCCTCAAGATTGCTTTCATTATTTGGGGTCTTTTGTGTCTCCACACAAATTTTAAGATTTTTTGTTCTAGTTCTGTGAAATATGCCTTTGATAATTTGCTAGGGATTACATTGAATTTGTAGATTGGCTTGAGTAGTATAGTCATTTCGACAATATCGATTCTTCCATGAACATGGTCTATCTTTCCATCTGTTTGTGTTGTCTTTGATTTCTTTAACCAACATCTTATAGTTTTCATTTACAAGTATTTTGTCTCTTAGGTAGGTTTATTTCTAGGCATTTTATTCTTTTTGATGTGATGGGAAATAGGATTGTTTCTTTAATTTCTCCTTCTGATCTTTCATTGTTAGTGTATAGAAATGCAATAGATTTCTGTGTATTACTTTTGTAACCTGCAAGTTTACCAAATTCAGTGATGAGCTCTAGTAATTTTCTGGTTTCTTAAAGATAGATTGTTTGCAGTACGGTGAAGATGTAGCTTTTTTTTTCTAGTTCCTTAAAACATTATCAACATTAGGTGTTGGATTTTATTAAAGGCCTTAACGGCATTTAATTTTCTGGCATATTTGATACATTGATTGTCCCTGCATTCCTGGGGTATACCTACTTAATCATGGTACATTATGTTGCAGTTATTCTGTGGAATTCAAATTGTTCTTATTTCATTAAGTATTTGTGCAACTATATCAACCACTAAGACTGGTTGTGAATTTACAGTTCTGTTCCATATTAAGTATCTGCTAGTTGTGCAATATGCATAGAAATGATTTTCCTTTCCTTTAAGATTTGAAAAAATTCCTCAATTTGGATAATTTACTGATAAAAAATATTTGTACCCAGATTCATTTTGAGAGATAATTTTGTAATATTTTATTTGAATATTGATAAATTCTGTTATTCTTTGTCCTCTCCAATTTTGGTTGTTTATATTTTCTTTTGTTTTATTTAAATAAACTTTTTATTTTAGCATAGTTTTAGTTTAACAGAAAAAATGTAAAGATAATAAAGTTTGTAAACATCCAGTTTGTTCTTTTTTTAACATCTTACATTAATATGGTGTCTGTGTTCATTGATTAATGACTCAATATTGATACATTATTATTAACTAAAATCCATACTTTATTCTGACTTTCATAATTTTTTCCTGATATCTTATTTCTAATTCCAGAATTCCATCTAGAATATCACATATTTAAGAGACAGGTCTCCTTAGGGTTCTCTTACTGAGCTATTTTATTGAGATTTTTTCAAAAGAAGCAGTTGTACAATATGCAGTGATAATTTAACTGATTTATTTTCTATGTCCTTGTTGCTAATCTTAATTTATTTTTCTCTCTTGTTGTTTTGATTAGACTTTCCAAATTTGTTTGTATATTTATGGCTGTTTAAAAAAGAACTACATCTAGTATTTATTAAGTCTAGCTTTTCTTTTTCTCATTCCCCATTCATTAATATTGATTTTTACCTTTATTATTGCCCTTCCTTAGGGATTTTTTGGTACTGTTTTACTTATTTCTAAAAATAAATGCACTGTACATTTTTTTACTCATATAATAATACATAAATTTAATATTATGTGTTTGCTGATAAATACATCTTGAATGTATACCATAGATTTTCATATCTATGATTCTCATCTTATTTTTTATTTAAACATTGGTAACTTGACTGTGTATTTCTTATTTGACCCTAGAATTATATATTTCTTAAAAAGAACTTATTTTGCTTATTAAAACTTGCATATATTATCAATATCAATTGTCCTTTTAAAATTAATTTTTAGTGACATATTAATTTGTTACTATACTTATTTTTATTTTATATATATATATAATATACATGATATATAAATAAATAATGTAATATATGTCTGATAAATATAAAATATAAAGTTAGGTAAATTTATCTATCTAACTTTAACTTTTTGTCATCAAAGTTTCTACACCACTTTGATTTTATCAAAACTTTTATAGATATCAAAGGATTGGATATTAATTCTTAATCCATACCTAAAAGTTTTGCATTTTTTTTCTTTTTTTTTTTTTTTGGTACACGGGCCTCTCACTGTTGTGGCCTCTCCCGTTGTGGAGCACAGGCTCCAGACGCACAGGCTCAGCAGCCATAGCTCACGGACCCAGCCGCTCCGCGGCATGTGGGATCTTCCCAGACCAGGGCATGAACCTGTGTCCCCTGCATCAGCAGGTGGACTCTCAACCACTGTGCCACCAGGGAAGCCCAAGTTTTGCATTTTAGAAGTGATTTTAGCCCATCTATGATTTTAGGAAATGAAAAACATTTTTCTGAAATTTGCAAAACATTTCATGTTTTATTTTTTCATTCATTATAATTCCTTTTTATATCTTTGTGCTTACTCACACTTTTTATTTCCCTACATAACTAATGCTTATATATTATACCTTTTTAATATACTGTGCTTTACTTAGAAATTTTTGACAAACTACTTTGAACAAAGCTGTTATTCTTTCTGTAAAAACAAAAGTTATATGTTGGTTTGTTCACAGTGTAAAATAAGAAATATATCATACACTTATTTTTCTCAGTATCTTACATCACACCTTTGTTTTCTATGATATAAGATTTTAAAATCAAATTTTGTAAATATGCATTATCTTGAACAATATTTTCTTTTAAAATATAAATATTTATAATATTTATATATTTATAATGTTAATAATCATATGTATGTGTATATATATCCTGTGTTTATGTATATACATGTATGTGTTTTCTAATCCTGTTGCTTACAGTGTATTGGTAAGTTTTAATTTTTAAATTATAATTTTGAGCATTGTGGAATATAAATGAAAATATAAATTAGTGAATATATTTTCATTTATATATTAATATAATTAAATTAAAAGTATGATATAGATTTATATTTTTAATATTTTTGTTTTTAAAAATAGTTACTTTTATAGAAAAATATTTCTGTTTTTTTCCCATTACATTATCAGAGTATTTTCCATGTCCGCATGTCTGATTAATTATTTGAATTGTTATAAAGTATATTTCATGTATGAAATAGATGTAGCATATTTAATTTAGTCAAGACCTATGAGTAAGTATAAAGGGTTTTAATGTACAATTTAAAAAAAAAATCTGAAATTGATATTCTTGTATAGTGCTGCATATATGCAACTATTCTTGAAAATAGATAGAAGTAATTAGTTGCAGGATGTGTAAATATTTAATATCATAAGGCTGCTAAATGAACCTTCAGTGTGACTTTGCCCTTTTATATACCCATCAAGATGTATCGAAATACCTATATCTTCATATTCTAGCTAAATCAATAATATTATTCTTTATAAAAGTATTTTTATTATAATATAAATTCAGAAAAGGGCATGATTGTAAATTAGTTACTAATTAGGAGGAATTATTTTGGTTCTTTTTCCTGTTTATCATGCTCGCAGTTCATTAGCCATTCCCAATAATGGTAAGCAATATCTTAATTTCTAAAAGTATAAATTATTATTGCTTAGTTTTGTACTTTATATAAATGGAATTATATAATATTAATGCCTCCATTTGTTTCCTTTGCTCAACCGTCTGTTTTTGAAATAATTCACTCTGCGAAGTTGTAGATTATTCACTCTCATTGCTATATAGTATGCCACTTTGTTTCTATGCCTCAATATTCTATTTATTTTATTCTATAATAATAGAAATATACCTGTTCTAACTATTTAAATGTTGATTAAGGCTGTCGTGAATAGTGCTACAGTGACTATTCCAGTACACATTTTTGGCTGAATATATGTATACATTTCTGTTAAACATATATCTAGGAATAAAATCGCTGTGTCATAAGGTATGGATATATTTAGTTGTAGTAGACACTGCCAAACAATTTTCCAAAGTGGTTTTACAAATTTACCATCCAATCAGTTTCTTCACGTGTTTGCCAACACTTGATACGCTCTGTCTTTTTTATCTGAGCCATTATTGTGGTTGTGTAGCGACATCTTACATTTTTGATTTGTTTCTCCCTGATAACTAGCAAAGTTGACTGCCTTAACATGTGCCTAGTGACCATTTCAATAAGTTTAGCTCATTTTTGTTATTTGTCTGATTTATTTCTGTTGATTTATAGTTTTAAGAAGTCTTTTGTTGGATGCAAGTATAGCAAATATCTGCTCATACTCCCATGATTTTATTATACATTTACATGATCTCTTTCTCAATGGCTAGAACTAATTTGTGTTTTAATTTGCATTTCCTTAGTTACTACTTAAGAGAAACATTTTTATGTTTATTGGCTATGTTATTTTCTCTCCAGTAAAATGTCTTTCAATATTGTCATAATTTTCTTGAGTCATTTGTCTTTTTCTTATTTACTTTCAGTAATTTAAAAACTGTGCCTGGATATTAGGCTTATTTAGTTGCAAGCATTTCCCAGTCTATGCTTGTCATTTTATTTATGAAAGTATAAATTTTTATTTTTCCAGATTTTTTGAGTGATAATTGACATACAACATTAAGTTAAGGTATGCAACGTAATGATTTGATACACATATATACTGCAAAATGATTACCACAGCAAGATTAGTTAAAACCTCCATGACATCACATAACTGCCTTTTTTATGTGGTGAGAATATTTAAGATATATTCTCTTACTATATTCAAGTATGTACTTCAGTATTGTTAACTGTAGTCACTATGCTGTACATTAGATTCCTAAAACGTAATTATTTCATAACTGTAAGTTTGTACTCTTTGACCAACATCTCCCCATTTCCCCCATCTTCTAGTTCCTGGCACCATTCTACCGTCTGTATCTATGAGTTTGACATTTTTAGATTCCACATGTAGGTGATCATATAGTATTTGACTTCCTTTGTCTGACTTATTTCATAATGCCCTCAAGGTCCATCCATGTTATTGCAAATGAAAGGATTTCCTTCTTTTTTATGTCTGAATACTATTCCAGGTTGTATATACATATATAATATATAATATGTATTATCACAGATAATTATGTATTATTAAACATTTTAAATTATTATTATATTACATATTGTTATTAAACATATATAATCACATTTTCTTTATTCATGTAATCATTAATGGACACTTAGGATGTTTCCCTGTCTTGGCTATTGTAAGACTGTGATGAATGGAGTACAGACAACCGTCAAGATAGTGATTTCATTTCCATCAGATATATACAAAGAAGAGAAATTACCAGATCATATGGTAGTTTTATTTTTAATTTTTTAAGGAAACTCCATACTGTCTCCCATAGTAGCTGTAAAAATGTACCTTTCACCAATAGGGCACAAGGGTTCCATTTCCTCTACATTGTCACTAATATTTGTTATCTGTTGTGTTTTTGATAATAGCCATTTTAACAGATGTGACATGCTACATCATTCGGTTTTACTTTGCATTTTCCTGAAGACTAATGATATTGAGCATCTTTTCATGTACCTATTGGTTATTTTATGTCTTCTTTGGAAAAATATCTGTTCAGGTCCTCTGTTCATTTTTAATTGGATTGTTTGTTTTTTTATATTGAGTTGTATGAGTTCTTTTATATTTTGGATATTATACCCTTATCTGATATACAATTTGCAGATATTTTCTCCCAGTCTATCGGTTGTCTTTTCATTTTGTTGATTGATCTTTGTTGTTTCCTTCCTTCTGCTAGCCCTGGGATTAGTTTGGTCTTCTTTTTCTAGTTTCTTGAGGTGTAAAGTTAGGTTGTTTATTTAAGGTCTTCCTTTTTTTCTTAATATAGGCATTTAGCACTATAAACTTTCTTCTTAAATCTGCTCTTTTATTGAATCCCATAAGTTTGGTGTGTTGTTTTTCCATTTTTATTTGTTTGAAGATATTTTTTAGTTTCCTTTTGAATTTTTCTTTGACCCGTTTGTTGTTCAGGAGTGTGTTGTTCAATTTCCACATATTTTCCAATATTCCTCTTGCTGTTGATTTCTAGTTTCCTACCACTGCGGTGAGAAAAGATACTTGGTATGATTTCAATCTACTTAAATTTGGTAAGGCTTCTTTATGACCTAACATATGATCTATCCTGGAGAATGTTTCATGAGAGCTTGAGAAGAATGTGTATTCTGCTGTTGTTTGATGGCATGTTCGGTATATGTCTATTAGATTTATTTGGTCTAAAGTGTAATTCTGGTCCAGTGTTTTCATATTGATTTTCTGTCTTGATGGTTGAAAGTGGGATATTGAAGTCCCCTACAGTTATTGTATTGTTGTCTATTTCTCCCTTAGGATCTGATAGTATTTGCTTAATATATTTAGGTGCTCTGATTTGGGGTACATATAGATTTACAATTATATTTGACATAAGATCCACTGAAATATTTCATTAGTTTTTACTTATGATATCTTAAGGGATAATGAATTTTGTACTATAATAATGCCTTTTTAAAATATGGAGCTTAGGAAACCTATTGACCTGTAATTCAAACTCTTTGATATCATTTGAATGCATCTGCTCCTCTCAATCCTATATGTCACTGCCTCAGTTCAAGCTCTAATCATATCCTTTCTGAATCATTGACAATGACCAATAATACCAAGTTCCCAACGTTCATATTTTTGGCTTATGTCTTTTTCTACGGTTCAAATCCAGTTATACAGTTCCTTTATCTCAGTATTTATTTCCCTGCCCATTGGTTTTAGGATAAGATAGAAGTTCCTTAAAAGCACAGAGAGGTTTTGAGATGTAACTCATCTGCCTATCCACTTATTTTTTTGTTAGCCTCCTCCTTGCAGTCTGTACTTCAGCATGGTAGATTGTTTTCAGTGTCTCAAAGTTACCACAAATTTTTGTGCCATACATGACTTTGTTTAAGCTGAAAATTTTCTGGAATGCCCCCCTTTTTTTCTGTTCTCTAGGTAATTGCTATTTTTTTCAAGACTGGTTAATCCGTATCATTTACAATCCAAACCTGGGCAGTTTGAGAGCGCAAATAGTACAGTTACTAACTAGGACAGGACAAAAAGCATAAATCAGGACTTTCCCAAGAAAACCAGGTATACTGTGACATTATTTCTGTAAAGACCTTCATAACTTCTTTATGTTTATCCCTAACATTGTATCTTTCCCTTTGTCTTATTTTGTGTATTTTGTTGTTCACATTTTTTAGCAAACTATAATATACTCAAGCAGAGTACAATCTTAAATACATACTGCTTAACCCAGGTATTAGCAAAAAAATGAGTATTTATTACATTTTTTAAAAGTTAAAGGTCTCTGGAAAATTCCTGGCATACACTACATGAACTTCAGACTTACTTTTTTCATTCTTTTGATTAATGCTATTTCTGTTCTACTTTCCTGCCTATATCCTAGATTATCATTTTTAAGCTCAATCATAGATGAATTTACAACACAGAAAACATACCAGTTTCTGTAGAGTTATTTTCAAGAAACATAATGTCTTCAATTTGAAGTAAAAATATCTGAACTGGAAAATATTTTTCAGAAGCCTGCAGTAGAAACATTTCTGCTTTTCTCAGAGGAATTTGGAATTGCCCTTGCTGGTTTGAAATGTAAAATCCTTTGCCATGAATGGGGCATTTCACTATACTTGAACATGCTTTCTGGTTCCAAAGTCTTTAGTGACCAAAGTAAAGATTAAGCAAAGATTGAAATAGGAGTTTCAAAGTTCAGTATGTAGTCCCATAAGTTTAGGAACTGTGTGCCTAGGAAAAATCAGGAAGGGTGCTTACCATTAAAGAGAGAAAAATGTGTTTTCCTTGTCATTCAAGAATATACTTTCAGGGCTTCGCTGATGGCGCAGTGGTTGAGGGTCCGCCTGCCGATGCAGGGGACACGGGTTCGTGCCCCGGTCCGGGAAGATCCCACATGCCGCGGAGCGGCTGGGCCCATGATACATGGCCGCTGAGCCTGCGCATCCGGAGCCTGTGCTCTGCAACGGGAGAGGCCACTACAGTGAGAGGCCCGCATACCGCAAAAAAAAAAAAAAATAGAATATACTTTCACTAGACAATTAAGAAATGATTGATAGTGCCTGTTTTGTTCTCAATCAGTAAACTGTTTTGGATGTAAAAAATACTTCATTGAACTACAAGTATTTTTTTAACCTCTTCTTTAATAAGATTTAGCAGAAATGCACTAACAAGTTCAACTCTACATGTCAGCTTCTTAGATTTCTGTCACATTTGCTTTCATTTTATATACTTGCATTGCTTTGAATTTGATGTCATTTGATAATAGAGCAAAAAACACATATTGACTTCGATAACATTTAAAAATCCATTAATTCCTTTTAAATTGTAGGGATAAAGCAGGTAGACTAGTTATGAATGAATTCCAAACTTGGTAAAATTTCAAAAGCCTTATAGTTATCATGTGAGGAAAGGATTTGATATCAATTATGATTTACCTGGAAAATAACCTGGCAGTTTTAAACATGACATTGTTAGGCTGCATGAAAATATATGCAGTCAGTAGTTCTGTGGAAGTGTGGACATGGTGAATTTTACACATAGGAACTAAGACTTTATTGAGAGATAACGTGGGCTGTATAAACCCTTGCTGGTAGAATGAGATTTCCTTAATGTGAAAAGAAAAATATTTCAAGTTAAATAATGTGGATTTATTTATATACAAGGAAATAATTTATTCTTAAGATCTAAGGAACTTATTCTCTAATGTTCCAAACCTAGATAGTACAAGTCTTGATTTGAAGCAGACATATTTATAATGGCAATAGTCATTCAAAGAAAGATAGAGTATTACATTTTAAGCCACTATATCTCAAAATCTATAAAAAGAGAAATAACTGGAACAACAAATTTCTAGCACTCTTTTCATGTTTCTTTTTATGACAATCGTAACTCTTTAACCTTGGGCAGTTCCAGGAATGTGGGGTGGAAAGGTGGAAGAGAACTATGGATCAGGAAACGTACCTATTCTTGCATCTTCCATTTTCTAGATGAATATCTTTGAGCTTCATATTCCTCATCTGTAATATGGACTGCATGGCTCTGACATTTGTTCTGTAATTACAGTTGTTGCAATTTGCTTGGGCTATATTCCACAAACAAGATCCATGGTAGGAGAAGAGAACATGCTTCCTGAATTATGTGAAAAATTATTTCATTCAATTTGCAGTGCAATATCACTCAGAGTGTTAGAAAAATTGAGACCCCATGTCCACCTTGCAAAAGAGGTTTTAACAGGGAATGGGAGGGGGTCATCAAGTTTTCCTTCTTAGGCACTGGTCCACACACGAAAGTGATGCTCCTGATTGACTATACATAGTTCTTGCATTTTGATCCAGCTTTGTTTTGTTGTTGTTGTTGTTATTTTGTTACTTTTATTATTGTTACTGCTGGTGTTTTCCCATGAGTATATAGAAAATTGTACTGATATGTACACTTTTGTTTGATCTCTAATAGAGCCCCATTTGAAAGAAAAGGTGAGGAGTCTATTATCTGTGGCTATAGAATCAATGAAAAACCACACTGGCAAAGAGGAAGTGAGAGAGGGCAGAGGTTAAGTTTTACCTCCTAGAAATTTTCTTGGACCCCCATAGCCATTCTTTCCTGTCTGTTACAAACAGAAATTTTCTCTATCTTTGCTTTTCTCAGAGAAGTTTCATTTCATTCTCTCTACCAGTTTTGAAAATAGATGTGAATGTCTGATATAATAAGTGAAAAATATATATGAATATCTATATAAATATAGTCATTAATAATAAATAATATATATGTTATATGTGTAAAATATACTTCTTAAACATCTCTTATACTTTAAATTATTTTCATCATGTTTTAAAGCTGACAACTATAAATAAATATTTTCTTTCTCTCTCTTTTTTTAAACAATTGTGGAAGGTATGCTTTGGGTAGTGTGATGGTTAATTTTATGTGTCAACTTGACTGGATCATGGAATGCCCAGATATATGGTTGAGTTCTATTTCTGGGTGTGTCTATGAGGATATTTCCAGAGGAGAATAGCACTTGAATTAATACCCTGAGTAAAGAAGGTTTCCCTCCCCAATGTGGGTAGGCATCATCTAATCCACTGAGGGCCTGAATGAAACAAAAAGATGAAGAGAAAATTCTCTCTCTCTCTCTCTCTGTCTCTCTCTCACTCTCTCTCCATCTGTCTCTTCCACCTGTTGGTTCTATTTCTCTGGAAAACCCTGACTAATACAGCTATATAAATTTCAAAGTTCCTGCAACACCAACATATTCTTTTGGCCTGATCCCCTTTCTCATAGGTTAATGCCAAAAATTCTTAGATCTCATCTTTTAATGGAGTTGATAGAAGAAATTCAGGGCTGCATGGAAAATATCACCCTGAAAGAAATAGGGTTAGTATATACAAACTCCTGAAATATACTAAGAACTTAGCTTAAATGTCACGTTGAGCACAAGCAGACTCTGATTGCTTCAGTGGAGTGATTCATTACATCAGTGGATAGCAATGATCAAAACTAAGGGATTTATTTTGCTTCTATAAATTATAATCATTCAGGTAAGATTTTATGCAATATTATTATTAATAAATACTTTTAGGACATTAGTCATATTATGCAACCTAACCTGTCTATAACCTTAGTATATGGGAGTATATCATATAGCTGTGATTAATAGCTAGAGAGCTCTTTTCATCCCATAAAAGTCAGAACGATGTTCTCCACTCAGAAATGATCTCATTAATTTCCATAGCATTTTTGAAGATTAGGAAAGAAAGTTTTAATAAAATTGTATAGAAAATTATCCATGCATACTCAGGGAAAATAAACCCAGAAAAAATGTAAACAATGTCCCAGAGATCCCACGAAATCTAAGTAGTAATAACTGATATGTATTGAGAATGTTCTGTATGTCAGACACTCATTTAAGTCGTTAAGAGTATTGCACTCAGTACCGAAGACAGCCTTCATGTCAGATACTACTGTGTCCATTTTAAAGGTGAGGAAATTGAGGTACAGAATGTTTATGCAACTTGTGAAACTTAGATTGTATTTCAGGCAAGACTTCAGCTCAATGTTGTTTTAGTTTACCAAATGTTCTGACAATCCTGTTGATAAGATTTATTATTTCTTACTTTACATAACATTTAATACAGTATTATCTTTAATTTCCTAACTTTATAATAATGTTTTCCTTCTCTTTCCATCTTTATTGTTTCTTCTAATTTCCATATATCTTCCATATATCTTCCACCAACTTCATAGGCCTTATATATTTATATTTTAACATGTTTAAGAGTAGCAATTCTCCTGCAAGATATAACACCCTGGATTTCTAAGTAACAGAAGGATTCCAAAATCTAAGTATTATAATCAGAGAGGGCAAATTGATGATTAGGAAAAGAAGTTAAATATTAGCTAAAGAATAGACAATCTAAACCTAAATGAAGAAGATAATGATACTCTTTCTTGATGATCTTTCTCCAAATTCACACCTACCTCAAATATTTTAAATATTATAATAATTTAAAATATATGAGATTATAAATATAAACTAAGATGGAAGAAAGCCAAGAGGAGAGTGATATAAAATTCTCTTTGACTCATTGTCAAAAGACCATCCATACTCTTATTATAACACAACAAATATTTATGTAGAACCAGTGTCCACAGCACAGGACACATTATAGTTATCACTGGGACTGCCACTAAGCAGGGATTTAATTAAAGAATAAATTATTCATGCCACATATTGCTTTAGTTCTTATGTGGAGTGGTAGATGTGTGGTTACACATTTTATTATTACGATTCATAACGTAGATATATGCTACATATATACTCTTGTATATATCAGATACTATATTTAGAAAATATATATTTATCAAAATGAGACAAGTCTATCATTTTATGTCATAGTGAGGAAGCAAAAATTGTCATGTTTCTGTAGATTATTTAAATTGAAAACCTGAGCATTTCTTTCTAAGATACTCACAAGAGTCAGAATGATATGAAAATAGATGATTTCTCCTTCTTCCCTGATTTCCACTCATGAATTGAGGGCATCCAACCCACAGTGACCTCTCTCTTCACATCAGCTATTTGTGACTGGAATGGTGAGGCATATTTGAGAGTCTCAGTGCTAGTCTTAGAAAGTCCCTCTTCTATTGAAAGAGGCTACATGGTTTCCCTCTGCCTAACACACTATGCCCTGTACTCTTTCACCCTACTGTTCAAGGCACAACCCGTTAAACTCAAATCTTCAGCTGACCCAAAGATATTTATAAACTTGATATGAGGAAGTTCAGGAGGCTATAAAGTAGTTTGTGTAAAGACTCCACCCAGTAAAAGTGCTTCATGCTAAATGGTGACTTAAGTAGATCTTAACTCACGGAGAAGTTTTAAAATAAAGCAGTTGAAGGATAGTGGAAGCAGAGAGAGCATACACATAGATATGGCAGAGGTCATACCAGAAAAATAAAAAGTAAAGGGCCAAGCCTATATAGAGACAGGTTGAAACCAAGAGAAGATGGGCCATGAGTGGCCATCACTGGAAAAGAGAAAAATGGAAACCCATTTTGAGTGGACATTAAAGAAGACTGACTTGAGAGCTGCCAATGCATTTTGGTGAGTGATGAGCTGCTCTGTTGCAAGGAATCGTTTATATGTAGCTACTGAAGCAATCTTTTTGTGTTAACTTACAATAAATTTCCATCACTTTAGGTAACTTGAATGTGCTTCTGATTCCGGTAACTGAAAAATAGTAACCTAATACCACAATTCATAGGTCAAATGACTTTCATATTTGAAAGAAACTATAGAGGCATGTTCTTTTGCCAGTTCTATATTAAAAACTTAAATTCCCTCTGCATCTCTTACAAGAGTGTTCATTCAGTTTCTCTGCCTACCCTACAATGGCAAATTAATTGGCTCTCAAGTAGACATTGCAGCCAAGTTCAAAAACTAAAAAAAATTCTTCCCTATATTAAACCAATATGTGTTTCATGCACATTCTATTCATTGGTATAAATTCTCTTAGGAAGAATAATAAGAGCAACACACATTTGTCTTCCGACTGACAGTTTTTCAAAAATGTTATCAATGTCTATGTGATTCCTCTGTTTTTTGCTGTGTTTTCAGTTTCAATGTAAAATGCTTTTGAGAACGCTAAACTTTGATTCATGACCACTACTGCATGAACATAGATAGTATTGTTCTCTTGATATGTGTAATTCCAAACTGAACGTGTCAAATGTCTGAAAAATCAAGCAGCACCTTAGGATTACCACTTTTAGACACTGTTTTACATTAATGTGATTAAGATCAAATAAAGATGATCTTTTGACAACTTCAACATACACTTGGGTAATTTTAGGGTTTAAAATGACCCTTGATAAATTTCATATTCTTATACTTGGTTTATTTTGGATACTAATATTCATTTGCTCCTTAATCAGGTGTGGGGCATAGCTTTGTCATTTTGTTTGTATAGTTCTGTGTAAGTCCTCATGTGTCTTATAGCTGTAACTAGATTATATAAACTTTTTTGAGTTCAGAGTCATGTCTTATAATTCTTTTTCTCCTCCGTGGCTCCTAATACATTGTTGTGCATGTGTCATGTTTTTAAAGTATACTCATCAATTAATGAATAAAATTAAACATATGTCTTACTTTTCTAAATTTTAAATATAGCTTGCTACTTTAGGTAGAATGCAGGTGAAGTTTTATTATATCATTTGTATATCTTTTTACCAATGAAAAGCCCACAGTGGTACATTTAGATATGAGTTTGCTAGTTAATAGTTAATAAGTTGTCATATTGGTAAAAATACATATCCAGTTAGAAGATGGGTCAGTTTTCATTTAGTCTCTAATCGATGTGAAACCTTATTATAGATCAATTGTATGCTTATGCAAAATGACAGGCTTCTGACCACAACTGCATCTATAATGCCACAAGGTACCTCTGTCTGTTCAACTTTGCCTCTTGCATCATTACTTCTGCCATCTGATCAGCATTAAGATATCAGTAAATCCCAGAATTCATTTTTCCTATTTCCAAGATCTCATGGATCCCTCATTCATCCTGTGTCCAATTAGTATTTGATCTTTAAGAATATATCATTTAGGGCTTCCCTGGTGGCGCAGTGTTTGAGAGTCCGCCTGCCGATGCAGGGGATACGGGTTCGTGCGCAGGTCCGGGAAGATCCCACGTGCCGCGGAGCGGCTGGGCCCGTGAGCCATGGCCGCTGAGCCTGCGCGTCCGGAGCCTGTGCTCCGCAACGGGAGAGGCCGCAGCAGTGCGAGGCGCGCGTACCGCAAAAAAAAAAAAAAAAAAAAAAAAAAAAAAAAAAAAAAAAAAAGAATATATCATTTAACATTCAAATGCTTATTTCAAAACCATGATAATAGGGTGAATACAGAATTGACATGGCACATTATTTTTGGATTCAGATTAAACTAAATTACTATTTTATTACTTACAAACATTATTATTACATTCTGCTGCAAGCATTATTGTAACATTATTCAATAATGACTTATATAAGAACTTGAACTGAAACATAAATTATGCTTCACTCTATAAAGGCTTTGGTCAGTCCAAAAACTAGAATTCATTGTAACTTTACCTTTGTCCCTTTGAAACAGTCCTGGAAACCCCTCACAGAAATAGAGCATTGAAGGTTAGATTGAAAAAATTGCTAGTATAATGTTATTTTACATAAAAGAACCTGGTTTATAAAGATACATAACCTTTAGTAGGCCATTCTGTTTAACATAAGATGCAGTCAAAATTTTATCATTTCTTCAGTATAATAGTTTTAAAGAAAAAATACAGGTAGATTTTGTAATATAATAAAGCCTTTTAAAAATACTGTTTATGGAATGGTTATTATGGAAAACAGTATGGCAGCTTCTCAAAAAAATAAAACTAGGGGTTCCCTGGTGGCGCAGTGGTTGAGTCCGCCTGCTGATGCAGGGGACACGGGTTCGTGTCCCGGTCTGGGAAGATCCCACATGCCGCAGAGCGGCTGGGCCCATGAGCCTGCACGTCCGGAGCCTCTGCTCCGCAATGGGAGAGGCCACAACAGTGAGAGGCCCGCGTACCGAAAAAAAATAAAAATAAAAATAAAATAAAATAATTTAAAACTTAAAACTAGGACTACCATATGACCCAGTAATCCTACTCCTGAGTATATATCCAAAGAAAATGAAATCAGTATCTCAAAGATACTATACTCCCTGTATTCTCATATTCATCGCAGCATGTATAGCTAAGATATAGAAACAACCGAAATGTCCTTAGACAGATGAATAGATAAAGAAAATGTGGGATATATACAATGGAACATGATTCAACAATAAATATAAGGAAATCCTGCCATTTGCAACAGCATAGTTGGACCTTGAGGGCATAATGCTAAATGAGAGAAGCCAGACAGAGAAAAGTAAACACTATATTTCACTACTTATACATGAAATCTTTAAAAAATAAAACCCAAATTCATAGATACAGAGAATAATAGAGTGGAATGGTGGTTTCCAGTGTAATACCAGCTTCTAGGTCATATTATACCATTAGATATTTTTTATTGTGGTAAAAAACACATAATATGAGATCTACCCTCTTAACACAATTTTAAGCACACAGTACAGTATTGTTAACTGTAAGAACACTGTTATACAACATACCTCTAGAACTTTTTTATCTTCTGTGACTGAAACTTTATACCCATTGAACAGAAACTCCCCATTTCCCTCTTTCCCCAACCCTTGGTAACCACCATTTACTTTCTCCTTCAATCAATTTAACTACTATAGATATAACTCATGTAAGTGGAATCATGCATTTCATTTTTTCCTCCTTCTGCGACTGTTTCATTTCACTTAATGTCATGTCCCCAAGCTTCATTCATATTGTAACATATGACTGGATTTCTTTCTTTTTATGGCAGAATAATATTCTATTATATGTGTAAACCACATTTTCTTTATCCATTTATCTGTCAATGGACATTTATGTTGTTTCTACCTCTTGGCTACTATGAATAATGCTGTAATGAACATGGAAGTGGAAATACTTCTTCAAGATCCTGATTTCAATTCTTTTGAATAAATATCCAAAAGTGGGGTTGCTGGACACTAAGAGTTCCTCCTTACATATTTGGGTGGAATTATAAAAATATTTTTAAGGAAAAGCTGTTTTCTTACACAATTTTTAAAAATTTTTATGAATTATAGCAGAATCATCAAATCTATCAATAAAAGCAAGCAAAAACAAAACAAGTTTATAAAGTAATATATTATCATAAATAGGAAAAAGCACCATTTGGGCAGATAAATATTTAGCTACAAGATAATTTTCTGAAACTGCATCAAGAAGGCATTGATCAAACATCTACTGGCGCATGAAGCTGTGCATGGCATGCATTACCACTACTTCTTGCATGCAAGGCAGTTGTTTGCTTTTGTGGGCAAGATGATTGCCTATTAAGTCTTTCCCATGGAACAGGGAGAAAGAATAAAGGATCTTCCTTAGAGAAGAAAGGTAGTGAAATTTATTGAAGTTCCCTGGGATCAGAGAAAGTCATCTGAAAAGAAGGCTGCCAGAAATAAGGGGCTCTGTTAAGTATTCTTTATTTTACTAGACAAAACATAGATTTAAACTAAAAATTGTAATACACATTTTTGAGAGTAAAAGTGAACTGATTAT
This sequence comes from Tursiops truncatus, assembly GCF_011762595.2. Taxonomy (NCBI): domain Eukaryota; kingdom Metazoa; phylum Chordata; class Mammalia; order Artiodactyla; family Delphinidae; genus Tursiops; species Tursiops truncatus. The sequence continues at coordinate 46,598,783 of NC_047047.1, forward strand.
CTGTTTGAAGCTAAAAGTTGAAACCAGAAACATAATTTATGGATTTTCATATCCAAAGAATTACCTTAGGGTAGTTGAGGACACCTTAGTTTCAGATACTACGCAAAATAGTTTATAAGTAAACCTTTCATCACCCTTAAAAGATAATATTAGCTTCTCTTTTAATAAAACACCGTAAAGTAAATTAATGTGTTCAAAGGCATGGAGCAAATCAAGTGGCAGAACTTATATTGAATCTTCATATGACTGGTTATAAATCATATGCATTTATCACTTTCCTACCATAAAAAGCTATTCTTAGGAAGCTTTTAAAAATCAGGACATTGTGGGCTACCCTGGTGGCACAGTGGTTAAGAATCCACCTGTCAATGCAAGGGACATGGGTTTGAGCCCTGGTCTGGGAAGATCCCACATGCTGTGGAGCAACTAAGCCTGTGCACCACAACTACTGAGCCTGCACTCTAGAGCCCACAAGCCACAACTACTGAGTCCACGTGCTACAACTCCTGAAGCCTGTGCTCCTGGAGCCTGTGCTACACAACAAGAAAAGCCACCACAATGAGAAGCCCGCACACTGCTACGAAGAGTAGCCCCCGCTCGCCACAACTAGAGAAAGCCCGCGCACAGTAACAAAGACCCAACGCAGCCAAAAATAAATAAATAAATGGTTAGATAAATAAATAAAATAAGATCAGGACATTGCAACATTAAAACCAGAAACACTATGGCAAAAGTACAGTAGTGTGTTAGACATTCAAACACTAGAATGTTAACACTGATATCTCTGGTGAATGATGAATGAGACAGATGGCATTACTTAGTCAAAAATACAAAAGCCAACACAACAGTTTAAATAGTGTGTACATTTTATAATGCCATCTTGAACAATTTGGTACACTGTCCACTGTGATCCTAAGAATAAGTTTGATTCATTTTTTTATACTTTTTGGTGAGAAAAAAATTTTTAATCATTTTTAAAATTAAGGACTTAGAATGAAAATGGAAATTGAAAACTAAAAATCACACTTAATTAATTAGATCACTTGACATTCCAGAGGACTGCTTTTAAAGTTCTTCTCCAGGATGATTTATGCTTCTGCAAGAATTAGAATCACAGATTTGGTAGTGGTGATTTTTGACAATTGTTAAATTTAGAGTCATATTTATATAGATCAATTTTATTCAAAAAAGGAAACTATAATTATAATTCTGTCAGTCTTCTCTGTAACTCAGATTGCTTTGCATATACAATTTATGCAATCTTGATGGTAGTTTTTGCAACAGCTTAGAGAGAAGCTATATAGATCAAGGAAAAATGTAAAATCACCATTTTCCTTCTGTACCACTTTTTTACTCTTTTTCCTTATACTTAATTTCTTTAGCTGTCTAAGAACAGAGGCTATGAAATTGGTTATGTGTTCTTACCTACATTGAATTTAAAGAATAATGTACATTTGATTACATTGTGTGGTTCATTTTAAATGCTGCGATACTGCTTTCACATTAGAGACATTTTTATTCAGCTTAAAGTTATAATGACTAGTTTATTAGGTAATGCCATCCACATATTTTAGAAAAATGTCTGTAACTATGTTCTTATGAGATTTTCACCTTTATTTTTGCTTCTGAAAAGTTGACTTTCACTTACCTTATCTAAAGTCTGGCTAAGCTTAAGTATGCCACTAAAAGGTGATATATGGAACTTGCATTAATAATAAGCATGATGGTATCTTTCTTCATAGCTGTACTAAATATATTTCCTTCTTGGCTTTTTGTTTGTTTGTTTACCCACAGTTTAAGTCCTCAATATTTTGTTGTTGTTGTTAAATATGAATATGAAATAATGGAAAATTACAAATGAAGAGAAAGGGGGAAAAAGCACCCCTCAAATCACTGGAGCCCTAAAAATTTCACTGAGGTAGCAGGCTTTTGAATTTTTGTGGGTTTTATTTCCTACCCTCTGGCCCATAATTGTCTTCCTAATGTGTCTTAAGAAATTGCAACTTACTACTCAATAGATCCAGTCAGTGTAATGTAATCAATGATACAGATCAACATTATTTTCTGTTGAGGGGAAAGGCAAAGTCCCTGCTACCTAGACATGACATAGGACTTGAAAAGGGATATGCTCTCAAGATACTGTGAAGGTATATTGCAGGCGTTGTCTTTGGAGAGTAAATTGCTTCTAACGGTCTTTACTATCAAGTACATAGAAAAGAAAAATCATCTTCCAGATCAATAGCTGTGGGCCAGGTACTAGGAGATTTGTTGTTTTTTTCTCCAATGACAAAATCAGAATTAGAACAACAGTTGTAATTGGAGTCTCAACCTGATAAGTTTTTGATACTTCATCATCATTCTCCTAGATCCACTTACCTTTTGCCAAGGCCAAAATATTAGTTAGAGGGGATGTGGTAGGAATACCCACCCCTGCATCTTTCAAGTGATTGATGGTGGTAATAATCTCTTCAATTCTCTAAGAATGCAACATTGCTTTTGATCTACTATTTTCATAGGTAGAGGCAGTTTTACTGGTTTCCATTTGGCTTCTCCTACCATAATAGTCCTCATTCCGTAGGTCCAAGAACTAATATTAGGATTCTGTCAGTTGTTGAGTATATTTATTTAAGTTGTGTATTCTAAAACAGAAAATAACCACTGGGTGATTTTGCAGAACCACTGGGTTCATTGTGAGATGTACCTGGTCTGAAACTCCAGTGATCATGTTACCTCCAAACCTCCTACTCAAATCGATGGACCATGATGAAGTTGTGAGTCTCCAGATACCTGTGTCAGTTCAAAGCCAATGTTTAGGAACCCTTCAAAATGATTTTCTCCTTCCCAATGCACAGTTACCTTGAGGAAGGTTATCAGTACACATTTTCAGCAGTGTTGTTCTTCTTTACTTGAAGTGATTCAATTCCATTCAGGGGGCTTGAGGTCTGTAAACTGACTCAAGTCTTGGACTTAGTGGAGGGGGCACAACTTATTGTTTTAGTGGTTCGAGTCATATTTCTGTTCTCTAGACCTAGAGCTTTTCTGCTTATACAGATCAAGTAAGACTTCAGTAAACTGCCCATCAATTCTAGTTGTAGAGACACCATAATCAACTAGCCAGTGCTAAAAATATCTTTAAGTCAGACTATTTTAAATACTGCTTTGGCTTCACTCTCTGTTATAGTAAACACTCCATTACAGTAATCATACCCACCTTTTCTTTAGAAATTAATTGTTACTTCTAGACCCTTAATGCCACAAGATCCCATCATTTCCATTGAGTTTATGGATTCCTTTTGAAGGCATCAGTCCCCACTGTGATTCCAACCTATAGAGAATAACCAAAAAAAAAAAAAAAAAGTTCTGGCATTTAATCTTTTTTTAGTATAAACCCACCTTTGAGTCCATGTTTCAGTTAACCAAGAAGCAAACTGTTAGGACCATCCCTTATCATTTGATTTAAAACATTGAATGTGGAATCTCTGTTTAGTGAACTCACATCAATAAATTTGGTATAATCCCACTTTACATTACTTTCAACTTGACCCCTTGATTGTAAGATCTATTTCCACACTGTTTTCTAGGTTTCTGTCAGTAAAAGTGGGCACAATAAAGTAATATTTCGGTGTACCTTACATCTCCTCATGGGTAACAATTTGTACATTACCCTTTTGGCCTGCTGGGACCCAAATCTGCAGAATCTGGTTATAAACAAGAAGAAATTGCAGGGTAGGTCCTAAGGAGGATCAGGCAGTACCTTGCAAGGCTGCTATTTTAAGGGAGACCATTACAGGCTCTTGAGGAAGGAGGGACTAGCCTCCTCAGGTAGTAGTGGAAGATGGTTGGGTGGGATTAGAGAGTCAAAGCCTACAGCCTTCTAAGAATCCACTGTAATCACAGTGCCTAGGTAACTCTCAGAGAGTAACTTATTCTCCCTTGGAAGTTGCATTAATAATTTCAGGCATCATTAACTTTATTCTCCAGAGAGTTATTAACAAGGATAACACTGTTTTATTGACTTGGCAAGTTATTCATCAAAAATGCCAGAATTCAATCAAACTATTAGATGTCTCCCATAAGTAATTGGAATCCAGATTTACATGCAGTATACTACTGCTATAGTGTATAAAATTAGTGAAAACAATTTTTTTTATTGTTACTGAGTCTATACAGTGAAATGATCACTACAGTTACTGTAAGATGTCAGAATCTGAGTCTTCAAGGATAGTGATTTAGTCAACATTTTTTAAGGATAAAGTGGGATAATCTAGATGAATATACAAATTTCAAATTTTAAATATCCTTATTTGAAAATACTAGAACAGGAAACTTTAATTATATTGAAATTATGGCAGACAGTCCTTACCTGTACAGTGACACCTCCTCAATACGCACACTCTCTGCCCTAAATGATTTGCAAAGAAGCCAATGTTTGATCTGTCTTTGGCAAAATCCTAGCCTTATCCTAGTCATCTCACAAGTTTGGGGGTAGGGAAGGGAAGAGTTGGAAGAAAAACATCATGATAAACTAAAAATATAATACAAAATAACATTCAATAGCATGTATTAAATTTTCCATTTTATATTCTTAAATTTTATTATTTGAGCTTTGCTGTCACTTAGTGGAAAATGCTTTCTTCTTAGGCTGATATTGAATTAGCATCAGTCACATCATGAATACATCATCATATCTTGTGGACTGTAGCTGAGACACCATAAGGCTATTCAGCTGCAGAGGTGCAAGGTCTTAGGCCATAGCTATATCACAGCAAATTTCAGAATTCTCTGAATTATCAAGGATATTCCTTCTCTAGTAACAACTTTCAGAACTTAAAAAAATATTTTTCAGTTAGTGTAAAAAGGAATATAATAGTGTTCTTATTGTTAATAAACTTAGCCAAAAGATTTATTAAATAGATACTTTGGAAGTATTCATTTCTTTTCCAAAGAAGCTTATGAACAAGGGACTATTCTTTTTTTTTAATTATTTATAATTTTTTTTACACACACACTGTATTTTATTTTTACAAGAGATAAATAGACTGACACCAAGCATTGTAAATGGATGACCACAACAAAAACAACAATGATTGCAATTACCAAACACGAAACACACTCATACTATGTCATAATATTGACATTCAGTCCAGTAATCCTCCACTGTAACAGCTCCATTACTTTGCAGTGAAAAAAAAAATTTTTTTAATTTCTGAGATGTACATTTTAAAGTAATAACTAGAATTATGACTTATAACATTATACCAGAACATATAAGATTTTTAGAAATTTCATGTAATGTCTGAAAAATTTATATTAACATATTTCCATACAAATAACCCAAAGAAAGTTTAGTATTAGTTGTTTGTTTGTTTATACTGCAGGTTCTCATTAGTCATCAATCCTATACACATCAGTATATACATGTCAGTCCCAATCGCCCAGTTCAGCACACCATCATCCCCACCCCACCACAGTTTTCCCCCCTTGGTGTCCATACGTTTGTTCTCTACATCTGTGTCTCAACTTCTGCCCTGCAAACCGGTTCATCTGTACCATTTTTCTAGATTCCACATGCATGCGTTAATATACAATATTTGTTTTTCTCTTTCTGAATTACTTCACTCTGTATGACAGTCTCTAGATCCATCCACGTCTCAACAAATGACTCAATTTCGTTCCTTTTTATGGCCGAGTAATATTCCATTGTATATATGTACCACATCTTCTTTATCCATTCATCTGTTGATGGGCATTTAGGTTGCTTCCATGACCTGGCTATTGTAAATAGTGCTGCAGTGAACACTGGGGTGCATGTGTCTTTTTGAATTATGGTTTTCTATGGGTATTTGCCCAGTAGTGGGATTTCTGGATCACATGGTAATTCTATTTTTAGTTTTTTAAGGAACCTCCATACTGTTGTCCATAGTGGCTGTATCAATTTACATTCCCACCAACAGTGCAAGAGGGTTCCCTTTTCTCCACACCATCTCCAGCATTTGTTGTTTGTATATTTTCTAATGATGCCCATACTAATTGGTGTTAGGTGATACCTCATTGTAGTTTTGATTTGCATTTCTCTAATAATTAGTGATGTCGAGCAGCTTTTCATGTGCTTCTTGGCCATCTGTATGTCTTATTTGGAGAAATGTCTATTTAGGTCTTCTGCCCATTTTTGGATTGGGTTGTTTGTTTATTTAATATTGAGCTGCATGAGCTGTTTATATATCTTGGAGATTTATCCTTTGTCTGTTGATTCGTTTGCAAATATTTTCTCCCATTCTGAGGGAAGGGACTATTCTTAAAGTTACACTTCATACATTCTTATGAAGAAAGTATTTAAAAAGCAAATGGTTGAGGAACGCTCCCTTAGCACTTCAGTTGTGTCTTATTGTATTTTGAATTTCTCAATGTCAGTTCCAAAAATGGGAGGAATAATCTCATTCTAAAGGGTAAAAAAGAGAAATGTTTTCAAGAATGAATATAGTATAAAAATGCAATATTTAAACCAAAATTGGGAGTCTTTTATAAGACATCAACTCTTTTTAAATCGGCAGAGCCTAAGAATAGTCAAGAATTTCAAGAATTTAGGAACTAAATGGACATATCATTTGATCCAACACCATCAATTTTTTTAGATGTAATGACCCCTCAGTAATTTCTTTTCATTTTCTTTGCCCCACCAACCTTCTAAACCAGGGTTTGGCAAACTATACGCCACAGTCTAGATGTATTTCTATGTAAAATATATTGGAACAAACCCATACCTATTTATTTAAGCATCTCCTATCTGCTTTAGCACTGTAAGAGCAGAGTTGAGTGGCTACGACAGAGATCATATGGTCCACAAAGTTAAAATACGTGTTATCTCACCCTTTCAGAAAGTGTTGGATAATCTCTGCTCTAGATTCAAGATATGGTGGGCTTTTGTACTTGAACTATTTATCAGTCACCAGAGATCATGACTGCTGCCTTCACTAGTCTTCGAAACCAAATGATTACATTCCTTCTAAAACTGTCTGGTCTGAGATATCTCAGCATGCATCATAGGAAAGGATTCCTAACTATTTTCTCTAATGAAATCATTAGTGAGTTAAAGGTGCTAAAAACCTTTGACTTCTCCATGAAAAATTTCAGAGATATCTACACTAATTAGTTGTTAAATTTTGTTTATTGGTCACCTCATCATAAAAATGTTTGAATAAATATTCAAGATTTTTCTTGTAAGTTTGAGAAGCTTAAATATTTCCTGTGTGATTATATGCATTTTTAGTATTTATTGGCAAATCTTTTTTTATCATACATTGTACAAAGGAAACCAATGCACTACCTTCTAAACTACAGGCAATTTAGAAATCAAATTGGTTGAGTCTCTATTAATGAAAATTTCTTATGATATTCACAGTGTCATTTTTCTTTCATGGATATTAGTATGTTGCATATATTCATGTGGGTCCTTCATCACATCTCATAGTTTCTCTGTGTATGTCAAGCTCCTCTGTTTTAGAACATAATCAAGGATACAGAGACTAGGCTATATGATAAAGGTCAAATAAAAATATGCAGTAAAGCTTAGAGCAGGACAACACCACAGATTTTCAAGATGATAATATCTGTTTTGGCACTACAGCTTTCATTCTTCTGAATGTGAATAATCAAGGTAAGATTTATCATTTTAGAGAATAAGTTGGGATTGCCATGAACATAAATAGATATCATTTCTAGAATTTAACCAACAACTCATCTTTTATATATATATATATATTTTTTTTTTTTTTGCAATCTTTATTTCCTGGAATTAAGTCACAGCTCATGTATTGACTTAAAGCAGATAGAATTCATGTGACATCACTTGCCCTATCACAAATGATGACTAATCCCTGAACCACCAGCCGCTAAACTCAATTCAGAGAATAGACTAAAAAAGTAGAGCAAATATGAGATGAGCTATTGAGTTACAGCATTAGGATAATCCTACCTGCTTCTGATTTTCTTAAGGTACATTATAGGTGGACATTTTTCCTTCACAGGACACAAACAGGAAATACTACATTTATTACATATTTTTAAAGTTTATTAAAATTCTAATTATGCTTAAGAAAAAGTATGTTCACTGGGTTAGATCAAGATCTAGCTTTTCTAATAATGACTAACAAGGTATGGGGTAAGAAAGTTGACATTTAGGATGCTCATTTCAAAATATCAGCAGCAACAGTGATTTCGTGATCCAGGACTGGATTTTAAATTCTTTTCAATTTAGTGGAATTTTCAGTCAGACCAGGTCCTGTGAATATAAGTTCCATATGTTTACTACCTACCATGCAAAATAAGTGGTTACTCTATAGAGTTACAAAACCACCACTTTTAATTCCAGGTGGTCCATCTAGCATTATGGGCTTAATGAAAAATAGAAGTTTACTGTACCCTTTCACTTGTATTTCAGAGCTAAAACAGCATTGAGAAATCACCAAATTAAATTTTCTTATTTTTCAGGGAAAACTCAATCCCATAAAATCTCAGTGACTTTGTCTAAGTATCAGAGAATATTGATATATTTATCCTCTAATAAAATATCCTTATAAATCTCAAGGCTACCCATTCATATCTTATTTTGCTTCTCAATAATTTCTTTACCTTTCTGTTTTTTCAACAACAAATATTTACCAATATTTGCAAAAGAAAAGATTTGAAGGAATTGAAAAAATTGCCAATGTGTATATTATGAAAAATAGAGAAAATGTTAAACAGGATATTCTAAGAGAAAAAAGTATAATAGAAAAAAATTGTTTAGTCCACAAGAAAATAAGAAAGTACTATGATTTTTTAAAAATCCTGCTTCATTTGGCATTGCAGGAACTAAAAATACAAATGGATAATATCATGATTATATTACCAGGAAATGAAAAGGAGAATGACAGGAAAACTTGAAACACAATTTTTTCACTAAAGGTTAGATGGAGAAAGATTACTTGATGAAGTAGATAGTGAAGTAATCAAAGAAGTTAAAAAAAAAAAGAAACAAGATGTTTATATGACTGAAAACAAGGAAGAGATGTTTTGAAAGAACAAATAACTAAATATATTGAATGATTCGGGATCATTAGTAAGTGTAAAAAAAAAGGATCCTGCATTTAATGATTTTCTAGACAATATTTTCCATAAAAGAGAAGTGTGGGCTTACCTGGTGGTGCAGTGGTTAACAATCCGCCTGCCTATGCAGGAGACATAGGTTCAAGCCCTGGTTCTGGAAGATCCCACATGCCGCGGAGTGGGATCTTCGTGCGCCGCGGCTGAGCCCGTGCGCCGCAGCTACTGAAGCCCGCGCACCCTGCAGCCCATGCTCTGCAACACTAGAGGCCACTGCAATGAGAGGCCTGCGAACCGCAGCTAAGAGTGGCGCCTGCTCTCCGCAACTGGAGAAAGCCCGCGCACAGCAATGAAGACCCAACACAGCCAAAAATTAATTAATTAATTTAAAAATAAATAAACTGCAAAAAAAAAAAAAAAAGAGAAGTGTGGGAAAGGAATCCAACTACAAGAAAATAACTGTAAAGAGAGACAAGTTTATATGTGTTATGGAAGTGTTGTTGGTTTAAGTTATAGAATATAAATAGCAAATGGTCTGTTTTGAAATTTCATACTGCCTTTTCAAAGCTCTATCCCACTAGCTATATTTTCTTCACAATAATCCCAAGAGGCCAGTAAAGCAAAAAGAGAAATAAAACAGAGAGAAAAAAGTACATATCTTATGATGCAGGGTTCATTAGTAGAAGAACTGATCTAAACCTAACTTCCTGGACGTTTAGTCAAGTGTTTGTCACTAGTCCCTACTTAATGACCTTAAAAGAGAACAGTACTCTAAAGCATTTATATCATTGCTTGAATTCGAATATAGAGAAAAATATTTTCATTGTCAAGAATGTGCTCTGTTCTAAATATTTTTTTCAGCCCTGGGTTATGATTACAGTGATTACATCTGACAAAACACAAAAACAACCCTCAAGAGGGATCTATTCAGCCTCATTTAGTCTCTCTCAAGGATTTGTAATACATAATGTCAGAAATTTTGGAAGTTCAAAGGGTGCCCAGGAAAGAAGTAAATGCAGAAAACTGCAAATTGCAAAGACAAACAAACTACCAGCCCTGTTCTGAGAGGGGGTGATGGTAGTTGGTATCTTCTCCAGAGAGGGGAGCAATAAATGTTTATACAACACATTATCTCAACTCCAGTTATAGAAACTGTGCGTACATGATGAGTTTAGTAGGTGACAGTCTTAGGTCTGTAATCAGTATCTCTAATGTCAAGTCATCCTTGACATCTTGACAATGTCATTAAAACAAGTTTCTGTTACACTTCCCAGGGATTGGTGGGTGTAATTAATTGAATTCCCATCAAGGTGCTTTAAAAAACGTATTTGATGGAGGATTTCCAAGAAGTTTGCAAAAAGAGTTACGGTATCCTATATGACTACAAATTTTGTTTTCTATTACTATGGTACATTAATTTGATAAAGATAGTGAAATGGACTAAATTGTTCATTCAGGGCCTCTGCTTTGATTGGAATAGATTTAAGACATCCACAGCATAGAATCTTAAAGACATGCTGTCTGAGATCCAACATAGTATCTTCAAGAAAATACACAGCCAGCTCTTCTGGAGCTGAAATCAACCTGCCCCTATTTTCTCGGCAAAAAGTATTTGCATTGTTTAAATATACACCTTTTAAGTGGTGAGGGAGGGCTCATTACTTTGGTGGATGTCTATGTGAGATATCCTCAATTCTTAGAAGAAAAAATGGCTAGAAGTGGCAACAGTTTCATGATACTGAACTTAAAATTCCATCAGTCATATCTTCCCATCCATGTGACCTACTGACTATTATATCAGTGAGTAAAATAAATTTTTGTTGCTGATGTTACCCAATTAGCTGCACTTCTAAGCTCTATCAGATCAGAGACATTGCCAGTTATGTTTGTAGCTGTATCTTTAGAGCCAAAGACAGTGTCTTGCAATAGTTATGCTCAATAAATATCTTCAAAAGAATGAATGAACTCCCATCTCTAAACAATCACCCAGTCTTGTTTATCATATCCACTAAATAATTGTTAGTCTATGATAAATATATGGTGTATTTATCTTGTCCTGAATGCAAACACTAGGTTTTCAGATCAGAGATAGAATTATTATTACTTATAGTAATGACTGCATTGGTCCCCCACACCTCATTCTCCCCTTTCAGGCTGGTGTGAAGATAGCCAGATGTCACCCTACACATGTAAAAGGGATTTTTGCCCTATACCTGAAATTATGACTCTGGAAATTTACACAGGAGCTAAACAGCTGCCACTCCTCTCCCCACAAGAGAGGGAGAAAAACTTTGCTTTCTAATGTCTTATCATCCTTTGAAGTGGAAGTGGCTCCTCTGAGTTTCATTGCCCTTTGAAATGTAAACATATGGCTCCACAAAGATAAATCTCTAAATATCTCGAGGTTTCTCACTATCTCAGTTTTGCTTTTCAGTCACCTTTAGCTTCTGGGAATTTTCTTTTAACTAAGGTTCCAGTTCTCTTTGCTCAGAAAACCCTGCCCGTACAGAAATACGAAATAATTCATATTACTCTCCAACAGTCTGCATTATGTCTACTCTTCTCCAGTCTTCACTACCAAGCTATCTTACTTTCTCACCTGGACTGCTGCCTTCTCCCCATCTTCCCTCATCCCCTAATGATCCTTTCCCCCACCGAGCATCCCAAAAGTAACCTTTCAAATGCGTACTGAATTATATCACACCCTCAGTGGAAGCTAGGTTATGAACCCTCTGATTGTTTTTGGTCTCACTCACCCCTTAGCTCGAATCACCTGCCATGCTTCCCTGCTAGAGTAGTCACAGTTTTCCCAAGTTCCTGAGGTCATCGTTGCTTATCTCTTAACACCACCACTCTTTGTCTCAGCCTCCCCTTGGGGTGAAGGCCAGTGTTCTGCATTGCCTCCCTTGTGGCTCTTGTTGAAAGCCACATCCTTTCTAGCTCCCAGTTCTCCTACTAGATCCATGAAAACTTTGTCTTCTCCAGAGGCTGCCTGAAGGGGCCAGGAATATGAAAAAGTCACTGATGTATAGAACAAATGTCAACCAATGGGATTCAGAAGACCACATGAATACAGATAAATTGATCTTTCCTTATCCCAGAGAGAGTGCTCCTAGATTCACTGACTCCACACAGCCTCCTGGGAAAAGTCTTATGTGACCAGGAAACTAGAAGTGTTTTCTTATGAAGCGGGCCCAGCTCACTTACAGACACATTGCATTGGCTTTCTCTGTTTTCCGTCTCTTACTTACACTTGGCCCTCCCTCTTGCTTCTTTTGAATTGAAACCCCAAGAAAGCATTGTCAGGTAAGCTTGTTTCAGGCTCTAGGAAATTCTGACTATGATTAACTGCTCAATAAAATGTGTCATAATTTATCATTTTAATGAGAAAAAACACTGGGATCTTTCACATGGCCTCTATGGTCCTATAAGGTCTGGCAACTTGCTCTGGCAACTCTCATCTTGAGCCACTCTTCTCCTTGCTCTTGAAGCTCTGCATACTTGGATTTTTTTTCATTTCTTTCACTTTTTCATTTCTTTCACTATATTAAGATTATTCAAACCTCAGAAGCTTCATATGTACACTCCCTTTTTCTGCATTGCTTACCCCATGTGTACCTTTATATGTACACTCCCTTTTTTCTGCATTGCTTACCCGACTCTTACTCTTCCCCGTGCATCTAGAATTTATCCAGGTCTCAGACCTTATATCCAGGTCTCAGATGAAATATCACTTATTCAAAGTTGTCCTTTTCTCACTAAGTCTAGGTAAAGTTGCTTTGATATACTAATATACTGCTCTCTACATATTCTTCACAAATCTCCACTCAATTCTAAATAAATAATCTGTGATGCAAATATTTATCTGTTTAATGTTTGACTAACTCCTCCAACTGTAAACTCTATGAAGGCAGAAATTATGTCTTTTTATTTTTCAGCTGTAGACACAGTGCTTCATAGAGTCTGGCAAGAAGTATGCATTCAATTAATATTTACTGAATAGGTGAATAAGTAAATGAACAACTCAAAAGATCTAAAAACATTTTCTTCACATTTTGGAAGTGACATGGCTGGACCAGTTATTTAATTTCAATAGTGCTTGATGTATTGCAAAATTAAAAAAACACAAGGAAAGTAGAGCTCTTTAAGAATTGGGGCATAATTTGGAGAAAATGTCTGCTTAAAAGTCTATTAATGCTTCAATAACAGGGCCCAAAGGGGTATTACTCTATTTGTTTTACCATTTCTTAATTAGAAGACAGTTTTCCTGTGCAAACTCATTAAAGTGAGAATACATTTATGTATCTCAGCTGAACTTGTGAAACAAACATATATATTCATTTAAGATGTGTCTTGACTTTTCTCTCACATGCCAAATCTCAAGTTTTATTCATTCAATTATTGTTTTAAGAAAGTGAGTATATGATACACAAGAGTTAGGAAATAATATTTCAGGTTAGCAACAAATTTTGCTTGGATTTGCTCAATTGATTTTTGAGAAGAAATGAAAGAAAAGGCAAAATAATCAACATTAGTGATTAGAGGTAAGGAAAATTGAACATTTGAGAAAAAAAGTTTGTTTTTTTTAAACTCAAGATTTTGGATCCTGTTTTCAACTTTGATTTAACTTTGATAGGCAAGTTTTTATTTTGTCTCAGTCTTAGCATTTGGATGAGAACTCAGGCATTACTTGCAGGCTAAATGTTGTTATAGAGAGGAAAATAAATAATTATCAGAAAAGTATGTCATTCAATGTATTGGGTTGGCCAGAAAGTACCTTTGGTTTTTAAGTAAAAATAAAAGACACATTTTTCATTTTCACCAAGAACTTTATTGAACAACGTATTCACCCTTTTGTTCCACTACCTTCTGCCAGTTTTCAGGCAACTTCATAATTCCATCTTCCCAAAACTTTTTATCTTTTTGAGCAAAGAACTGCTCCAGGTGCCCTTTACAGTCTTCCAGGGAATTGAATTTTTTTCCATTAAGAGAATTTTGTAAAGACCTAAGTGAGTGGAAATCTGAAGGTTCAATATCCCGTGAATACAGCGGATGAATCAGAACTTCCCAGACAAGCTGTAACAGTTTTTGCCTAGTCATCAAAGAAACATGTGCATTATCCTGCATTATCCTGATGGAATATTATGCGTTTTCTGTTGACTAATTCCATATGCTTTTTGTAAAGTGCTGTTTTCAGTCGGTTTAATTGGGAGCAGTACTTGTTGGAATTAACCGTTTGGTTTTCCAGAAAGAGCTCATGATAGAGGACTCCCTTTCAATCCCACCATATGCACAATATCACCCTCTTTGGATGAAGACCATCCTTCGGTGTGGTTGGTGGTTCATTTCGCTTGCCCCACGATCTCTTCTGTTCCACATTATCGTACAGTATCCACTTTTCATCACCCGTCACAATTTGTTTTAAAAATGGAATGTTTTTGTTACATTTAAGTAGAGAATCGCATGCAGAAATATGGTCAAGAAGGTTTTCTTTGCTTAACTTATGTGGAACCCAAACATCAAAGCAATTCACATAACCAAGCTGGTGCAAATGATTTTCAACGTTTGATTTATATATTTTGAGTATGTCGGCTATCTCCCACGTGGTATAACATTGATTGTTCTCAGTTAATGTCTCAATTTGATTGCTATCAACTTCAACTGGTCTACCCAACCGTGGAGCATCGTCCAGCAAGAAATCTCCAACACAAAACTTCGCAAACCACTTTTGACATGTTCGATCAGTCACAGCACCTTCTCCATATACTGCACAAATCTTTTTTTGCATTTCAGTTGCATTTTTACCGTTCTTGAAATGATAAAGCATAACATGCTGAAAATGTTGCTTTTTTACTTCCATCTTCAATATTAAAGTGCCTACACAAAAATTCACCAATTTTGATGTCTTTTTTTAAACGCACGCTATGATAGCTGTCATATACAATCTAACAGAATTGTTTCGAATGAAGTTAAAGACAACTAAGTGCTACTAGAGCCATCTTACAGAAAAAAAACGAACAAATATTTTGGCTAACCCAATACAATAAAAAATAGTACAGCTGGCAGAATACTAAGATTATTCCTAATGACTTTCACCTCTATCTCTTGAATGTAGGGCAGAACCTGTGAATATGCTAAAGACATCATTACTCTGATTATATGACAAAGGGATTTTTCAGGTGTAATCAGTATATCAATCAATTGACTTTGAAGTAATGAAAAAAGGGATGAGGATGTTATCCTGGGTGGGCCTGACTTAAGCAGTGAAGCTTTCAAAAGCAGAGATTTTTGTTTCTTTCTTTCTTTGCTTGTTTTTTCCATGTGATCTCAGAGGAGGAAAACAAATAGTCATATTGCAAACCACCTACCTAGAGAGGAGGCATCTAGGAGCTGAGAGAAATCCTCAGTGAATAGTTAGCAAGAAAACAAAGATCTCAGTCATATAACCAAAAGGAACTGAATTTGACTGACAAATGAGTTTGGAAGAGGACTTTAGCCCCCAGATGAAAACTGTGTGGCCCCAGCAAACACCTTGATTGCTGCCTGTGAGATCTGAGGGGAGAGCCCAGCTAAGCTGTGTCTAGACTCCTGACTCATGGAAACTGTGAGATAATAAATTTATGTTGTTTTAAGTTCTTAAATTTGTGGTAATTGTGACACAGCAACCGAAACCTAATACAAGGAGCATAGGCTGTTTCTTTTTATTTTTTTTACTTTTTTTGCCCCATACAAGAAAGCAAGAATTTAAGCATATCAATTTTAAGAAGTCTTGGCCACTAAAATCAAAGAATTTAAAGTTCAATAGAAAAAAAAGAAAAATTACAGAAAGACTTGCAAATAAGTTTGAAGATTCCTTTTTAACCATCTACATGATTCAACTGAATTGAAGACTGAAAATATTAAGTTAAATGAGAAAAGAGTCCTACTTCTCTGATATTATAGACAAATACAGAAATATGAAATTGGCCCATCATCCTATCTTCCAACCCTTCTTTCCAATACTATGCATCCTCAAAGTCTAAACTTTTCCCCTCGGGGTAGGTATGGCTATTAATGAATATAACATTAACTGTTCATCTTGCTCATGTCCTTAGACATAAGCAAAAATGATGGCTTCTTCAAGACTGGCATTGATTATTGAGTTATGATCTTCAGCCTACCTGTATCAGAATTACCTAAGATGCTTATTAAATTCCAGATTTCTGCTTCACAAATCAGTTTGAGTGAATTAGCATTGTTGGGGATAATTTCAGGAAATCTTATTTTTACAATATCCTAAAGTGATTTTTTTATGGGTTGAAGTTCAAAACCATGGCTCTAAACTACAAATTTTGTGAAATATGGGGAGGGAGTGTCATGACTTTCAGGTTTACTAGCATTTCTCCAAAGACTGGCACATGCTATCTATTCAAACATGTTTCCTGAAGAAATTAGTGAAATCAATAGAGGAAGGAAAACAAAGTATATCTTCTTGTCTAAACAATTTACAAATATGAAAAGTTAGACTTTCAAGAATCACAGATATACAAATGCACAGCTTCATTTCTTCATACTAAAGTTCTCTTTCCCAAAGCTATATCTTCCTTGTTACAAAAAAATAACAACTTTGAAATGGCAATGAGATAACGTTGGCTTTTATAAAGTTGAAAAAAATTAAACCATAAGTGTTTCTGATAAGTTCATGAGAAAAATCATTCTCACATAGCTGTTTCAAAGAGGAATCTAGAGATATTAATAAAAGTGAAAAATGCACATCTTTTGAATTACTTGTTCTGCCTCTGGGAATTAAACCTAATTGAATAAATATGCAAAGACATAGACATAAGGGTGTCCATTGAATTATTACCTGTAATAGGAAAAAATCAGAAATAACCCAAATTCCATTGTGTTTATTATGGAAATGAATTATTATGCATTTATACTTTTAAAAAGCTTGCAGCTATTACAAAAATAACAGATATATTCTGATGTGGGTATATAATAATATCCATTTAGTGAAAATATTACTGAACAGTATATATAGCATAATACCACGTACAAAAACATACTTTAAATATGTATGATCTTTATATTCATGAAAAACACCTGGAAACTTGCAAATAAAGCTGTTAATGACATTAAGTTGGGGAAAAACTTCAGTCTTCCTTCCTGTGTTTTTCCTTTATTCTCACATCACTACCACATTCACAATACTTCTGACACCAGATGTGTGGGGGTTTTCCTCCCACCAAGTAATTCTCTGACATCAGCTGGGTGTAGTATAATTTAACTCCATTCTAACACTACCTACCTGGAGATGGCATCAGATCCTACAGGTTAAGAGCTCAGTCCCATAGAATTGCCTCTTACTTCAGATGCCAGTTGCTAGTAGGTACCCAGGTTACTCACAACTTCTGTCCGACTTGGCTACAAACTGGTGATTCCCATGAGTCCCTTTTCAGGTTCAATTAATTTGCTCTAGCAGCTCACAGAACTTAGGGTAACACTTACGTTTAACAGTTTATTAAATAATATGATAAAGGATACAGATGAACATCCAGGTGAAGAAATACATAGGGTGAGGTCTGGGAGGTTCCAAATCACAGAAGCGTCTGTCCCTATGGAATTGGGGTGTATCACCCTCCTGGTAAATTGGATGTGCTCACCAACCTGGAATCAGAATATTAAATACAATTAGGATTTTGTGGAGGTTTCCTCACATAGCCATGATCAAATATTAACTCCATTTCTAGCCTCTCTCCCTCTCTAGAGAAGTGGAGATGGGGGTGCAGCAGGGCTGAAAATTTGAAGCTTCTAATAATGGCTTGGTCTTTCTGTTGACCAGCCCCCATGCAGGAGCCATCTAGGAGCTCACTCAGAATTGCCTCATTGGAAAAAAAGATGTTCCTATTCCTATCACCCTGTACATTCCAAAGAGTTTAGGAGCCCTATGTCAGGAACCAGGGTCAAAGACTAAATATTAGAATGAAAGATGCACCCAGTTCTCTTATCTTATGAATTTATGTTCAAGGGTTTCAGGAGCTCTGTGCCAAGAACTGGGTGCAGAGACCAATATATATATTTTCTATTATCTCACAAACTGTTATTTGTATAACTGTGATTGGTAATAGGCAAATAGGGTATATTTCTTATACCTTATTCTTTAGAATTGTTTAATTTTCTGAACTTCAAGCACATATTTCTTGTATTATATATCAAGTTAATATTTTTAAACGATGTATACCTAACATGTACAGGAGCTCCATTACTCTTAAGTGTAAATGCTTATTTGATATTTGGCTGCTTTCAAACAACTTATTACAGGTATAAAATGCAATGTCTAATCTGGTCTTAATTTGGCCAGAGGTTTCTTGTGTGTTTTGGCAGTTGGAACCATTGCCGACCTATTTGAAGAGCTAATGTCAAGTTCTTGGAAGATAAAATTTAAATAAAGCAATAAATATAGTTTTTGCAGTAATTTCCAAGTAAGATGAAAACATGTATTTTTATTTGTTTCTACCATTTGAGTTCATCCAAATGCTGATTTTATATTGATCTTAACAGATTTCTCTAAACCAGTCTGTAGCCAAGTACTATTCCGACAGGAAGGAGACAAGTTGTGGTATCCTAAAACTTAGAATTCTATAGAATTTCACTTCCACTCCCCACATCCATTTTGTCATCATAGTGTCATAATTAGAAGAGTCCAAAAGAGAGTCCAGGTCAGTCATAGTTAGGTAGAATGTGCTTGACTTCTTTTAGGGCTTATCCAACCTGTGCTTGATGCCTCAGCTACAGGGAATTTAAACTGCATTACTACCTGTTCTTATGTTGGTCATTTTCTAACAAGCATCTAGGCCATCTTTATGTTTTGACCAATGGTTCACATCTCTGATTTTTACATCTAAGAGTTTATATCTTTAGTTAGATTACATTATTTTTTTCCTTCCAAATGGTGATTCTATAAACATTTTCACACAGCTGTAGTGTCAATTTGTGAATTACTTCTCACCTTTCATTTTAAAGTAATTCAGTCAATCCTTAAATGATTGATAGGACTTGACCTCCCCTTTTCTTTTTCCTCAGAGTGCCTATATTTTTCTTATGATAACTTGAAACTTTTGGAATTAAAAATATGGCAACATTTCATGATGTGCAACCAAAGAAAGGATATAAATTTGGGGATGGATCACACAGTAAAACCATTTAAGCATTTAAACATACTTTAATTTGTATAATTAAACATTTGTATAAATAAACAAAATATTTCTTATACTAATAATTTAAATTTATGAAAATAGTAAAACTAATTTTATTTTACATGTCTCTGGGTTATGTGTAGCTTTCTGACAATTCCTTAATGGTAATTAAAATAAGCTATTCATACCCTTATTGAGGTGCATTTAAGATCACTTCCTTATAAACAATGATGCAAGTTTAAATAACTCAACTGTGACGTATTAACAACCATCTGTTCAGTTCGTTAAATGTTTTACGTTAGAATACTGGGTCTGTAATGCAGCATAGATTAAATCTGAAATAGGGTAGCATAGATTTTATGTCTCATAAGTATAATAGATTCCTAGATGACTTAATTTATTTAAGATGTGCAGAATACTCAATATCTTCTTGATTTAGGGAAAACTCAGCAGTCAGGACTTCCGTTTATTGCCCTAATTTGTCTAAATTTGCTAAATACTTTTTTTCAGGTTGGAAAAATATAAAATGACCTCTTCTCTTTTTACTCCAGCAGCTATCAAAATTCGTTGTCTAGAATATATCTTACTCCATCAAATTACAAATTTTGTATTCCTTGCTCATATTACAAATAGAACTGGTCCATGTAAGTGGAAATCAAAGTCCTCAGTGACATTTAACCCCAGAGATGCTTGTATAACCCTGTTATATCCTTAGACAGTGGGATTGTAGAAAGATGACTGGTTGAAGACTGAACCTCCATCTTTTATATTTAGCACGTATTCTGCTTCAGTAAATGGCACAGACTCTTAAGTCTGATGAGAGAGTGCTCCTTAATTGTTTGCAAAGTTCCCTCCTTAACAAATAATATTTGAATAATACCAACAGCAGATATTTCCAACTTTCTAGCATATCATTTTTCTGCATGTTGCCATGGTCACTACTTCTTAACTTTTTAAATTCTCTGGTTTTCAGATATGACTTTGTTCTATTGTTGCTCACATTTTTGACTGTCTACTGCTATCAAGACAACTAGACACAATGACCAGTACTTATTGATAGTTTAAAAAATAACATTCCCAAAATGTTGATGAGGTTGCACATTGGCTAATTATTTTTTTAGCACAATTAAGAAGCATTTTACTTATTTACAGAGTTATCAGTTCTTTCCTTAGATAACATCATGTACCAGATAACTTTATTTTTTGATAACATTGGTGAACTTCTTACTTTTAGGAGGACTTCAGAGAAGAATTATTACATATGGATTCCATCAAATGTTTAATTAATTTACAATGTCAGACATAAGCACACATAAGGCTGTAACCCCAGTTGCAGTACAAGTCTGCAACTATCTAAAATCAATTCACAGATTACTTTTTCCAAAAATGAATATTACATAAAAGGAACACAAAAATTTCAGTTAGATCATGAGTATAGTGACTCAGGCCCTTTCTTAACATGGGGAGTTTTAATTTAATTCATCCTTGGTTAGAATAATTGAGATTAGTGCCCAAATTTTATTTCCAGAACTTACCAGTATTTTGTTTGTGTGCTTGCTTATTTTAGACAAGTTACTGTCTTTCTTAACCTTAGATTTTTTTATATTCCTTTCAAATATATAGTGAGTATGTGTGGTATGTGTGTACTTCATGGAATATAGGCCCCATGTGATACTGACAGTGGCAGAAGGGATAGACAGAGTAGCTAGAAGCCCAGGTGCAATAAACAGTTTGATTAATTTTTTGTTGACAGCAAGTGCAAAAATAAGGTCAACTACTTACCAGTACACACTCCACCTAGATTTTCACTAGTTGGGAACTGGGGCTAAGTAAACTATGATGTATCAGTATTATGCAAAATGATGTACCGTTTAAAAGGATGATTTAATTTTATGTCTGCTATTATGGAAAAATCTTCTAAGAATATTCATAAATGAAAAGAGATTATTACTACATAGAATATTACATCTATATTAAAATACACACAGAAAAATTCTGTTACAATTCTGTACATTTTTATACGTATTTTCTCAGAAAAGTAGGAAAAAGTGACGATTTCACCTGGGAAGATAAACATCAGATTTAAAATAGTGGTTACCTCTAGGCAGAACACTCATTTTGGACTGTTTATGCATCAGAAAAAATCTAAACTTAATGAATATTGTCTGGTGATTTTAAAATAAGAATGTATTCATCACGTATAATAACAAAATAAGTGTTTTTATATTATCAAACATCTTCCAACAGAAATACAGGCTGATTCCATGTAGGTGTTCAGTAAGACATATTGTAATAAAACATCAGGTATCACTTGTAATTGGTACATATTTGGAATGCACACTATTTGAAAACAGTTCGTTTTCTCAGGTAAAATATTTCTACAATCTTATTTATCATTACATTTAATTTAGAAGATTACTTACACCTTATCAAATATTAACCTTTCTTATACCCTAATTATCATAAGTACAGAATTAGAGCTCGCTGGATTAATCATTTATTTTTCATAGGACCCATGTAAACTGAACTAATGCTAAATTCCAAACAAATAAACTATACTGGTTTTAGTTAGTCTATTAGTCAGGGCTGTTTTAGAGTATAAGTGACAAAGGCCTAACTCAAATAACTTAAAAGAAAACTATGAAGAAACATTGGAGTTGTTAAAAAAAAAAATGAAGATCACTTTGCAGGTACCAGAGAAGCTTTGAAAACGTCAAGAACTGAAACCTTGACCTACACCTCCAGGGTTCTCTCTTATCAGCTATTCATCTCTGATAGACATTTTTCATTGGTAAAATGTTTTAAAGGTAATCCTCTCAGTGAGGGGGTGAGTAGGAGTGGGGTGGGATGGGGATAGGACTATGGTTTTCAGAGCTTGAGGATGAAGGGTGAGAATCCAGGAGTGGTTGTCCCACTAAAATCTTGCCATTGGAAGTCAGAATGAGCAGTTTCCTTCCCAAAATGAGTAGGGCATGAGGAGAGGTGTGTAGAGTTCTAGTACATGCTACTACAATGAGTATGTCAGTAGGTATACAATGCTTTATGTGTTAACTATTATTGCTTACTTGTTATGCTTCCAAGTCTGTTGATCTGGGTTTTCTCTTTAATATTGCTTGATAATTTTATATGTCTGCATTTGGCATCTTTTCTCTCACTGAAGCATACTTTTTGCTATTTTACCCAACCCCCTAATTTTATTTTTGCTTTTTCATTCAGAAGACTATCTGGAAAAGTCAAGGATCATCCATATAAATATGTATAAGTATGTATTATGAAAAAATTTTAAATGGAGTTTTTATAAAGGCTTAACACTGTTGTTACATAAGCTTGTAAATGGTTTGTACCTTAAGGTAATGGAAACATCAAACAACAGTTAGTTGTTTTTAGAGCATACACCTTGATTTGTATACACTGAACTGCAATTATTGACCTGCATAAACTGAGCAGGAAATAACAAGAGAAACTTTATCCTTGAGCTTAGTACCTGCCTGTCATTTTATCCCCACTGGCATGGTATATAACAAAAATAAAATAAAACAAGTGTTTATGAATCAGAACTGCCTCACTGGCCTGCTACCAGGGCCCTAGACTGGGACTTGCAGAGCATATTCTGCTGGTTTCATACTTTTTTTTTGCGGTATGGCCTCTCCTGCTGCGGAGCACAGGCTCCAGACGCGCAGGCTCAGCGGCCATGGCTCACGGGCCCAGCCGCTCCGCGGCATGTGGGATCTTCCTGAACTAGGGCACGAACCCGTGTCCCTTGCATCGGCAGACGGACTCCCAACCACTGCGCCACCAGGGAAGCCCCTGGTTTCATGCTTTGACTTAGCTACTAGCAACTGTGGCAGCTTGATGTCTTCATTGCTTTCCCAGTTTCTTATTACTACCAAGGACGAATGGGTTAAACCTTTCTGAGGGAATAGAATAGTGTTCAATACCTTTCTTTTTCCATAGACATCTTATTCTTATCCTTCCTTACATATGACCCTTATATTTTTACTCTCAATTTTTGGCCTCTTTTCTCCTCTGTCACTATGCCCAATTATTCTTCCTATTTCTTTCTTCTGCTTTTATCTATTGCCAGTCCAAAGGATCAGTAAAAACGTTCAGTTATTCTGTATCTTAAAAAAGTATCTTAACCTCACTTTTCATTCAAATTTCATATTTTATCTTTTAAAAGTATTCTCAAAATTAAATGTACCTTTTCTGATCCCAGTTTGTCATATCCCACTCATTCATCAAAGTACTACAAACTTATTTTGTCCCCATAAATTGATCTTAATAGGGAAGTTAAAGACCTTCAAGTTGCCAAAATCAATAATCTGTTTTTAGGCTTCATTCCTACAAAATTTCCACTGTTTGGCAGCATCTTCTTGATACTCATTTCATCTTTAATTCTATGGTAATACTGTATTCTGCTTCTCCTCTTGTCTCTCTTAATGTCTCCTCCTCAATTTTCCTTTTTTTTTTTTTTTTTTTAGTTTATTTATTTATTTACTTATTTTTGCCTGCGTTAGGTCTCCATTGCTGCAGGCGGGCTTTCTCTATTTGCGGTGAACAGGGGGCTACTCTTCGTTGCGGTGCACGTGCTTCTCATTGCGGTGGCTTCTCGTGGCGGAGCATGGGCTCTAGGCGCACGGGCTTCGGTAGCTGTGGCTCGCGGGCTCTAGAGCACAGGCTCAGTAGTTGTGGCGCACAGGCTTAGATGCTCCGCGACATGTGGGATCTTCCCGGACCAGGGCTCGAACCTGTGTCCCCTGCATTGGCAGGTGGATTCTTAACCACTGCGCCACCAGGGAAGTCCCTCAATTTTCAAACATTTGTCACTTTGATATTTACTTAAAGCATTTCATGTTAGAAAGCTTAATGTGTACAATATGATGAGTTAATTTTGATACATGTTTATTTTGCAAATGATTATCCCAGTAGGTTTAGTTAAACCCGCCCCCATGCATCACCTCACATCCTTTCGTTCTTGTATCCATTTTCCTCTTTTTTCTCTGCTCTTTTTCTTTGCAATGATATCCCTTCACATAATTTTGACTTTTATTTGTATGATTACAATATCCAAATTACTATTGCTGATAATAGCATCTCCTCTGAAGTCTAAGACCTTATTTCCAAACTCCTGTTGAACACGTTTCTGAAGATCTCTCTCATAGGTACTGCAAACTTACGAGGTTTATACATGAAATAATAGTACTATCTTTCTAGCCTGTTCTTTTTATTTTCTATCCCAGGAAATGTCCTTATAACCTACCAGGTTAATCAAGTTATTGATCTTATTGTCCTTCTTAACCATTGTATCTCCCTTCATCCCTGCATGCAGTCTTTTTCAAGTCAAAAGTTTCTGTCTCTCCAGAGTGTCTTTGGAATCTTTTTATTCCATTCCAAATAAATTTTCATAGAGGAGATCTTTCTTTTTTTTGCGGTACGTGGGCCTCTCACTGCTGTGGCCTCTCCTGTTGCGGAGCACAGGCTCCGGACGCGGAGGCTCAGCGGCCATGGCTCACGGGCCCAGCCGCTCCGCGGCATGTGGGATCCTCCTGGACTGGGGCACGAACCCGTGTCCCCTGCATCAGCAGGCGTTTTCTCATCCACCGTGCCACCAGGGAAGCCCAATCAGATCTTTTGTAAGGTATTGTTATTTTCTAATTTCTTTCTAAGTGTTCTGTGACACCTCATCATTTCTCATCTCCCAACCATTCTCTCAGAATGCTACTAAAATTTTATTCACAATAAAAATCTTTTTGTTGTAATCTATTGTTCAGTTACTGAAATGAGATAAAATTTCCTAATATGAATCACTTAGAGTCGTTTCACTCATGTGTAATATTATCTATATTTTCCTAAAATGCCTGTATCTTGTTAATAGAATCCTTTCTAACCTTGTAGACTTAGGTCAAATGCCAAACCCTTCCTGAAGCCTTTTCTAATGCCCTGGGTCAAAAATTCTTCTATCCACTTGACTCTGTAACTAAACTACAATTCTCACCAAAATGTATCACAAATTAAAATTTTGTTTTTCAAAACTTTTTAGTTTTTGGGGGTTTTTTACTTATTTTTAATTTTATGTATAGCAAAATCTATTAAGATCTGTTAATCCCATGCTTCTAATTTACCCTCTCCTCCCCTCCCTTTCCCCTTTGGTAACCATAAGTTTATTTTCTATATCTGTGAGTTTCGTTTGGTATATAGATTCATTTGTATTATTTTTTAGATTCCACATGTAAGTGATGTCATATAATATTTGTCTTCACTTAGTATGGTATTTTCTAGATCAATCCATGTTGCTGCAAATGGCAATATTTCATTCTTTTTTATGGCTGAGCAATATTCTGTGTATATGTATGTGTGTATATATATACACACACACTCATATAAACACATCTTCTTAAACCAGTCATCTGCTGATATACTTTTCAGTTGTTTTCATGTCTTGGCTATTGTAAATGATACAGCTACGAACATTGGGGTGCATGTATCTTTTTGAATTACAGTTTTCATCTTTTTTGGATATATACCCATTAGTGGGATAGCTGGATCATATGTTAGCTCTATTTTTAGTTTTTTTAAGAAAGCCTCCATACTGTTTTCCATAGTGGCTGCACCAATGTACATTCCCACCAACAGTGTAGGGGCATTCTTTTTTCTCCACACCCTCTCCAGCATTTATTATTTGTAGACTTTTTGGTGATGGCCATTCTGACTGATGTGAGGTGATACTTCATTGTGGTTTTAATTTGCATTTCTCTAATAATTAGCAGTGTTGAGCATCTTTTCATGTGCCTCTTAGCCATTTGTATGTCTATTTAGGTCTTCTGCCCATTTGTTGACTGGGTTGTTTTTTTGATACTGAGTTGTCAAAAAAACTGATATGAGCTATCTGTATATTTCAGATATTAACCCCTTATGGGTCACAGACTTTGCAAAGATTTTCTCCCATTCCATAAGTTGCCATTTCATTTGTTGGTGGTTTCCTTTGCTGTGCAAAAGCTTTTAAGTTTGAATAGGTGCCATTTGTTATTTTTGTTTTTATTTCTTTCACCTGGGAGACCGGCCTAAGAAAACATTGCTACAATTTATGTCAGAGAATGTTTCGCCTATGTTCTGTTTTAGGAGTTTTATGATGCCATGTCTTATACTTAGGTCTTTAAAGCATTTTTTTTTTACTTTTGTATATGGTGTGAGGGAGTGTTCTAATTTCATTGATTTACATGTAGCTGTCCAGTTTTCCCCACACCACTTGCTGAAGAGACTGTTTTTTCTCCACTGTATATTCTTGCCTCCTTTGTCATGGATTAATTGACCATAGGTTATTTCTGGGCTCTCTATTGTGTTCCATTGATCCATTTGTGTGTTTTTTGCCAATACCGTGCTGTTTTAATTACTGTATCTTTGTAGTATTGTCTGAAGTCTGGGAGGGTCATGCCTCCAGCTTTGTTCTTTTGCCTCAGGATTACTTTGGCAATTTGGGGTCTTTTGTGGTTTTATATAAATTTTAGGATTATTTGTTCTAGTTTTTTTGAAAAATGTCATGGGTATTTTGATAGGGATTGCATTTAATCTCTAGATTGCTTTAGGTAGTGTGGCCATTTTAACAATATGAATTCTCCCAATCCAAGAGCATGGGATATCTTTCCATTTCTTTGAATCATCTTCCATTTCCTTTATCAATGTTTTACAGTAATCAGCATGTAGGTGTTTCACCTCCTTGGTTAGGTTTATTCCTAGTGTTTTATTTATTTTTTTTTTGATGTGATTTTAAACAGGATTTTTTTTTACTTTTCCTTTCTGATATTTCATTTTTAGTGTAAAGAAATTTAACATATTTCTGTGATAATAATCATGTATCCTACTACCTTGCTGAATTCACTTATTAGTTCTAGTAGTTTCTATGTGGAGTCTTTAGAGTTCTCTGTATAAAGTATCATGTTATCTGCAAATAGTGACAATTTTACCACATTCCTTCCAATTTTGATACCTTTTATTTATTTACTTTTTTATTTTTTCTTGTCTGATTGCTGTGGTTGGGACTTGCAGTACTGTGATGAATAGAAGTGGTGAGAGTGGGCATCCTTGTCTTATTCCTGAATTTAGCAGGAAGGCATTCAGCTTTTCACCATGGAGTATTGTGTTGGCTGTGGGTTTGTCATAAATGGTTGTCATATCATGTTGAGATATGTTCCATCTATACACACTTTGGGTGAGAGTTTTAATGGGTGTTGAATTTTATCAAATGCTTTTTCTGCATCTATTGAGATGATCATGTATTTTTTGTCTTTTCTTTTGTTGATGTGGTGTTTCACACTGATTGATTTGTGTATGTTGGATCATCCTGGAGACCCTGGAGTGAATCCAACTTGGTCATGGTGTATGATCCTTTTTATGTATTGTTGGATTCAGTTTGCTAATATTTTGTTGAGGATTTTTGCATCTATATTCATCAAAGATATTTTCCATAATTTTCTTTTTTTGTAGTTTCTTTGTTGGTATCAGTGTGATGGTGGCTTCATAGAATGACTTTTGGAATATTCGCTCGTCTTCAGTCTTTTGGAATAGTTTGAGGATAGGTGTAAGTTCTTCTTTATGTGTTTGGTAGAATTCCCCAGTGAAGCCATCTAGTCCTGGATGTTTGTTTGCAGGGATTTTTTTTTTTTATTATTATTACAGATTATTGTTCACTTCTAGAGATCAGTATGTTCAAATTATCTGTTTCTTCTTAACTCAGTTTTGGCAGGCGGTATGTTTCTATAAACTTGCCCATTTCTTCTAGGTTATACAATTTGTTGACCTATAACTATTCATAGTATTATCTCATGTTTTTTTTTGTATTTCTGCAGTATCGGTTGTTATTTCTCCTCTTTCGTTTCTTATTTCCTTTCTCTTTTCTTCTGGGTGAGCCTGGGTAGAGGTTTGTAGATTTTGTTTATCTTTTCAAAAAGCAATTCTTGGTTTTATTGATCTTTTCTATTATTTTTTGATCTCTATTTTATTTGTTTCCTCCTTGATCTTTATTATTTCCTTCCTTCTGCTGACTTTGGGTTTTGTTTGTTCTTCTTTTTCTAATTGTTGTAGGTGGTAGGTTAGGCTGTTTATTTGAGATTTTTCCTGCTTCTTGAGGAAGGCCTGTATTGCTATGAACTTCTCTCTTAGAACCGCTTTTGTTGCATCCCATAGATTTTGTAAGGTTGTGTTTTAATTATTGTTTGTCTCAAGATGTTTTTCTGATTTCCTCTTTGATTTCATTGTTGACCCATTGATTTTTTCGTAGCAAGTTGTTTAGTCTCCATGTGATCATTTTTTTCCCTGTTTTTCGTTCTCTGGTTGACTTCTAGTTTCATACTCTTGTGGTTAGAAAAGATGCTTGAAATAATTTTTATTCTGTTTAATTTGTTAAGGCTTGTTTTGTGTCCCAGTATGTGGTTTACCTTAGAGAATGTTCCATGCGCATTTGAAAAGAATGTATTCCATTTCACTTAGGATCTCTGTTGCCTTATTAATTTTCTGCCTGGAAGATTTTCCATTGATGTCAGAGGGGTGTTAAAGTCTCCTACTATTATTTTATTCCTGTCAATTTCATCCTTTATGTCTGTTAGTATTTGTTTTTTATATTTTGGTGCTCCTTTATTGGGTGCATATATGTTAATGAGTGTAATATCCTCTACTTGTATTGCTTCCTTTATCATTATATAGTATCCTTCGTCTTTCTTTATGGACTTTGTTTTAAAGTCTGTTTTGTCTGGTATGAGTATTGCTACCCCTGCTTTCTTGTCATTTCCATTTGCATGAAATGTCTTTTTCCATCTCCTCACTTTCAATCTATATGTGTCTTTCACCCTAAAGTGAGTCTCTTGTAGGCAGCATATTGTAGGTTGTTGTTTTTTTATCCAATCTGCCACTCTTTGTTAATGGAAAATTTCTCAATGGCACAAACCAAAGCACTGTGATATGCAGCTCTTGACACACTTACTTTTACTAAAATTTTGCTGAATTAAGTATTATGAAATCCCTATACTTGTATGTATATACACCTGGCCTTACAGTTTGTACCACTGGCCTACACACATTTGGTTATTAGACCAACAATGAGACTCAGATGTTGTTTACATTACTTATTTTTATTCCTTTTCTCTCTAAGTTTGGCAGATTCCGTACCAAACCTTAGGGTGGCTTAGTTGGATGAAATTAATTTTCAGAAGCCAATACTTTTCTACTCTTTTTATGACTCTTGTTTAGGGTCTGTAATCTTTTTATTGTGTACAACCTGTAGTCAGCAGATGGGGATAATTCTAGGCATCCTAGACTTTTCTCATGGGGGAGTTGATTCTATGATCTCTTGAGCAAATCTCTAAAGTGGCAGTTTTCACAGGCATGACACTGTATCTAGAGACTATTTAAGATGAAGAGTTTCAAAAATTGCAATTATCAAAAAATGATGAAATGGTTTTGAGAAGAAAACACCAAAATGGGATTCTGAAAACCTGAGTTCCAGTTCTGCATTTTTTTAATGACAGTAACAATTTTTATTTGTATTTGCTGTATAAAATAGAGATAGAAAAATATTTCTATATATCTCTATATGCAGGTTTTGTCACTTCTGTACAGTGTATGAACCCCACTTACTTATTTGTAATGGAAATAATTCCTACTCTAGAGAGTTGTTTTAAAGATTGAGCAAGGGGCTTCCCTGGTGGCGCAGTGGTTGAGAATCTGCCTGCTAATGCAGGGGACACTGGTTCGAGCCCTGGTCTTGGAGGATCCGACATGCCACGGAGCAACTAGGCCCGTGAGCCACAACTACTGAGCCTGCACATCTGGAACCAATGCTCTGCAACAAGAGAGGCCGTGATAGTGAGAGGCCCGCGCACCACGATGAAGAGTGGCCCCCGCTTGCCACAACTAGAGAAAGCCCTTGCACAGAAATGAAGACCCAACACAGCAAAAATAAATTAATTAATTAATAAACTCCTACCCCCAACATCTTCTTAAAAAAAAAAAAAAAGGCGTACAGGCTGTACATTTAAAAAAAGAAAAAAAGATTGAGCAAGATAATCTTTTAAAGCACATATAATAGATTCTGGCATATGTTTAGCACTCAATAAAATGTAGTCATATACTACTGAAATGTCTGAAGTTTCTTAACAATAATGGCATAAATAAGAGATTTTTTTAACATCTTTATTGCAGTATAGTTACTTTACAAGGGTGTGTTAGTTTCTGCTGTACAACAAAGTGAATCAGCTATATATATACATATATCTGCATATCTCCTCCCTCTTGAATCTCCCTTCCACCCTCCATATCCCACCCCTCTAGGTGGACACAAAACACTGAGCTGATCTCCCTGTGCTATGTGACTTCTTCCCACTATCTGTTTTACCTTTGATAGTGTATATATGTCCTTGCCACTCGCTCACTTCATCCCAGCTTACCCTTCCCTCTCCCCATGTCCTCAAGTCCATTTTCTACATCTGCATCTTTATTCCTGTCTTGTCTTGCTCCTAGGTTCTTTAGAGCCATTTTCTTTCTTTTTTTTTTTTTTTTTTTTTTTAGATTACATATATATGTGTTAACATGCAGTGTTTGTTTTTCTCTTTCTGACTTACTTCACTCTGTATGACAGATTCTAGGTCCATCCACCTCACTACAGATAACTCAATTTCCTTTCTTTTTATGGCTGAGTAATATTCCATTGTATATACATGCCACATCTTCTTTATCCCTTCATCTGTCGATGGACACTTAGATTGCTTCCATGTCCTGGCTATTGTAAATAGTGCTGCAATAAACATTGTGGTACATGTCTCTTTTTGAATTATGGTTTTCTCCAGGTATATGCCCAGTAGTGGGATTGCTGGGTCGTATGGTAGTTCTATTTTTAGTTTTTTAAGGAACCTCCATACTGTTCTCCATAGTGGCTGTATCAAAATATATTCCCACCAACAATGCAAGAGGGTTCTCTTTTCTTCACACCCTCTCCAGCTATTATTGTTTGTAGATTTTTTGATGATGGCCATTCTGACCGGTGTGAGGTGATACCTCATTGTAGTTTTCATTTGCATTTCTCAAATGATTAGTGATGTTGAGTATCCTTTCATGTGTTTGTTGGCAATCTGTATATCTTCTTTGGAGAAATGTCTATTTAGGGCTTCTGCCCATTTTTGGATTGGGTTGTTTGTTTTTTTGATATTGAGCTGCATGAGCTGCTTGTAAATTTTGGAGATTAATCCTTTGTGGTTGCTTCATTTGCAAATATTTTCTCCCATTCTAAGAGTTGTATTTTCGTCTTGTTTTTGTTCCCTTGCTGTGCAAAGGCTTTTAAGTTTCATTAGGTCCCATTTGTTTATTTTTGTTTTTATTTCCATTTCTTTAGGAAAAGGTGGGTCAAAAAGGATCTTGCTGTGATTTATGTCATAGAGTGTTCTGCCTATGTTTTCCTCTAAGAGTTTTATAATGTCTTACATTTAGGTCTTAAATCCATTTTGAGTTTATTGTTGTGTATGGTGTTAAGCAGTGTTCTAATTTCATTCTTTTGCATGTAGCTATCCAGTTTTCCCAGCACCACTTATTGAAGAGGCTGTCTTTTCTCCATTGATTCTTGCCTCCTTTATCAATGATAAGGTGACCACAGGTGTGTGGGTTTATCTCTGGGCTTTCTATCCTGTTCCATTGATCTACATTTCTGTTTTTGTGCCAGTACCATACTGTCTTGATTACTGTAGCTTTGTAGTATAGTCTGAAGTCTGGGAGCCTGATTCCTCCAGCTCCGTTTTTCTTTCTGAAGATTGCTTTGGCTCTTCAGGGTCTTTTGTGTAGATTGCTTTGGGTGGTATAGTAATTTTCATAATGTTGATTCTTCCAATACAAGAACATGGTATATCTCTCCATCTGTTTGTATAATTTTTAATTACTTTCATCAGTGTCTTATAGTTTTCTGCCTACAGGTCTTTTGTCTCTTAGGTAGGTTTATTCCTAGGTATTTTATTCTTTTTGTTGCAATGGTAAATGGGAGTGTTTCCTTAATTTCTCTTTCAGATATTTCATCATTAGTGTATAGGAATGCACAAGATTTCTGTGCATTGATTTTGTATCCTGCTTGTTTACCAAATTCATTGCTTAGCTCTAGTAGTTTTCTGGTAGCATCTTTAGGACTCTCTATGTATAGTATCATGTCATCTGCAAACAGTGACACATTTACTTCTTCTTTTCCATTTGGATTCCTTTTATTTCTTTTTCTTCTCTGCTGTGGCTAAAACTTCCAAAACTGTGTTGAGTAATAATGGTGAGAGTGGGCAACCTTTTCTTTTTCCTGATCTTAGTGGAAATGGTTTCAGTTTTTCACCATTGAGAATGATGTTGGCTGTGGGTTTGTCATATATGGCCTTTATTATGTTGAGGTAAGTTCCCTCTCTGCGTACTTCCTGGAGGGTTGTTATCATAAATGGGTGTTGAATTTTGTTGAAAGCTTTTTCTGCATCTAGTGAGAGGATCATATGGTTTTTATCCTTCAATTTGTTAATATGGTGTATCACATTGATTTGTTTTGTGTATATTGAAGCATTGCATTCCTGGGATAAACTCCATCCTTGCATTCCTGGGATAAACTCCACAAATGATCATGGTGTATGATCCTTTTTTTGTGCTGTTGGATTCTGTTTGCTAGTATTTTGTTGAGGATTTTTGCATCAGTGTTCATCAGTGATATTGGCCTATTGTTTTCTTTTTTTGTGACATCTTTGTCTGGTTTTGGTTATCAGGGTGATGGTGGCCTTGTAGAATGAGTTTGGGAGTGTTCCTCCCTCTGCTATATTTTGGAAGAGTTTGAGAAGGATAGGTGTTAGCACTTCTCTAAATGTTTGACAGATTTCGCCTGTGAAGCCATCTGGTCCTGTGCTTTTGTTTGTTGGAAGATTTTTAATCACAGTTTCAATTTCAGAGCTTGTAATTAGTCTGTTTATATTTTCTATTTCTTCCTGGGTCAGTCTCAGAAAGTTGTTTTTATTTAAGAATTTGTCCATTTCTTCCAGGTTGTCCATTTTATTGGCATATAGTTACTTGTAATAATCTGTCATGATCCTTAAAGATGTGTGGATAGTATTTAGGGGGACCATGAACTTCATCGAGGAAAACATATATCTCTATTAATTAATCTCTAGGGGAAATTTATCCTTTCCATCTATTGTTAGTAAATTCAACCAACTTCAGTAGAACTACAGTCTCTATGACGAGGTCACAAATAAAAACCACAGAACCACGCACCACAATGAAGCATAGCCCCCGCTCACCGCAACTGGACATAGCCTGTACACAGCAATGAAGACTCAACAAAGCCAAAAATAAAATAAATAAAATAATTAAATTTATCAAAAAAAAACCCCACAGATATTATCATATACTACAGCTGTTGCAGATATTTTAAAATGTAATGTATATTCATCACTACTTCAGATTACACTACTTATTACACTTGCTGCTAGGTCTTATTCTTTAATGTCAATAAAGAAACACATATATAACCATATCTCAAATTTCTATTTGTAAAAGTATTTTTTATAATTATATTTAGATATAATTGGCTTCCATTAAAATCCTATATATTTTATTCTGTGTTTTTAAATACATTTTTCTGGGAAATAGTATATATACTTTACGAGGCTGCATAAGAAGTATGACACAAAAATTATTAAGAATTCCTGTCATAGTAGTTCAGCATGAGAACAGTAAAACTGGATGTAGTCTATGAAGCTGTTCACTTTCAAAGGAATTCTTTTGCGTGTTTTTAATTATTATTATTGAAATGGAGCAGCCTTTCAATGCTGACCAATTTTTGCCAAACACACCCCACAAAAATGTCCTTGATTGCCCTTATTCAATGGCTCTAGCTGCCCATGGCATAAACACTTTAAACAGATACTCAGCCTTCTTAAGTTTGATATTGGCTCTTAATTAAAATGGAAAGCAATTACAACTTCATTTGTGCCATAAGAACTTAAAATCCTTGCCTCCAAATAAAAAACTGTAGAGAAAAGCATATCATTTAATGCCAATGGATAACACCAAAGTTGACTCTCACTTTGAATGTTTACTCAATTCCTTTACAGTCTCTTTTTTTTGGCAGCAAATATAGCTAAGGATATCATGTATCTATTTGTGTACCAGATGTAGATGACATAGATAAAGAGAAATAGGCTATCAGTGTGCTCTTACCGAACATTTAGTGACTTGTGAAATGTGTCCTGAGCCATTTTTTTCCCCTGCAGTTTCTCTTTCCTCCCAGGTTCAAAGTGCATTATTAATACCCAGAACCATCAATGTGATATCATGCTCCTAAGTATATCCTAATGTGAGTTTGCTGCATTTGGTAATTTAAAAGGAAAAGAAAAAATACTGTAGTAGCAGCAATAACAACAAGAAAAAAATATTGGGACAAAAAATATTTTGCCCCACAATTATGTATGTTTGGTGGCTGCCTTTTCACCCTATATCTAGAGGTATGCTTCCTGTGTACTACCTATATTTGGTATGTGTATACATGAAAATATCCCAACTCTTATTTTATTATGAATGTATAGTAAATGTCATTTACTTGTTGGTGAGACTATAAATTAGCTCTCCCAATATGCTGATTATTGTTTCATGATATGGCAAGGGTCCCCAACCCCCGGGCCACATTAGGAGCCAAGCTACACAGCAGGAAATGAGCAGCGGGTGAGTGAGTGAAGCTTCATCTGCCACTCCCCATCACTCGCATTACCACCTGAACCATCCCCCCACCCCTTGGTCTGTGGAAAAATTGACTTCCACAAAACCGGTCCCTGGTGCCAAAAAGGTTGGGGACCGCTGTGATACGGAGAACTTGTGGGATTTTTAGATCCCCGCTGTTAGATTTATAGCAGTGTTCAATTGGCAAGAGAGAAATCCAAAAGGTATGGGTATAAAACCAGCTCAGCTTATATGGCTTTTGTTTAGTTCATGCACATTGACATGGGAACCTACTATCTGAATTGTTTTCTAGGAAATCAATTCTTACTTTCAATAACTTCATAGGCATTTTCAGTTTTCACTTGAAAAAAATAAAAATGATATATTGTATCTTCTAATACCATAATGAGGGCTATTCAGTTTCTAATCAGAGGGACAAACACTTTATCATAAAAATCCTGGGAAAATAAAATAATATAGATGCTTATTTGATAGTGTTCAGACTTTTACTGGACCAATCTATTTCTTTAGAAACATTTTATTTACACTGAAAATGAGAACTCATTAGAAAAGTTGCAAAAGGTAAAAAAAGGTAGAATATTTGTTTAGATGAGGAGGAAAAATAATATCTGGTTCAGAAATCAAAGCTAAAATGTGACATTAAATCTAACAGGATGGAAAATTTATCTCAATAAATTTCCTCTCATGAAAGTTCAGTTGAAAAGATGATGATTTCAAATGTGTCCTGTACATTTTCTCATTTAAAATCATTATCTAAAATATATTTAACAATTCTATATATACACAAACAAATGAAAGAGATAAAAGCCTAAGCTGATCAAAGTGAAAGTGTTCTTTCTAATTTTTACTTTTTTTCTACCATTAGCAGTAGCATTAGTCTCCCTAAGTGAATAGTCGTGTTTGGGGTCAGAAGTCTGAGAATAATAAAAGCATATCAGTATGATATTTCTAAAAGAGAAGATTTTGCTGCCTTTAAACAGTGTTATTACATTTATAATCACCATCTGCCAATCCCTACTCTCTTTTTGCTGGACCTTTTCCTAGTGTTTCTCAAAATACTATTCTCATTGGACATAACTACAGGGTAATTCTAACACTATGTAATTATATTTTAGGAATTAGGGTTATGTGAGGGAGATTGGTGACTGAAAAATACCCCTGTTAGGTAGTATTCAGTAGTAGTTCTACAAAAGAGGATACTTTCAAAAGCCCACCAAACTTTGATTTCTGAATTTATCTTAATAGAATGTGATT
Organism: Tursiops truncatus; assembly: GCF_011762595.2. NCBI lineage: Eukaryota > Metazoa > Chordata > Mammalia > Artiodactyla > Delphinidae > Tursiops > Tursiops truncatus. Next base: position 46,635,022 of record NC_047047.1, read on the forward strand.
ATGGCTTTATTTCTGAAACCAATATTTTAGAAATGACCATTAACTTTATATACTACTGAAAAAAATTTTTTTTTGAGATAGCCTACTTTACACCAACTTTAAGTTATTTCTAAAAGTAAATTTCATTATGTCATTCTAATAACAAGGCTTATCAATACTACCAAAGCTGCCTGGCATAGCACTTAATAACTTTTTTGTTATGGTTTCTCTGCTTAGAAATATCCATAAAATCATAACCTAGTTTCAGTTGATAAAATTGAAAGCATGTTGGTTACTCAGTAATCGCTCTCAGAATAAAGATTTTACATTACTCTAAAGCGAGAGTTTGGGTTCATACTTGATGTAACTAGGATATAGACTGACTGACTCATTCTTAGCAAAAACTGAAATTTATGCAAGGATGAATGTGCCATCTGAAGCTTCCCTATCAAGGTTTTTGTGCTCTACAGTGTTACCCAATCCTTTATGTTTTTGCCTTCATCTATCACCATGTTCCTGACTCCATCATAACCTACTGCTATAATCTACTACAATAAATTGGATGTGGCAGGCAATGAACATAGTACTTGTTCAATACAGTACTGAGTAAATGATAGACCCTGACATATGATATGAATACCCTAAATTTGAATTTGAATCAATGTAGTATCTCTCCTGATGATGAGACTTGTATTTTAGACATTATTTCAACTTTTAGACGTTTCATGTGCTGAATTTTAAGCATTAGAAACAAAGGGGAAAGTATTTAGTGGAATGGAGGCCTTTCTTAGAGTGGTTAGAGGCTGTAAATTATAGTGAAAACTGTCAGGCCAGATTATGAATTCCTCACATGGTGATTTTTGAGATGATTGTGTTTAAGATATTCAATCTCTGTGATCCTAGTTTCTTTATCTACAATAAGCTATTCATATTCTCAGGGATTTTATGAAAACTAAATAGTAATTTAAACATATGTGCAAATATCTGAAAGACAGGAGCATTTAATAAATGGAAGTTCCCTTACCTTGAGGTTATATCATATTAGCAACCACCGTTTCAGCCAACATGTATGATCATTCCTACCAAGTGGCTAATGGGCAAATAGTAAATGAATATGCTCTTACATTATTTGTTATTCTGAATATTATAAAAGAACTTTTTGAAAATAATAGACTCCCCCAAATCCTTTTATTCCTTTTGGTGAAGCTTTGGCCATCATTATTTTACTAGCCAGAACACTAGTTAACTATATGGTATAATTTATCAGGTAATAGTATTTTTTAAATTGTTCTAAATTGATGTCATGACAACATTAATCTCAGTTATGATTACTTTAAAGTAGGTTTCATGTGAATATATGTAAGGCCATGCTTGTTGAAATAAATTATATTAACTCTATGTAAATTATAGGTTCTGGTCTTAACTCAGGAAGGGGATCTTGGAGGTTTATATATTGTTTGTGAAAGATACCAAACTCTTTTCCAACTATAACCCAATATACACAATATTTGTAATAATTACATAAGGTATTGTAAGCCAGTCATGCAACAGAAAATATAAAATGCGCATTATACAACCACAAAAACTAGGAGAGGACGATAATCCCTACTTATGATATCTTCAGTGGTAATTAAAACAACTATGATGTGTTTACCAAATTCTGAAATATTTTGTTGATTAGATACCCTATGAAAGTTTGGGCTCTAAAGAATGAACGAAAAGCAAGTAGATTTTGGAGAATTGAACCTTGGAAGGAGAAACTAGCATTAATTGAGATTTTTCCCTATTATGGTGTTATCCTGAGAGAATATTGAAGATGCATCACTGCCACGACAGCTAATACCCAGATTGAAAAAACAAAACAAACAAACAAAGCCATTTACTGACCTGAGGAACTGAGAGACAGAGTCAATCACTGCATTTTGCTTTCATGGTAACAACTGCCACCGGAAAGTGATGAGATTATAAATTATGCCCAAGTCTCTGGCTGGCCCTTCAACAGTACATGCACAAGGAAGATACAAAACAGCCCAGCTAAGGAAAAAAGAAAAAGAATTGGACTGATATTTGAGCTACTACTCAAGACAGATCTTCAGTTTGATTCTAAATATGTTACTGCCTTGCTAAAACAAAAGAGTAATACTCTTCAGAGAAATAAGCAGTATCTATATTATCTACAGCATAATCTCCTCAGTTTCCAAAATGTAATCTAAGATCACTTGTTATGCAAAATAAAACTAGAAATGTGGGGCTTCCCTGGTGGCGCAGTGGTTGAGAGTCTGCCTGCCAATGCAGGGGACACGGGTTTGTGTCCCGGTCCGGGAAGATCCCACATGCCGCAGAGCAGCTGGGCCCATGAGCCATGGCCACTGAGCCTGCGCGTCCGGAGCCTGTGCTCCACAACAGGTGAGGCCACAACAGTGAGAGGGCCACGTACCACAAAAAAAAAAAAAAAAACAATAAAAACCTAGAAATGTGGCCTATTTTCAAAGGTCAACCTCAAAATAACCCAAATATTGTAATTACCAGAGTCCTTTAAAGTAGCTGTTAAAGGTATGTTCAACTAAACAGGCATATATGCTTATAACAAATAAAGTGATAGGAAATAGCTGAGAAATAGAAACTATAAAAAGCTCCAAATGGAAAGTCTAGAACCAAAAAATATAGCCTCTTGGAAAAAAAAAAAAAAACAACAACAACTCTAGACAGGCATATCAAGAGTTAATGAACTTGAAGATAAAGCAATAGAAATTATCCAATATAAAAAAGGAAAGACTAAGATCTATATCTAGAGTTACTATTATGTTATATACCTAATAGCATATAATATGTAATGCCTACATAAAATATAATATATAGACTAAGATCTATATCTTTAGTTACTATTGTGTTATATACCTACATATTATAATATATAATAACATATGATTATATGTTATATTATTATGCATATATTAGAGAAAGAAAGAGATTGAGAGAAGCACCTCAGGGACCTGTGGGACAATATGAAATAGTCTAAAGCATGTAATTGGAGTTCCAGAAGAAAAAGTGAGAAGGGGGCAGAAAAAATTGTTTGAAGAAACAATGGCCAAAACTTCTCACATTTCATGAAAGACATAAATTTATGGATTAAAGAAGGTCATCAAAAGTCAAAATAGGTCAATATGAAGATGAAAATTTCTAGACTCATCACAGTCAAACTGCTGAAAATGAAAGATTAATAAAAAAAATCTTGAAAGCATTCTCACAAAAAAATGGTGTATTATATACAAGAAAATAAAAATTATAATTACTACAGACTTCTTGTCAAAACTATGGCATCCATAAGACAGTGGAACACCTTTTTTTTAATGTGACAAAATATTTTTTTTTTTTTAATTGCCAGTGCTGACTTCTGTGTTTGGTGAAAATATCCTTCAATAATTAAATCTAAATGAAATAAAATACTACTTCATGGAACAAGCAGTAAAAATAAGGAGCTTGTAATCCCAGAGAGATATTGCTTAGCAGCTAAATAACTAAACCTAATAAATACTATTGTTATCTTGTGGTGAAATAGAGAACTATTGTCTAATATTGAAAAGTGTTTGTGCAAATGTGATATTTTCAATCCAACATAAATTTCCATTTAGATGAGTTAAAAGTTAAAATATCATTTTTAAGTAATTGATACTCCATAAAGAAGATTTTTTGCATTTTTATAAAATGAGTAACATGAAACAAAAGAATAGTAAAATATGCAGGCGTAAGTGGTTTAATATTCTAACTAGTTTTATCCATTTCTTCAGCTATGTTCATTGGCTTGTGTTGTATATGTAAATTTACTTCCTCAACTTTTCGTTTCTTGAGAATAACTGTAGTGAGATAACTTAAAGAGCAGGCTCTCAAGACAGAATGCTTGAGTCAAATCCTCAATTTGTAACTTCCTAATAGTACTTCTTGCATAATTTTCTTAATATGAATGTCTCCGTTTCCTCATTTAAAAAATAGGTGTAATAACATTATCTGCCTTTTAGGGGTGTTGTGAGTGCTTAATACAAAATATGTAAATATGTCAAGCATTTACCATAGTGCTTGACAAATATTAAGATTTTAATAAATGTTAACAGTAGTAGTGGGAGTAGGAGAGGTGATAATAGTAGACTATACCACTATAGTGGTAGAATTATTTAAGAATTCATTCCTACCCTTACACAAACAACAAGAATGCAGGTTCTGTTGGTTTTTCTTTTCTTGAATTTAAAAAATATTTTTCCTAAAAATTACAGGCTATGTATGTACAGGCTACATATATGAATGTTGGTCAAACTTGAGATTTTCTAGGGATGCTTTGTATATTTCTGTCTTACTGGATTTCTATTTTTGTCCTAAGTTTTTAAAATGCAATAGAATAGGATTTAGAGTATGCAGAATCAATTTTACTTTTTTTTGTTTTATTTTTTTAAAGGGTATTTTCATAAAATATTTTTTAACTCTAAAGTCCCTTTGTACGTTTGTGGAAATATTTTAGTGGCAGATATGTGACATACACACAGAAATTGGATACAGGTTTCAGCACCATGCTAAGAGAAAGAGTAGTCATTCCTTTCTTGTAATAACTGGCAGCAGGTTTTATGCTGAAAAAATTAAAGGAAGCAAGATGTAGTACATGTATCTTAAAATTTTGTTTATCATTACCTTGCTGTTGGAAATTATAAGAGAAACAGGCTCTCATCTATTTATGAATTTTTTCTCTCTATGAAATGGAAAGCAAGCCAAATTAATAGTGGCTTGACTCTGATATCATGACTCAAAAGATAATTTTTTACTAGCCAACACAATCCAGCCAGCCAGCCGTTCTGTCTTATTAAATATCTTCCCTACATTAGTAAAGTATTTTAGTCCCCATTAATTAAACCTCACTTTCCTCTGGAAATCAGCCAATGAGAATCAAGAATCATGCCCTCATCCATACACATGCACATGTGTGTACACACACACAGTCTTGGCTTTGAACACTGGACATAGACCAGAGCTATTTCAGCTGACATTTTACCTATTTCATCATGAAGCATTCTGAGACTTAATCACAGTCCTCTGACCCCCTCCAATGCAGTAAAATGACGACCAGTAAAGCCAAGGCGTTGCTCACAAGAAAGTGTTGTCAACATGACCATTTAAGAAAAAGTAGAGTTAGGCCCTTGAGAGTTTTCTGTCTCTGGGCCAAGTGTGAAGGAATAGCAGCAGAAAGATACAGGAAATAGATATTTGTTACTTTTTCCTCCCATTTTTGTCCACCCATTCAATAAACCCTTATTTCTTCTTTAGGTGCCTGGTGTTTCTGAGGTAAATGTACAGAAGCAGTTGTGAAAAATAACTTTTATAACAATTTGGTTAAGAAAAATATTATTTTCTTAAAGTGAATTGTAGCTTATTGTGAATGCAGATTAAATAGCCTTCTTGAGGTTATGCTAATGTGTGTCCGTCACCATCTGCAAACACTGGTAAAAGAGCTGATAATAACAAGCAATATCTCAGGAGGACATACAATGAGAAACAGTATAGTCATATATTAAAAAATAGAGAAATCTAAGCATGCATGGTCTTGTATCTGCTTCTTGCCCAACACATGCTCATCTCATGCCACTCCCTCCTGCTCTCCTCTCCCCACCCTCATAGCCCTCCTCTTCTTCAACACTTTAACTCACCAACCTCGTGGTCTTCTTTCATTTCTAGAATGCACAAAACTCATTCCTGCAAAGGGTCTTCAAACTTGTATCTTATCTCACTATATTGCTATTAAGTCTAATAGCAACTAATTTTATATAATCAATTCCATAATCTACTTTTAATCATTTTCTATTAATTCTTCTTTATCACAGAATCTTAGGAAGAAGCCCTCTAGTCAGTTTTATATATTACTAACCATACCTCAAATACTTCAAATTATCTAGACTAGTTTTATCAGGTAAAAAATATTCCTTTTAGTATTATTTTTAGCCAGGTTTATTTCTGTATGGACATTTTACAAGCATATATGCTCCATACTTGCCTGGTCACTGCCATTGGGTCTTTAAAGAAATACGTAGGATCAATGATAGACCATAAAAGCAAAAGATAAAAGAAATGAAAATTATTAAATTAATGATTTCATGATATGTCCAGAAAAGATGGAGACTTGATCTTTATGAAAGCCTGTAAAGAGGTGACAACTAGAATATGTTTTTGAGTTAGAAATGAGTAATCAAAAGGAAATTTTTAAAAATCAAGAAATAAGAATTAATCTGGAATACATTCTAAGAAAGATGAAAGCCTCACCAAATGTCAAGGAAAACTTGGACCTTCCTGTCTACCATTGAGCTGGCAGCACATGCCTTTGTGGTGTCCATACCTCCTCACCACAGTACCACGTAGACTCTGCAATAAATAGTGTTTAGCTTAGCAGTCTATCATTTTCCCTATTCAAGTCTCCATTTAAAAAGGTAAAATTTTGCCCCAGGCTTGCTGGACTATTGCCCTACATAAAGATAATTAGACTCCAACAGAACAGAAGCTAATTTATGGGTTTAATGTAGTGCTGCTTTTAGATAGCAATAAAATCCTTTTCTAAAACACGAAGTGCACATCAGTATTAACATAAATCAAGCAGTTTCCAGCCTCACATCTGATGGGTGTTATTTTTTATTTAAATCCCTAGAGAGTGTACAATATCTATGACTACCAAATAATTCCCTGTTATATATTCAGATGATACTAGTTTACATTTGAGTTGGAATCCAGAGGGTTTCAGGAATTAGAAAATATGAACTGACTTGATTGATTTAGTCTGAGCTTTGCACTTTAAGTCTTAACAGAAAGAAGACTGTTGAATCACTGGATTGCCAGAGTTAAATTTGCTCTATTAACTATAGACTTCATTTAAGTAACCTTGATTTGCTTTCTTTCACTACCTATTAGTTTGTATTTCCTGAATTGCTTATAAATAGAATCATGAAGTATGCACATTTTTAGCCATGCAACTTGCATAGATCATAATTATTTTGTATATATTAATAGTTTATTCTCTTTTATTTCTGAGTAGATTTCCATTACATGGATGGATCACAGTTTCTTTATCTGTTCATCTGTTAATAGACATTTGGGTTCTTTCCAGTTTTTGGCTATCACAAAAAAACTATGAACATTTCTGTACAAGTCTTTGTATGTACAATGATTTCATTTCTCTTGGGAAAATACTCCAAAGTAGAATGACTAGATCACATGGTAGATTATGTTTAAATTTTTAAGACACTGCCAAGATGATTTCCAAATTAGTTATACCGTTATACATTCCCACCAGAAGGGCTTGAGAGTTCCAGCTTTTCCATATTCTTGTTAACACTTGGTATTTAGACTTTTAAAATTTTAGTCATTCTAATTGGTTTGTGATCATATCTAATTTTGGTTTTAATTTGTGTTCCCCTAATGAGTAATGGACCTGAGTCCATCTTTTCATGAGCTCACTTGATATCCCAATATTTTCTTTGTTAAATTTCCTGTTAAATCTTTTGCCCATTTTTAATATTTTTATTGTTGTCTTTTGAGAGTTCTATATATGAATCGTTTATCAGATATATGATTTGCAAATATTTTCTCACTGCCCCTTCATCTTCTTAAGTGTCTTTTTATAGAGCAGGAGATTTTAATTTTGATGAAGTCCAATTCATCTTTTTTCTTTTATGATTATGCTTTCGGTTTTTTATATAAGAAATCCTTGCCTATTCCAAGGTGACAAAGGTTGTCCAGTATGTTTTGTTTTGTTTTCCAGAAGTTTTATATTTGAAGATCTTTGATCCATTATGATTTAATTTTTGTATGGTATGATATATGGATGAAAGATTTTTCTTGCATATGAATGTCCAGCTTTCCCAGAATTGTTCAAAAGTATATAATTTCTTCACTGATTTGTCTTTGCATCTTTGCCAAAACTGTTTTTTTATAAATATGTGAGTCTGTTTCTGGACTCTATTCTGTTTTATCCATCTATTTGTCTTCCTTGACCTCAATTCCATACCATTTCTATTATTGGAGGTTTATAATAAGTTTTGATATCAACAGTGTTAGTCCTCCAACTTCATTGTTTTTTTAAATTGTTTTGGATATTCTGGATCTTTTGCACTTCTATAGGAATTTTAGAATCAGTTGATCAGTTCCTTTTTTTTTTTTTAAAGCCTACTGGGATTTAATTGTGATTTTTTGCAATCTATAAATCAGTGAGGGGAGAACTAACAGCTTAACAGGATAGTACTGAGTCTTCTAATGTATGAGTGCAATGTAACCCTTGTAACTTGGTTTTTTTCCAGAGATCTTTCTATTACTCATTTATAATTTAAATCCACTGTGATCAGAGAATACACTTTGTATAACTTAAGCCCCTTTAAATATTTATTGAGACTTGTACTGTGGCTCCAAATATGGTCTATTTTGTGAAGGTTTTTGTGTCCACTGTCATTCTTGGGGGAAATGTTCTATGAATATAAATTAGGTCAAATTGCATGATGATGGTGTTCACATTTTCTTAATGCTTACTACTGTTCTGTTTATTGTTCGAGCAGTTATTGAAAGAGGAGTATTTAAATCTTTCACTGTAATTGTGGATTTGTTTATTTCTCCTAAGAGTTTTATTTTTAGTTCATGAATTTTGAAACTCTGTTATTAGGTACATTATTAGGTACATAAACATTTAGGGATTTTTGTACTCAATAACTTGACCCTTTTATCATTGTGAAATGATCTTATTTAATCCCCATTAATATTCTTTACTCTAAAATGTATTTTTTTCTCATATTATTGTAGCACTCTTTCTTTTCATTGATGTTAGCATGGACTATCTTTTTCCATCCTTTTCCTTTTAGTAGATTTGCATCCTTGTGTTTAAAGTACATTTCTTATAGTCAACTTAGAATTGAGTCTTTTTAAAATCAAGTGTAAGAATCTTTATCTTTCAGTCCAAATATGTGTCTTTTACTCCAAACATTTAATTTATTTATTGATATAGTTAGGTTTAAACTGTCTTCTTGTATTTGTTTTCTATTTGTCTCATCTGTTAATTTTTCACTTTTTCTTTGTTATCTGTATTCTTTGGAATGAACTGAATATATTTTATGATTCTGTGTTATCTCCTTGAATATCTGATTTACTATAAATCATTGTTATTTATGTAGCTTCTTTAACATGTGTTAAAAATCTCATACCACACTTTTAAATTGTATATTGTCCTTGGAGGCATTAAGCTGGCACAATCATAGAACTTAAGTCATTTTTTCCTGTCTCTCAGCAACCACTGTCCTTCATTGGCTGATATGCCTTTTATTACAAACCACTGGTTAATAATTTTTGACAAACATTTGTTTCAGGTGGGAGGGAAAATCTGTTCTCTGTTACTCCGTATAAGCCAGAAATTGAGTAGCTGGGGTGACTTTGATCAGCCACAGATGTTTTAGAACCATTGTACTTCAGAGCCATTATATTGCTCTGTGTAATTCCCCTATTGAACTTCATTTTATCTCCTGATACTATACCCTCGGGCTTAATCTGTCTCCTATGAACTAGTTCTTCAATTTTATATGTATTTTAGTTTCAGCCTTTTGGATTTTCTACATGTATCACTTGTATTATTGCTTAAATTGGTCCTAGTTTGAAAGTATTTAAGGTAATCATTTGCAATATATCTCACTTTATAATAGATTATGGATATATTTCTACTTTTAAAGATTTGTGTTTCAGCCATTATCTGTCTGATATGGTGCCAATTTTTATTGGTATACATTGTGTAAACAATCTTCATAATAATTCTTTTTTTTTAATTTGTATTTTATATTGAAGTATAGTTGATTTACAATGTTGTGTTAGTTTTAGGTGTACAGCAAAGTGATTCAGTTATACATATACATATATCTATTCTTTTTCAGATCCTTTTGCCATATAGGTTATTACAGAGTATTCAGTAGAATTCCCTGTGTTATACAGTAGGTCCTTATAGATTATCTATTTTATATATAGTAGTGTGTATATCTTAATCCCAACCTCCTAATTTATCCCTCCCCCACCTCTCTTTCCCCTTTGGTAACCATAAATTGGTTTCCTATGTCAATGAGTCTGTTTCTGTTCATTTCATTTGTATCATTTTTTTTAGATTTCACATATGTGATATCATATGATATTTCTTTTTGTCTGACTTACTTCACTTAGTATGATAATCTCTAGGCCCACCAATGTTGCTGCAAATGGCATTATTTCATTCTTTTTTATGGCTGAGTAATATTCCATTGTATATATGTAACACATCGCATCCATTCCTCTGTCAATGGACATTTAGGTTGCTTCCATGTCTTGGGTATTGTAAATAGTGATGCAATGAACATTGGGGTGCATGTATCTTTTCTAATTACACTTTTCTCCTGATATATGCCCAGGAGTGGGATTGCAGGATCATGTGTAGCTCTATTTTTAGTTTTTTAAGGAACTTACATACTGTTCTCCATAGAGGCTGTATCAATTTATATTCTCACCAACAGTGTAGGAGAGTTCCCTTTTCTCTGCCCCCTCTCCAGCATGTATTGTTTTTAGACTTTTTGATGATGGCCATTCTGACTGTTGTGAGATGATATCTCATTGTTTTGATTTGCAGTCTCTAATAATTAGTGATGTTGAGCATCTTTTCATGTGCCTTTTAGCCACCCATGTGTCTTCTATGGAGAAATGTCTATTTAGATCTCCTGCACACTTTTTGATTGGGTGTTTGTTTTGTTGACGTAGAACCACATGATCTGTTTATATCTTTTGGAGATTAATTCCTTGTCAGTTGTATCATTTGCAAATATTTTCTCCCATTCTGTGGGTTGTCTTTTCATTTTACTGGTGGTTTCCTTTGCTGTGAAAAAGCATTTAAGTTTAATTAGGTCCCATTTGTTTGTTTTTGTTTTTATTTTAATTGAATTTATTTTTATTTAATTTATTTAATTTATTTAATTTATTTTAATTTTTGTTTTGTTTTAATTAGGTCCCATTTGTTTGTTTTTGTTTTATTTTATTCTAGGAGGTGGATCCAAAAAAATATTGCTGCAATTTTTGTCAAAAGAGTATTTCACCTATGTTTTCCCCTAGGAGTTTTATAGTATCCGGTCTTACATTTAGCTCTTTAATCCATTTTGAGTTTATTCGTAATAATTCTTAAGGTAATTATTCTGTGTTCCTTTTAGAAACATACTTTATTTAGTGACTCATGTAATAGATAACCTAAATGTACATTATTAGAAGAAAGGTTAAACAAATTACAGTTTAGCCATATAATAAAATTACGCAGCAGTTGGTATTGGTGACAAAGATTTAGTTTTACTGACAAGGAAATTTTTTTCTTATATTTAATTAAAACAATTTGGAGAACAGCGTTTTTTAAGTGCAGATTTAAAGTAAACAGTATATTAGTTTGATTTGTCTTGTTATCTTAGGGAAATAGATGAAAATATTTATAATAGTTTTGAAATGCTGTAACTGTGTGTGTACGTATATACAGAGAAGTACTTGAAATATATGGGATATGCATCAAAATTTTATTCCCTAGTCTCCTGTGTGTTGTTTGACTTTTTTTTTTTTGTCCATGTGTTTATATGTGTGCATGTATATGTTTGGCAAGGTATGTTTATGCACCTGTAAATTAGATCAAGAGGGATAAAACAAACAAAACATTGACGCCATTTCCATTATGTAATTAAAAATAAAAACATTGGGTCTAATGGAAATATGTTTTAGATAAAACACATTCAAGCTTATACTTTAATGCAGATTTAAATTTATCATTTCATTCAGCCTTAGGAATAATGACTAAAATAAATTTTAAAACCTAAGAGAAATTTTGATTCAGAGTTGAACTGTTCTTCCTACTATTATCTCTTCTAGGCAGACAAATTTTATCTTTAATATTATAAACCTCAGAGTTTCAGATTGTACAGGTTAATTTTCAATAGCATGGCTGAATATTTTGGGGCTCATCCAAGCTGAGCCTTTGGAGACTTGAGCACTGTTGTGTGTTGACCTTGTGGCTTGATTTTCTTCCTTCTCGGCAGCATTCAAAGCTAGACTATGCAGGCAGAATACCAAGTAAGAGCTTCTAGCCAAGTTTTTAGGTTCCTACATTGCATTTTGTGTGCTTACTTTGTTTTTAAATAGTATCAGTTTTATTATAAATGTCACAGAAATTCAAGGAATAAGCTTGGAAGATATATTTAGATAATACAGAAAATTATAAAGAAAATTAAAATCATCCATAACCTTGATACCAGATATAACTGTAAAATTTTTTTAACATCTTTATTGGAGTATAATTGCTTTACAATGTTGTGTTAGTTTCTGCTTTATAACAAAGTGAATCAGCTATATGTATACATATATCCCCATATCCCCTCCCTGTTGCACCTCCCTCCCACCCTCCCTATCCCACCCCTCTATGTGGTCACAAAGCACTGAGCTGATCTCCCTGTGCTATGCAGCTCCTTCCCATTAGCTATCTACTTCACATTTGGTAGTGTATATATGTCACTGCTACTCTCTCACTTCGTCCCAGCTTACCCTTCTCCCTCCCCATGCCTTCAAGTCCATTCTCTACATCTGCATCTTTATTCCTGTCCTGCCCCTAGGTTCATCAGCACCATTTTATTTTTTAGATTCCATATATATGTGTTAAAATACAGTATTTGTTTTTCTCTTTCTGACTTACTTCACTCTGTATGACAGATTCTAGGTCCATCCACCTCACTAGAAATAACTCAATTTCATTTCTTTTTATGGCTGAGTACTACTCCATTGTATGTATGTGCCACATCTTCTTTATCCATTCATCTGTTGATGGACACTTAGGTTGCTTCCATGTCCTGGCTATTGTAAATAGTGCTGCAATTAACATTATGGTACATGACTCTTTGAATTATGGTTGTCTCAGGGTATATGCCCAGTAGTGGAATTGCTGGGTCATGTGGTAGTTCTATTTTTACTTTTTTAAGGAACCTTCATACTGTTCTCCATAGTGGCTGTATCAATTTACATTCCCACCAACAGTGCAAGAGAGTTCCCTTTTCTCCACATCCTCTCCAGCATTTACGGTTTGTAGAATTTTTGATGATGGCCATTCTGACTGGTGTGAGGTGATACCTCATTGTGGTTTTGATTTGCACTTCTCTAATGATTAGTGATGCTGAGCATCCTTTCATGTGTTTGTTGGCAATCTGTATGTCTTCTTTGGAGAAATGTCTATTTAAGTGTTCCACCCATTATTGGATTGGGTTGTTTGTTTTTTTGATATTGAGCTGCATGAGCTGCTTGTATATGTTAGCCACAGCAATCAGAGAAGAGAAAGAAATAAAAGGAATCCAAATCAGAAAAGAAGAAGTAAAACTATCACTGTATGCAGATGACATGATACTATACATAGAGAATCCTAAAGATGCTACCAGAAAACTACTAGAGCTAAGCAATGAATTTGGTAAAGTAGCAGGATACAACATTAATGCACAGAAATCTCTTGCATTCCTATACACTAATGAAAAATCTGAAAGAGAAATTAAGGAAACACTCCCATTTACCATTGCAACAAAAAGAATAAAATACCTAGGGATAAACCTACCTAAGGAGGCAAAAGGCCTGTATGCAGAAAAGTATAAGACACTGATGAAAGAAATTAAAGATACAAACAGATGGAGAGCTATACCATGTTCTTGGATTGGAAGACTCAACATTGTGAAAATGACTATACTACCCAAAGCAATCTACACAATCAATGCAATCCCTATCAAACTACTAATGACATTTTTCACAGAACTAGAACAAAAAAAATCACAATTTGTATGGAAACACAAAAGACCCCGAATAGCCAAAACAATCTTGAGTAAGAAAAGTGGAGCTGGAGGAATCAGACTCCCTGACTTCAGACTATACTACAAAACTACGGTAATCAAGACAGTATGGTACTGGCACAAAACCAGAAATATAGATCAATGGAACAGGATAGAAAGCCCAGAGATAACCCCATGCACATATGGTAACCTTATCTTTGATAAAGGAGGCAAGAATATACAATGGAAGAAAGCCTCTTCAATAAGTGGTGCTGGGAAAACTGGACAGCTACATATAAATGAATGAAATTAGAACACTTCCTAACACCATACACAAAAATAAACTCAAGGATTAAAGACCTAAATGTAAGGCCAGACACTATAAAACTCTTAGAGGAAAACGTAGGCAGAACACTCTATGACATAAATCACAGCAAGATCCTTTTTGACCCACCTCCTAGAGAAAGGGAAATAAAAACAAAAATAAACAAATGGGACCTAATGAAACAAATGCTTTTGCACAGCAAAGGAAACCATAAACAAGATGAAAAGACAACCCTCAGAATGGGAGAAAATATTTGCAAACGAAGCAGCTGACAAAGGATTGATCTCCAAAATAACTGTAAATATTTTTATTTATTTCCCTCAGGTAGCAAAACTTAAATTTTATTTTTGCTTTTAATCTGCTTTGTTTATTTACTATCTTGTGATATATTTAACCACGCCACTAAATAAGTATAAAAACCATAGTTTTTAATAACTGCTAGTATACCATTTAATTAATCAATTTTCTCTTGTTAGAAAATTACATTGTTGACATAATTCTATTGTTACAAATAACATTATGTGAAGAATAATTTGTATGTGAATCTTTCAGAAGTTTTATGGGGTTTTTGATTATTTTTAAGTTCAAATATTTAGAACTAGGATTTCTGGGCCAAATTTTATGAATATTTTAATATAGCCTTTAAAATATTCATTAAATTATTGTTATTATTGTTATTCTACAAAATTACAATAACAGGGCTTCCCTGGTGGCACAGTGGTTGAGAGTCCGCCTGCCGATGCAGGGGATATGGGTTTGTGCCCCAATCCGGGAAGATCCCACATGCCACGGAGTGGCTGGGCCCGTGAGCCGTGGCCGCTGGACCTGCGTGTCTGGAGCCTGTGCTCTGCAACGGGAGAGGCCACGACGTGAGAGGCCCGCGTACCACACACACACACAAAAAAAATTACAATAACAATTTACCTGTCTAGGAAATTACCTTTTCTCCTTTACACCAGTTAATACTTTTTCTTGGAAATGTCCAGAGAATACTTTGAGGTGGTTGTGTGTGTGTGTGTGTGTGTGTGTGTGTGTGTGTGTGTGTGTGTGTGTTTGTAGGAATGTCATGGCATTTTCCCATCTTTTGCCTTACTTGAAGCCTTGACACACCGAGAATATAATAATCAATACAGTGTATCAATACAACCATGATAATCCAAAAGAAATTTCAAAAATCTCCTCATTCATTTCCCTCTACTTTACTGAATATAAGATCACCTTATATTGTAGTAGTTCTGCTTATATCTTACTTCTCCAGCAAATAGTAATCAATGAAACCTATCTGTAATCGGTTACATATTCTCTAGATATTAAGTATGTTTTAAGCTGGGAACCACAAGGTCCACATGCCACAGTAACATCCACTGTTACTTGGGTAACCCCATCTTCTAATTGAACCTGCCCATGCTTATTTCTATTTATGATGCCTATTCCAATTAGCTATCAGGCTGTACTTTTCAAGAATCAGTTGATCTGTACTTTTTTAATCTTCTTTCAGGGAAGGGCAACCAAGCTTTGAAAATCTCTATATATACTTTTTTCCCCATCTTATAACAAGGAAAATATCATCAAGAAAGGGAGAAAAGGAAATATAAATCACTGCTTGATTTTTAGCATGATGGCAAATTTGTATCCTATTCTTTCTATACCAATCTGGTAAATGTATTGATATCAAGAATCATTCTCAGGTTTCTAAGAAATTTATACTTCTTGATTTTCTCATAAATGAACTTAGTTTCCAATTAAACATCATTCTATAGAGTGATAGGAGTTGATCAAGTTAGGATTTCCCTTTATTTTTCTGATGATCGTATCTAACTTTGGGAGCTAATATGGTTTCAAAAAAATTAATGTAGAGAGGAGAAAAGACAGTGATGTTTGGTCCTCAGTGTTGTCAGCTTTTTTGATAGAGATAGCTGTGATATCTGCATTTACATCTGGACTTCACTTATTAGTCAAGAGTGGCCACTCTTCTCCTGACCACAAGAACTCTTAGGTTTCTTCATGTCCTGGACCATATCAGTGCCAGTCTGGACAACACTGAAGAGCTCTCACATCTCCTGAGCCACACTAAAGTGTTGTCTCAGGCCCTTTTGTCTAGGCATCCATACCATTTACACATTTCATCTGTTCTTGCCCATGAAGGGAGCCTGAGGTCTTGTCACTACCCTGGGCTTTACAGAGAAATGGAATACAAACTCCTTCTACTCCCAGGTTCCCAAATTTTCCCAGGCATTTCTCTTGCTTTCTCACTTCCAGGCCTCAGTCAGAGGAGGAATGGCCATTTCCAATTTTATTCTCTTCCCCTTTTCTCCAGTTTAGGAAAAACTTACTAGTTTCTAGAGCAGCAAAAACTAACTCTGACATATTTATCAAATCTTTTGTCTTAGATATTTATCAAATCTTTTTGTCTAATCCGCAGTTTTTGAAACTCGGAAGTAAATAATTGGATTCTTTTTATCTCTGTGTTTTTGCTTTGTTATCTCTTCTTCTGGAGAATCCTGGCTGTTGACTGAATGGTGGTGGAAAGAGGGGCAGAAAGAATTGTTCATAGAAATTCTGAGTAGAAAACAATCACATACAATAAAAAATGAAATTTTTATCACACTACATCTTTTTTGACAACATCCTTTTCAACTCTGTTCCTCCATGAGTTCGATTCTTAGCATAAAGGATTTGGGCAACATTTCAGTCACCTCATCTCTGAAAAGGAGGTAATCACAGAAATTAAGTGCTAAGATCATGATAAACGTTAAATGAGATAATGCTTGCAAATAGAATTTCAAGTTTGAAGCACAGAAGTAAAGGTATTAATGTTAGCTACTGTTATTAGTTAATATTTTGGAATAAACCAAGCTATTTCCCACCTCAATTCCTTACTCTATGATTCTTCACATACTTAGATCTTTCTAATTGCTTCAGGGGCTGAACAATACTAGTTGGATGGATAGATGAATGAATGAATGAAGAATTAATGACTTACCATTTTACATTTTATTAGTATTAATATTAGAAATAAGCTTTACTAATTTAATATCCAGGATTTTTCACAATTTCTTTTTTAAATATTTAAAGATTATACTCATGAATCATTATTATTTACTCACAAATCTGCCATTGACATAGGAGGAAATTGTAATTGAGTCCATTTTGCCTATGGTAAAACTCATTTATCTCCTTTTCCAAAGGACAATTAATGATGAATAGGGAAACATTACATGCAGAAGAGTCTGTTTTAAAAGTCTTTAGGCAGAATTTTTAAATCTGAAAATAATTCTCAGGCAACATTTCAAAGTGAAAACACTAAAACATTCACTTCAACACTGCAGACCTGACTTTTGCAGCCCTTAGACTGATTCAACAACTGATATTTGACCCAGATGTCTTTGTAAGATTTGTCTTTACAAAGGCCGTAAATAAGACTATTCACTATTAAAAAATGAATCATCAAGTAATTATATCTATTTAATGTTTAAAGAAGAATTTGTTGTGGCATTTTGTTTATTTTAATATAGTTACTTATTTTCTATATCTGCCTTATTCAAACAATTCTTTTCTTTTTTTCTTCAAACAATTCTTTAAATCAACTTCTTCAAAATAATATATGAGGATAAATGTGGCATGATTGCAATATCTGGTACAAAATATGGAAAAAGGAAAGGCAAAACATTGTGGTGAAAGAAGCACTAGATTTAAGTACTGATTCTGCTATCAAACAGCTGTTTAAATGTTTGAGAGTCACTCACATTAGGTAACTGAACCTCTATTTCGATATACTTAAAAGGGCTGTTCTAGTTAGTATAATCTTAGTTGCAACTAATAGAAAAGATCACTGAAATTAAGCAGTGTAGAAAGTTTAGTTGTTCATATACCTGTAAATTTCAGCCTTAGCATATAGCTTCAGATGAGGCTTTTTAAATAGTCAAACAATGGCATGAAACAATGGTTTTCTTATCTTTTTTATGGAAGTAAGGGTAAGACAGTGGTACTTGTAGTTCCACTGAGGTGGTTTCATTGGATTAGGTGTCCTCATAGACTCACAGTGGCAAAAGCAATTTTAGACACTCATTTTCTCACACTACATTATTTAGAATGGAATTTTTTTCTTTGGAGTGTAGACAGTTTCTTTGGACTCAGACAATGATTCTAATCATATTTTTGTAGTTACTTGTTTGCCTAGCTGTGGTGCATTAAAGATGGCCACAAGGGCTTCCCTGGTGGCACAGTGGTTGAGAGTCCACCTGCCGATGCAGAGGATATGGGTTCATGCCCCGGTCCGGGAAGATCCCACATGCCATGAAGCGGCCGGGCCCATGAGCCATGGCCGCTGAGCCTGGGTGTCCGGAGCCTGTGCTCCACAGCGGGAGAGTCCACAACAGTGAGAGGCCCGCGTACCACAAAAAAAAAAAAAAAAAAAAAAAAAAGATGGCCACAAGCACTTTGACATTGCTTGCACTGAAAAATAGGATTTATATCCTTGTCCCTTAAATCACAAGTGGAAGCTCTGTGACTTCTTTGACCAGTAGAATTGTACAACTGATACTGAGCCAATTTCTGATCCCAGTCAAGAAGATACTGGCTGTTTCTACTTCTTACCACTTGTAATACTCACTCTTAGACCTAGCTGCCAAACTATAAGTAAGCCCAATTAGCAAAAGGCCCACGTGAAGAGGACCTGAGGGCTGCTGACAGCCTTGACTGAGCTACCAGCCAACCCCCACTAACAGCTTTGCCATGAAATGCGGAAATTATTTTGGAAGTGGATCCTTCAGCCCTACTTGAAATGCCCCAGCTACTGCTGTGTGGAACAATGAAAGCCACCTGTTATGAACTTTACCTATATTGCAGATCTGTGAGGAGAATAAATTATTGCTGTTGCTCTAAACACCGCTAGGTTTCGGAGTTGCTTGTTTTACAACAACAATTCACCAGAACACCACTGTGTCAATAGCTCAAACTTCAATATTTATTTTTTTCCTGATTGTATATGCTTCCTTCTGATGTATGCTGTAGTAACTTCCCTGAGTGGTGTTAGAATAACATTTCAATTGTCAGTTTCAATATTTACCGATATAATGTTTGGTAACATTAACTTGTTTTATTTTCAGTGAAAGAAACCAAGAGACATTTTTATGTTCACTATGTTTGCTTCAAAATGACCTTGTTGTACCATGTCAGGTATCTTGGATCTATTTTTCAAATGTGTAGAATAAAACATACTGAGAATTGAATTTTTTATATGGCATGTAATTCAGGTTGCCTCTAGGGTATGTGGGACCCTTGACAAAACTTTTTGTAGGGATCTTATCTAATTAAACAATTTGAGCACCTAAATTAATGTCTTCAGCACCATACTGTTGACTCAATCTTACATGATTCCATGAAGAGATATTGTGCTGCAAAGGGGGGCCTGGCTACATGGCCCTGGGACAACCCCAAAGGCATGAGTCTCAAAACTTCCAACAGTATCTGGCCAACCTCACACATGAGGCAAGGATTGAAGAGCTCTCCAAGGCCCACATGGGCCCAAGCCCAAATCTGGGACATCCTATCCAGATGGCACCAACAGCCTAGCCTATCCCAGACACCAGAGAGGAACTCAGAAAGTTTCAAGGAAGGTATTCTAAAACATGGAGTCCCCAGAGTCAAAGGACCTGAGGCAGAGGCCCCACTTGCCCATGTCTCAGAGCAGAACTGCTTATAATCCATACAGCACACATTCTTCCTTTGAAAGACTGTATGGAAGTATGGGTTCTACTGCTTTCTTGCATTTTATATAGTTTTCTGCTCTATCAAATCATTGAAGAATTAGCTGGTCTTGGTAGTGTCATTTCATGTGAACCCTGATTGATCTGTCATTTTTTTAATATCTTGTTTAAGGGAAATTGTTTTATTCACCTATGTAAAATATGGTCTTTTAAAAGTAACTCAGTTTACCTAAAATAAAATAATACTTATACAAACATATTTAGATAAGACAGAACCACAGGGTTCCCTGGTGGTGCAGTGGTTAAGAATCCGCCTGCCAATGCAGGGGGCATGGGTTCGAGTGCTGGACCGGGAAGATTCCCACATGCCGCGGAGAAGCTAAGCCTGTTCACGACAACTACTGAGCCTGCGCTCTAGAGCCTGTGCTCCGCAGAGAAGCCACCGCAATGAGAAGCCCGCGCACCTCAATGAAGAGTAGCCCCCACTCACCACAACCAGAGAAAAGCCGACGCACAGCAATGAAGACCCAACGCAGCCAAAAAAAATAATAAATAAAATAAAATAGTAAAATAAATTAAAAAAAAAGAAGCAACCACATAGAAGTTCTGAAACCTTATATAATAGTACCTTATTACAGCACATAACAGTAACACTTGTTATTTTACAACAGACCAATATTCCACCCAAGAACATGCAGCAACAGATGTACATTAATCTTGTCTGGCATCAACTGAGCCTGGAACCAAAGAATGGAGCAGTGTCCCTGTTTATGGAGGTTGGAGCACAGATGCATGTTCAAACCTAAGTTTAAAAAATCATTACAGAGCCATAAACGTCTAATTGTTGACCACTTACAAGCCATTTAAAAGTGTGAGCAGAGACGGCAAAACATGTTTATTTCAAGGATTATATTAACATGAGTAAACCTTCTAGTACAATTAGTGCATTTATATTATTCAAATAGGTTAATATTTGGTAACTGGTGTGTATTGGGGAACATGCTTATTAACATTAAAAATTATTAAAATTTGGGCTTCCCTTGTGGTGCAGTGGTTGAGAGTCCACCTGCCAATGCAAGGGACGCGGGTTCGTGCCCCGGTCCGGGAAGATCCCACATGACGTGGAGCTGCTGGGCCCGTGAGCCATGGCCGCTGGGCCTGCGCATCCGGAGCCTGTGCTCCGCAACGGGAGAGGCCACAACAGTGAGAGGCCTGCGTACCGAAAAAAAAAAAAAAAAAAAAAAAAAAAAAGTTTTAAAAATGATTAAAATTTATATTTTTTTAAAAATTCAAACTGAACAATTGTATATTGTCCTGTGTACCTCTTTACAATTTTCAGAATATACTCTGAATTCTTCTGCAAAAAATAATGTCGGATACTATCAGGCTCTAAAAAGACTATTAATCCCTTTGATATGTTGAAGGGCACTAGCATGAAAAACCCTCTTGATTGTCCTCATCTTTCCACTTGCAGTTCATGCAGAGGGAGCACTGATATCTCCACAAAATATCATTCAGAGAGAAAAATCTGCAAACCATAAAAATAGTCTAATGTCAGGAGTTCTAATTTTTAAGTTTCATTACAAATATTGATGAAAATGATTCAATTCTGGAAATATTTGTGCCTGAGCAAGATGTTGAATTCGATAGCATTCTGGTTGCGATTTACAGCAGTTAATAGGAATTATCCTATTTAGATGTTTAAGAGCCTTTTCTCATTTCCTTCATCAGGTTCAATCATAAATGGCTTAATCATTCAGAAGACATTACTGAATTAGATTGCATTAACTGCATAATAACAGAAAAAAAGGGGGGGCAATATGGAAACAAACTGAAATGCTGTTAGGAAGGAACTAAGTTCATTCCCTTTAATTCCTTTGTTGATTTGTTGAAATTGTTGATGTGACCTCAGTCAGAATTTTTGTTCTGTTTTGTTCACCAGTTTTTCTTCACTTTACAAAACATACATTTATATTTTTGAAAGAGAAATATAAGGGTTATACATATGTTAGGACAGGGATTCCAGACAACTATGGGAGTTTAGAACTTAGGTCAGGTTTAAACTTTGATATAAGCGACCAAAAAAACAAATATATGGTTATATAGTAGGCATAGAATTATTTTCTTTGTCTTAATACCAGTCATGAACAGGAAGATACCATTTTATGGAGAAAGGGAGGAGTAAACCAGTTGATAAACATTAATGAGATAAAAGAAGTGACAATCTGCAAGGATGGTTAAGAGTAGACAGAAGAACCATCATCATTTATTTGAAATATTAGTTTTTGCACGGAGTAACAGTGGAACAGTGCTAGACTGATGTATTTATGTTTCTAATTTTAAAGCAGAAAAGGAACCTAGAAATCACCTATTCAAATGCTCATTCTTTATAAATATGTCTACATTCCTAAAGTGACATATTCAAAATCACTTGGTTTGTTTCCAGCAGGGCCAAACCCATATTCCCAGGTCTTGTGGCTTTTGGTGTAACCGATGTTCTTTGCACCTCTCTTTGTTTCTTCTAAAATGAACACCTTACAGCTGAATCATTCTTTATCTTATTTGAAGTTATTTTAATATCTATTATTTGATACTCACCGGTAACACCATGACCCTCATTTCCCTCAGCTTATTTCTCTAACATTATCTTGCATTACTCTCCCTCTCCACTCCCTGCTTCATCCAAGCTAAATTCCCTTTGGTTTTTCATACTCACCATATACTTTCTCATCTCTCCTGTCTCCAGAAAAGGCCTTTGTAAATGCTTCTCCTGCTTGGGACACCTCTTTCCTTCCCTTTGCTCCATTACCCTCTTAGATTTTTACTATTCCTTTTGGTATCATAAAATTAAAGGAGTAGGATGCTTCTCAGTTCAAAATGCTTCATATTCTGGGGTTATAAAAATCTGGAGTGTGTTCTGCATCTCTTCACTTGAGACATTTGGTAGTTGTTGTCATAGACTTACTTTTTCTCTTTACCTTTTTCAAAATAATATTAATGGAAAATCCCTCTAAGAAAATTTAGGGCAGAATACAAATCAATAAACAAATAAGATGATTACAGATTGTGATGTGTACCATGAATGTAATAAAGGAGGTGGCAAGCTAGAAGAAACTGGGAAGCCACTTTGTATGCATAGTCAAGGAAGACATTGCTGAGGAGGTAATATTTAAATTGAGATCTAACTTTTGAGGAGGATCCAGCTATGGAAAGGGCTAAAGAAAGGACATTCCAGGCAAAGAAGCAATGAATGCATAAGTTCCAAGAAGTGAAAGGAATTGATACAAAGCACAGAAATCCAGTGAGGCTATAGGACAGTGTATGGAAGAGTGTTAGATAGGTTTGGTAAGGTAGCTGGATATCAAATCACATAGATCATTGTAGGCAGGATAAAGAGTTATTTTGTTGTAAGCATCAAAGGATGTCAGCATCATATTTTAAACTGCAGAGGACTATTTGGCTTACATTATTTCCTTATTCCAAAGAATAACTAGATTAGGAGTTTAACAATTAATGGGCTTAGATGGAGACAGAGTAACAGTAAAATATGTAGTACATATTGAGAAATTATCATGGTGACTCAGTCTGAAAAAACAATAAAAGGTAACTACCAAATCTTAAAACTTTGAGATGGGAGAGAATTAGAAAGGGAGGCATCAAGTTGATATATAATGTCATTTTTTACTTTCTGGTAAAAGTTTTATATTTCTTTACATATAAGAGTATATATCCATACATGTATATCTGTGTGTATATAGTAACTGTGCCATTCATATAACTATTTTTCATATAACTTTTTCTATATGAGTAAAGCAATAGAAATATGTCTTTACTTCCTAATTATTTTCTTATTAACATGAAAAATGACATCAGGCAATTCCAAGTTATAAATTTACACAGCCTATATTCCTTCAACTTATTGATCCAAAGCGTATGGCATGTTAGAAGTATTAGGTGAGAATAATCATTTTGTGTGGCAGAGGAAATCATTTTAGCATAGAAATTGGAGGTGGATAAAACATCCATCTAAATCAGTCATATAAGCATATAGATGGAAGTGTTTAGAAAACTCTGGCAAACATTAAATATTCCTAGTTCTAAGTTTACTTGCATTGCCAGAAACTGGTTTTCTATTCATAACCCTCTTTTCTGAAACTAAATATTTTTTTCTATTGTCACTAGCTAATCAGAGTGTAGGAGAGCATAATATAATTGTGGTAATTTCAATCATAGCAGGTAATAGTCATTGAAATGCTCATAAGACCATATGTTGTAAAGAAGACAATCAAACCTAATTGTCTTCACTTTTGACTTTCTCCTTGCATTATTTATATACTAGTTTGGGAGAAGAGTTTGTCAATATAAGACTATGGAAGAAAAATACACTTTCTGTTTAGAGAAAGATCAGGGTCAGTGGTGTTATATTGTAGAACAAGCCACAAGTTTTGTTTGTTTTGATATTCACTTCAGTTATTTAGGAAGCAAAGGACACATTGTATCACATTTACAAAGGTCTGTAAGTAAAATAGAAGTTTTGTATAGGTATTGATATAACCATCAAAAAGTTAAATAAAAGACAACTTTCCGTTGCATCATTTTGTTTTGCCTCAAGGTATATCTTCTGTAGGAATCCTTTGCTAATTTAAATCACTTATGGTCAGTTCAAGTCAAATCAACAGCAGTCAGTGTAGCACTCTGTTCTGCTTTGTGAATCTATGTATATAAAACTTAGACTACATACTTATAACGAAGGTTATCTCATAACTGTTTGTTTTCCTATTTAATTAGTGTTAGAAGGTTGCAAGTGAACTGAAATACCTTAGCACGTTGTGTGTCACATAATATGCTCTCTACTCCCTCCTTGCATTTACTCATTCCTCTTTCCCTGCATTCTTCTCTCCCTCATTTCCTTCTCCATTCTTCTTTAGTTCCCTCCTTCCCTTTCATCTTAAATCTAAGCTGCTCAAGATCAAGGACTTTTACCCTATGGTACGGCCCACAATGCCTAGCCTAGTGCAAAACTAGGAATTCAATAACTGCTTGTCCGTGGCTTTGGGAAAAAATATTATCTCTGTTCAGCCTAAAACTTTACCTTCCAATTTCCCCACAGAGAGGCACAAAAAAGTGACATTTTGTGAGTCTCTTTCTATATCTATTTAAAGTACTTCAGTCTGTATACTCCTGGATCTCTTCAATCTGAGTCATTCTATCCTATGTCTTTGTTGTACACACCTAACCACTGTTACTCAACTAAGCTTTTCCTTCTCCCTTCCTTTCCCTTTCCCTCTCCCTCCCTCTCTTTCTTTCTTTCTTTCTTTTCCTTCCACCTCTCCCTCTTCTTTTAGCTCATAAGCTCCAAAAGCCCTCTTTAAGGGAAAATGGGAGAAAAACACTCTCCATGCTATACTTTTATTCAAACATTCAAATTGTCATTGACAGAGTTTTTAAAACAGGGAGTTGTTTTCTTTTTCACAGCAAGATTTTTCTTCTATTTAAATGTACACACATACTTGAATGGAAAGATCTCATGAAAAATTGTATGCAAGAGTTTAAAAAGCTACATACAAACAAGAGAAACCTTAAAATACTAAAGTTCAAATTTTACTTTAAAAATTTCAAATTCAGCTTCTTGAATTATAACAACTAATAGCCAACATGTTTTCATTCAGTCATTTCTTGATGTCTAGTACTATTTTACATACCAACTGGATTCTGAAAGAGCATCATAGAAATGGGCTTTGAACTTGATTAGACCTTAGACCCAATTATTTAATTCCCTCAGATAAAAGATGAAAAAATTGATATTCAAGGAATTTATGTGACTTTTATCATTTTATTTTAAGACATAGTGCCATCCTACAAGACTTTCAATATAAAAGGGGGGGCAATAAGATTTTATACATAAAATATATATATATGTATGTATAATAAATGCATAGTATATATGTATATCTGTAAACACAAAATGTTCAAATGCCTTCCAGTAAATAATAAAAGCTATTATTCAATATTTTTTAAAATTGTGCTAAGAACACAACATGAAATATACCCTCTTAACACTTTTTTTTTTTTTTGCTGTACATGGGCCTCTCACTGTTGTGGCCTCTCCCGCTGTGGAGCACAGGCTCCGGACGCTCAGGCCCAGCAGCCATGGCTCACGGGCCCAGCCACTCCGCGGCATGTGGGATCCTCCCAGGCCGGGGCACGAGGCCGTGTCCCCTGCATCGGCAGGCGGACTCTCAACCACTGCGCCACCAGGGAAGCCCTTAACACTTTTTTTAAGTGTACAATACAGTATTTTAACAATAGCCACAATGTTATATTCAATACATTAGATCTTTAGAACTTAATCATCTTACATGACTGAAACTTTATACCCCTTGAATAGCAACTCCCCATTGCCTCATCCTTCCTGCTGCCCCTGTAAACCACTATTCTACTCTCTGCTTCTACGTGTTTGACTATTTTAGATAATTCATATAAATGGAATCATGTGGTATTTGTCCTTCTGTGACTGGCTCATTTCACTTAGCGTGAGAATATAGTCAATAATATTGTAATAACTCTGTGTGGTGACATATGGTAATTAGAATTGTAGTGGTGATTATTTTGTAATATATAAAAATATTGAATCCCTATGTTGTACACTTAAAACTAATGTGATATTACATGTCAATAATAATTCAATAGGGCTTCCCTGGTGGCGCAGTGGTTGAGAGTCCGCCTGCTGGTGCAGGGGACACGGGTTCGTGCCCCGGTCCGGGAGGTTCCCACATGCCGCGGAGCGGCTGTGCCCGTGAGCCATGGCCGCTGAGCCTGCGC
This sequence comes from Tursiops truncatus, assembly GCF_011762595.2. Classification (NCBI taxonomy): domain Eukaryota; kingdom Metazoa; phylum Chordata; class Mammalia; order Artiodactyla; family Delphinidae; genus Tursiops; species Tursiops truncatus. Next base: position 46,661,700 of record NC_047047.1, read on the forward strand.
GTCCAGAGCCTGTTGCTCCGCAACGGGAGAGGCCACAACAGTGAGAGGCCCGCGTACCCCCCAAAAAAAACCCCAAAAACAAACAAACAAAAAAATAATAATTCAATAAAAAATAAGTAAAGACATATTCACTGCTTGACATCTCCAGTTGCATTTACCAATACATTCTTGTTTCTGTTTAAACTATTTCAAGTTGAGTAACTTGTGATTAAAGTTGACAATTTGCTTTTATTTATGCTATATTCCCAACACATAAAACAGTGTATAACACATAGAAGGCTATAAATAAATGTGTGTTAAATGAATTGCTAAATAATAAGTGCCTGAGAGCATTAGCCTCTCCAGAACCCAACTGTTTGTTTCTTAAACAATTGACAGCTACATCAGGCAGTCATTCTTACCAGGTTAGTTTTAACTGAAGCTGTACTACAGAAAAATTGATTCACTGCTTCTAGCTGTCTGGCTCACCTTTTCTCCAAGTCATAGAAACCTTTTAGGATCCAAGATGAACTCTGGTAATAAAAATGATAGTTCATTAGCCCACCTTCAGAATAATACAATCATTTCTGAACTTACTCCTTTGTATATTGATTACCTACTGCATATAGGCATTATACTATAGGTTCCCTTAAAACCACCTCTTTGATTTCTGCTTTGTAGTGATAGTCCTTAGGTAGAAAATAAACAAAAAAATAAATAATTTAAAAATTCTATAAATACAATAGTATAATAGTAAATTATAATAAATTAGTATAAACAATACTAAAAATGATTTATTCCTGCCCAAAAGAACTAGGCTAACACAGTGTGTTTGGTGTGTGTTAATTATATATTCCCTTACAGAATGATTTCATGAATAAAGGACCACCAAAATCACCTTGAAAGTAGGAATTGGGGCAGAACGTTCATGAATGAATGCAGCTCCTAAAGAATCAAGTAGGCCTAATCCAGTTGAGGTTTTAACTGCTTCTTGGCTTGATGGGGGTTTAATTTGTAATCTTTTCAGTTCAGAGTGTATCAAAATTAGCTGTCAATCACAGGGCAACATTCAGTTTTACAGAATAGAATTTACTTGCTTGACAGTGAAATTCATCTTTTTTTCCTCCTTTCTGAGTTCCACTGTAGCGAATGATTCCTCTTTTGCTTAGCATCCATGTCATCCAAGTTGTGATTGAGATTTCCAGTGGGATTCGTTGTGAATGAAGGCAGACAATTGTAGCAGATTGCTGTCTTAAATAACAATAGAACCCTGGGATCCCAGATGTTCTGTGTACTTGTGGTAGAAGAGGAATCCTAGTGGGAAAATAGGAGCATAGGTTTGGATGGGAAGAAAATAATCAGTGACTTTCTTATTAGGCTAACCATAGACATCAGCCTAGTTTATACTGGCGAACAATTCATATACCTAATATGTTGTCCTGCTGTCTTGGGAGGAATCAGCAGTATCTTTGAAAGTAGCATAATAAGAAAGATCTTATGAAAAAGGAATATAGGAAAATGCTTTCCCAGATCAAAAGTCTCGTAAATTCTGTTACTTCTGGTTGACAGTTGATTCAGAGAAGAGATATTATAAAATATTTATTAAAATACTACTAATAGTAATAATACTGATGGCTAGCATTTTCTGTACATCAAAAAATGTGCTAACTTCTTTATATTCGTTAAGTCAGTGAACTTGGAATCAGAAAACCTGAATTCCAACTGAGCTCCTCCTTTTACTTGTCAGTGACATCAGTATTCTCATTCTTATCTTATAAAATGTAGATAAAACCTACTCTTTAGACTTCACTGTGTTTCAGTGAGGTTCAAATATATACAAGTAAAAAAATATACACAATAAATGTCAAAGTATGTTACCAATAAAAAGAATCGTTGTTGTCATTATTATATTATGTTTCAAGCAGTTTGGGGTAAATTCCAAAGAAAAAGAAACTCCATGTCACAAATTCTGCCCCCCAAACAATCCTCTATAATACTAACAACAATAACAAAAACAGCCTCAGAGTATGCACTCATTATTTCAAAGGTTTCTTCTAGAATGCTCAACCTCTCAATCATGGGTAGTTAGAAAGGGTTCTCTAGGGGTCTGCATCCATACCTTTGTAGGATAAAGATGTTTTGCCTTGGCCAACCTTTAAGGTATATTATCCTTTATAGAACTTATCATATGAGGGCCATTTTTTGATAGGTGTTTTTGTATTCACAAATGAAAATGGATTAAGGCATGAACATCATTTTTTTAGGAATTTAGCCTGATAAAAATATCAAAAATATATATTTCTGTGTCTTAAGATTTTACACACACACACACATACAGATATTCCCAATCAAGTTTATTTTACCCCACCTCTAGCTTCCTGGAGTAAATTAAGCCATCACCGAAATCACTAAGGATGTTCTTTCCTTTCTGATCTGAAGTACACTGATATAACTCAGTTGCTTCTACCCTGGCATTCTTCATTTCAATAGTCCCTGGATTTGTTGTTATTACTCTGAAAGGCTATAGCGTGCTGAGGGAAGTTATGTGTAGCAGCAAGGATTTCTAGAAACAGAGATTCTAGTTTTCCATACATGCATATTGGAGGTAGCTGCAGTTCAGTGGTAGTACTTGGTCGTTCTGAGTTAATAGTGGTTTAGGGTAGTGATTTAAGATAAGGCCAGCCTAGAGTAGTTTTTGCAGAAATAAAGGATAGTTATGTTGAGGGCCAAGCTTATACTTTGCATATTTTACTGCAATCCAATATAGAGGCCCTATTTCTTACAAGTTTATCATTTCCTTATTCTACAATGTTAGAAGAATTACACATTTTTTGGCATTCTGTCAATGGGGTAGTTGTGAAAAGAATCTAAACTATAATATGAAATAATGCTTTCAGTAAAACTGCAAAGGGAGTTAATAACCAATGGAGCTGTAATTAGATTTTTGTTACTGCCATTTTTCTAAATAGGCTTGCTGAAAAGAATTCAAATTTTCTTTATCAGTATCTCTAAGACAAACAAAAATAAATTTAGCCTGGGAATTATTTGTCCTTCAAATTAAATACATTTAATCCAGTTATATATTTGTACCTTTAGAAACATCTCTATTTTTATCCTCAGGTTATTTGAGACAACTTTGAGTAAGACATTGTCCAAAAAGTTTTGATGGGGGAAAGAAGGAAGCTAAAAGAAGTTTCATGACTTTCCATTGTGTTTATTCAAATACTTAGTCATCTTTTACCACTGCTGTATTTTAAAAGTATGGTGATATACTGTTTAGGAGGGAAAGAGATAATAGTACAATATGAACTGAAGTCTTGTAAAATTTTCTGTCTGTTTAAAGAACTAGAACATGAACATTCTAAGATCAAGAAGGCCCTAGCATTTTCCTCAGCTTGACTGAACTTTAGACAGTTGTCTTCCTGATTGTAGGTCCCTGCCTTCTCTTTCCTTAGAGCATTTATTTTAGAACAATTTTAATCCTAAATTATTTTTCTGCCCCTTTATGATATGATCTTCTCCCATCCTTTTGCCAATTTCACAACTCAGGGATGTCTCTCTCAAAGACCTAAGAGCCAACCCTTTGAAGTGTAATCATTAAGAAAGACAGGGTCCCTATATCCTAGTCTTTGTGGGAGGGTAGGAGTTTAACTTCGATAAGCACCAATTAGTAAATCAGATGGCCTAATCCCAATGTCCAACCTCCCCTCTAACTTCCTCTAGTACTCTTCCACTGCCTCGTCCCAGCACTTAAAAACTCACCTGGAGGCTTCCCTGGTGGCGCAGTGGATGAGAGTCCGCCGGCAAGGAACACGGGTTCGTGCCCTGGTCCGGGAAGATCCCACATGCCGCAGAGCGGCTGGGCCCGTGAGCCACGGCGGCTGAGCCTGCGCGTCTGGAGCCTGTGCTCCTTAACAGGAGAGGCCACAACAGTGAGAGGCCCGCGTACCGGTTAAAAAAAAAAAAAAAAAAAAAACTCTCCTGCTTTTTGAGTTCAAGCTTTCTCCCCTATTGCAGTAGTCTTAAAGTCTTCCTTGCTTGTGTAACTTATCCAAGGAACTTTTTGTCAATAAAATAAACAATTTAAAAACGTTTAGTGGACACTTCTCAATTGCAGCTACCCAATCTCTGAATGCCTTCTGCTTAGGGAAATCTCTAGAAAGAAAGGCAAAGTTTTATCTCCCACTATGAAAACTAAAAAGGAGGCATATTAGTTGTCTTCCAGGTCCTTGGCAGCTGAAATGTGGGCCTCTGACCTAACCTCACCCTGGGCTACCCCCTACTGGGACTTTGACTCTTGAGCGTTTATGCAAATAAGCGGGAGCCAGTCTGGAAATCATTTCAGGAGCAGTGGTAGTAAAGGCTGCATCCTATCTTGAACAGCAGTGCCACTAGTAACACTATGGCCATAGCTTTCCCCACAGCTCTCTACTGTGGTCCTGAAGGATGAGAGCACTTTGGCAGTTGTTCTGGGTGCCCAATCTCTCTCAGCCCCTGCTAATTTTTTGAATTTGGTTCTTCAGGATTCCACCAGCTTTGTGCAGTTTGAGGTACTTTTCAAATATGTTCAATTCTCTTAAAATTGTCCAGTCTATTTGTTTATTTATGCGTATGTATTTATTTATTGTAACCAAAAACATAATTAATAAAGATGACCAAACCAGTATAGACCAAAGTGGATATGTGAGATGCAGCAGATATATCACTGGGCTTGTGACTGAGAAACCCCAATTCTAGTTCTTATTCTGCAATCCCCAGCTGTATATGGGGTGGATCATTAGCTGAGCCCCTTTATCTCTTTAACCCTCAGTTTTTTTATCTGAAAAATAATGGCAAAGGACAGAATTCCTTCAATCCCTAATAGTCTTAGAAGGCAAATCAGTGACATTATTATAGAAAGAGTATTACAGGAGGTTGAAAGTGGGAGAAATAACTGTGAGCACAAATGGACAAGAAAAAGCTCCAAATCCAAGCTTTTCTACCATATACTCATATATTTTATTAGATGCTTATTCAATAATGTTTTTGGCTATATACCAGAAATTTTAAAAAATAAATAGAAACATTATTTATAGATGATTTTTACATTGAACCATTTTAGGAAGGTAAAAGGAGAGGCTACAATTTAGGCAGTTGCCCTGGCAGTGGCAGTAGAGGCTACATCCATGGTTCCAATTATTAATCAATCAACTTGTTATTAAGAGCCTGCCACCAGTAAGACATTATGTAATGGGTGAGACAAAGATATAATGCAGTGTTCTCCCTGCCCTTAAAAATAAATAAATAATGATAAATGCCATAGTCAAATTTCTCCCTACCTACCAATGTATATCTCTCCCATGTATTCTCTGGGGCCCCACACTGAGGGAACCTGATTCTCTTCCTGCCTCCCCATGTGCCTTGATACAAAGATATCAGATGAACACATAGCTTTGTGTTTCTGGTGTAGTATATTGGCCCAGGGCATGAGTCTGGCATTTACAGACACGGACTGAAGTCTTGACCTCACAAATTTATGACTTTAAGTCATTTACCTTCATGAAACTTCAGTTTCCTCACCTACCAAAAAGAAATGATTGACATGTACACACTGCTATATTTAAAATGGATAACCAACAAGGACCTACTGTATAGCACAGGGAATTCTGCTCAATATTATGTAACAACCTAAATGGGAAAAGAATCTGAAAAAGAATAGATATATATATATGTATAACTGAATCACTTTGCTGTACACCTGAAACTAACACAACGTTGTTAATCAACTATACTCCAATATAAAATTAAAAAAAAGAAATGATAATCATATTTAGTGTCTAGGATTGCTATGCAGATCAAATGCAATAATTCATGTAAAAGACAAAGTGCTTCATATTCAGTGAATGCACAGTGAATGGTTTAATATTATAATTTTCATTATATATAAAATTTTAAATCATTCCTATGACTCATTAGGTAACATAAGTTGGGAGTGTTATAAAGCTAGAAATAAGCTCCTAAGGGCTTGTGGGAAAATTGAAGAACAGCAAATCCTGCTTGAAGGTTGATAAATATAGATCTTGTGAGGATGCAGGTGGCAAGAAGTAGTGGAGGATGAGAGGGAAATTTCTGATCCTGAGATTTATATATATTTTAGAACTCCCTCCCCCCCCTCAAGTATGAGCTCAAGGAAATAGAAATTTTACAACCAAGTCAACACACACTGTTACCTAGGAAACCAAGTCATGCAGCACATTTGACAAACATCAGTTTTAAGGAAAGTCTGGAGTGTTTCCCAAACCTAGAAGAAGAGCTATGGTCCTGAGACACATGACTTCTCACAGGTACTTCAAGGAAAAACAAAAATGTGAGAAGTTATCTTTGCCTTACAAAAAAATATAAATTGCTACAAAGTAGTGGAACTCATTGATGTGACCTTTATAAAAGAACCCCCAAATTTTCAAAATTCGCTGTCTTTTTAGATAAGTGAAACTAAGAACTGGAAAGCTATAAGAAGACTAACAAATATCTCCTGCCCACCCCTCCCTTCCTTTCTATGTCTTTCTCTTGCTCTTCCTCATGCTTTTCTGCTTCAACTGTACATGTGTTCATTCTCTGTAATAAACTGGCTTTATCCTCTTTTCCATGTATAAAGCAGCTCCTCCCCACCTGCACCTATCAGGTTTGCATAACTCAAGTCCAAGCAAACAGCTGAGGCTGAATTAAAATCTTTCTCATTTCATATTCCTAGGAAAGAATCTCAATAGCTTGGTTTAAGGCAGTCAACTATCCCTGATCAGCTATCACCAGGAAGCAGGACCCTATAGGACAACCCTAGTTATGCTATGTTTTATCTTTATAGGATGTAGGAATAGTGAGAGGTTGGGAGGATATATTCTCAGAGGAAAATATATTATTAGGACCTGGCAGGCACCACAAATTATGCTTACTTTTTGTAACTTGAGTAAAATAATTACATTTTTAATCATGTCAGGATACCAGGAAGAAATTCAACAAATGGCCAAATGCCAACAATTTTTGACACACAAGAATTCTAATTTTAGCTGGGAAGATTAAGGAAGACATATTACAAGGGTAGATTATGTGTCTTCACAATTAGAACAACAATAAGCATTTAAGAGAAAAAAATGATACTTAAAACTAATTTATCAGAAGATACAAAGCTTTCACTATCTCTTGCCTACTTTACCCTTACAATCAGTATGATTAGTGTGACCCTTCTGCTGATCCAACAACACTCTAAAGTAGAAAATGAGGAATTTAATGTAAATTATGTGCCTATTTTAGGGCTCTGGCCATTGAAAATTGAATGATGCTGACTTACTTAAAAAATTAGGTGGAAAGTCTCCCTTGGGGATATATGTAAAGAGAAATTCCCTCAAGTCCATGAGGATCAATTAAAATGAAAGGAAATTGCGTTAAATTTCATGAAGTATTTATTCATTAGACCACAAAATCATAAGAAAAAGTAAAAACCCAATTTTATAACAATACTTTTTCCTTTTCTAAAAAAATTTTTACTCAGGAAGGCTTTCTCAGGATCAATTCGGTTATAAATTCCAGTATTACACATGTTAAGCATAGCCCATATAAATTTTGGCAAACATTTGCATTATATGTCATATTTAGTTAAGAGAGCAATTAAAATAGAAAGAAAATAAACTGTGTACCCATATCCCTCTGTGCATACATACAAGTGAATTTATTCCCATTCTGAGAAGAAATTTAGAAGAGACATTTATATAAAAAATTAGGGCTTCCCTGGTGGCGCAGTGGTTGAGAGTCCGCCTGCCAATGCAGGGGACACGGGTTGGTGCCCCGGTCCGGGAAGATCCCACATGCTGCGGAGTGGCTGGGCCCGTGAGCCATGGCCGCTGAGCCTACGCGTCTGGAGCCTGTGCTCCGCAACGGGAGAAGCCACAACAGTGAGAGACCCGCGTACCGCAAAAAAAAAATTAGAAAAGCATTGAAAATTATTTCAAAGAATATTTATGTTTCTTTGAAATGATTTCTTAATGGGATTTTCAGAACTCTGTGATGCTGAAGATGATCTAAGGCCCGAGATAGTAATATAATCACAGTGCTACACGCACAGGCATTTGCTTACAAAGCGGGAAGCAGGATGTCTGTTCATCATTATCCCTAGTAGGAGGATAATAAGATTTCTGTGAAAGTCCCATTCAGATTACAACGACTGTGTGTGGTTTCCTTTCATCACTTATTGATTGGTGTTGTAAGGCCCTCATTTCTTTATAATGTATAAAGGACTACTTGAGAGCAAGAATTGTAGTTAGTATTGTTTCTACTTACACTTACCAAGTGGATTTAATGGACGTTAAAGATTGAATACACTGTAATAACATGTTTCCTCATTGTTTAATCATTAATAATACTTGATAGAACTTCATACATGTTTTAATGTCCAGCTTAAAGTTTTAATGATGTGAGCATTCTATTAAGACCCAATAGTATCTTAAATAATACTTAACTAATAAGCATGGGAAAGTAGTATTTACAAAAGAAAAACTAAATGCTATGCTGGCTTTATACCATTTTATAATCTTCTTGATCTTTGCTAACTACACAATTCTAATTTAGAATAAATGAGCAGATAGTTCATCTTGGCAAGAAGGCAATAGCAGGAGCTATCAAAGTTTTTTTTAATTCCCAGTCAATAATTATTTTACTCTACTTTTATCTGTAAAAGAGATTTGTACTACATTCTGATGGGGACTTGAACCTCAAACTATCTCAGCTTTGAGGTATATGACAAAGATATCCTGAAGAAATTGTGTAAATAAGGAGTTTTGTGTCATTGAATATCTCTAAATAGTGCATAATCAGTACTATAAGAGCGTAGCAGAGGTGGCACAAAAACAGAACAGTTTGCCAGTGATGAGTGAAAAATAGTTAAAACATACCTTGTTTAAAAAGATATTCTAGACATAATATAGATATGGATGATTCACTAAAAAATTCCACTGATGATACTCCAGTTTTGTGACTTCAGTAGTTTCAACATGCCAATGAAGATCAAGGTCAGGCTACACCAGTGGAGCATTTGGGTATTACCTTGGTCAGCTTCAAAGCAGCACTGCACTGATATGTTTCTACATTCAGATATGACATGTCATGACTTAGTATTTTCTGAAATAAAGTGAAACCCATTTTCACATAAAAATGCAAGTATGCTTATTAGAGACAATAAGATCAAATATTTAAAATAAAATATATTGTAGTTTGTGTCCGTGTACTCATAGAGTACACAGGGAACATACTTATGGGAGAGTTCATAACCTCAAGAAGACCAGCCTCTCCACCTAGTGGCCAAGCACTATGGAATTTGACCACAGTGCTGGTTAGTTTTTAGTCAATTGAGTTTTCTGCAAGGGTTTTTAACCTGGAGTCCATGAAATCACAAGAACTCTTTTGATAGAGATTTAAGGAGTTCATGAACTTGAAGAAGAAAATATTTGCATTATTGTTTTCTGTATGTTGCTCATTTACTATGTAAATGCTATGCACCCAGCATATAATACAGAATAAAGCCATGACAAATTGTAGGGTTTACCCTATAGGGTTTGAGGATGCTGATATAAGTATTTAAAGAGCTTACCACAATGCTTGTCACGTAATGAGAATTCTACAAATGGGATATATGCTTATAATTTATAATAATAGTAAACCTATCTAGAAACTGTTTTTACAGATGCCACATTCAAACATATTTAGGGATCTTCAATAGGCACCATGTTACCCAACATGGATTAAGGAATGAAAAATACCAGTCAGTGAAAACTATAAATGTTAACTGTTTATCTCATAATTTAGGGGATTAGGCCACTATATTCTCTTAAAAAATTACCATAATCACAGAGATAATTCATATGCAGTTATATCCTGGCTTATTCCACTTGCTGAGACAGTCATGTGAGTGGGTATAAAACAATTCCCAAAGGAAACAAAGGTTAAAGTAGGTGAGGATTAATCTGTGGTGGTATGTACACATAGATTAAAAATTGAGGGCTTCCCTGTTCGCGCAGTGGTTGAGAGTCCACCTGCCGATGCAGGGGACACGGGTTCGTGCCCCAGTCCGGGAAGATCCCACATGCCGCGGAGCGGCTGGGTCCGTGAGCCATGGCCACTGAGCCTGCACGTCCGGAGCCTGTGCTCTGCAACGGTAGAAGCCACAACAGTGAGAGGCCCGTGTGCCGCAAAAAAAAAAAAAAAAAAAAAAAAAAAACAAAAACAAAACTGAGCTATGGCCATAGTTACAGGAAATTTCATATACCACTTTTTATCATTTTTATCAGAATAAGTGGTATTTGCAAAGAAGTCAACTGGCTTAGTATGAAACCAGCTCTTGACTGAAATACTGTCAGAGAAACTTCCACATAAATTTGAAAAATATTAAATAGGGAGAATATCCAGTCTTAATTAGTTCTTGACTTGCTTGATCTACACCAAGGAAAAAAGGATCCAAACTTATTGTCTCTTTGGACACTTGCAGAAAGCTAAGAACACATCACATTTTTCAAGTAACTGTGCTTTTTATTTTCAATATTTAATAAGTGAAAATTAGAGTTAAAAAGTATTACCTTTATCTAGCAGCAAAATAAATCTATCCATCTGAAAAACTATCCAAGTTTTCATACATTTAAGTGGCTTTTGAGATTGAATACCAGTGAAGTCCTTTCATGTAAACAGAATGCATCTGTAACATATTTTATTAGAAATGGTGAAAATTTTTCATGGCATTATTTTAGGTATATATCAACAATTTAAGGGGACATGAATGGAGGCACAATTTTCTGGGAACATGTGTCAATATAATAGTCTTTGGGTACTTTTCTTCACTTTTTATGATTTGCATTCATTGTCCAATTTATTTCTTGTGTCTGCATGATAAACACCATGCTCACAATTGACCATATACCATACATATAAAGTAGCCATCCTTAGATAACTTCAAAATCAATTTATTTTTTAAATTTACATATAAATTGTTCCACAAATATGGCTGCTGCTAGATAAGTCATAGATGTACTGTTAACGCTGCTTTAAATTTTTTGATGAAGTGATTTATCACACTGGAGTGAAACTTATATGTTCACATGATTACTTTAATACTCCTTCTTTAAAAGGAAAGCATGCATTAAACAATTAATTTCCACTCTTACCACCTGAAACCCATTTGAAAAAGTAGACAGTGAATTTGAAGATGGCAATGAATAATTAAATTTTAGCTTGCTATTCTATTGTACCCTTTCTATCTTCCTTTTTTGTTTTTATATTCATATACATTTTATGTAATAGATAATATATTCTAGGCCTATAAAATTGCTATTATTACGTAAAATGAATTCATTCCAGATTTGACATGTAAATAACATTTTCAGTATCTTCCAACATAAAATGTATAGTTGCTAAAGAACTTTATAGTAACTCTGATTTAATGAACAATTCTGCGTTGAGTACTGTAACGATTAAGCCTAAAGACTCAGGTCCCTGACTTCTTGGATTTGAAACTTTCCCCTGTCATTACTGTCTCTATGACTTCAAGACTATTACTTAACATCTCCATGCCTCAGTTTTCTACATCTCTAAACTGGGAGCTGTATTATTACCAACCTCATATGCGTTTTTGAGGTAATATTTGTGAAGCACTTAAAACAGTTCTTGCTCACAGTAAGTGCTAAAGAAGTACTTTTTAAGTAAATAAATACACTAAGCCTCAATTCAAAGAGCCGTGATCTGCAAACCAAAGTGACACATCTAAGGAAGAGGTATTTGTCTTACTATATGAGAATCTAACTGAAATTAAGAGCAAATTGCTTTAATTGACAAAGTGTCCAAGATACCATTCTTCTTAAGAGTGTGTGAAGGCCTCAAGCTTATGGCAACTTTAGTGTAAAAGATAATCTCCAAATTTTCTGTACTTCACTTTCCACTAAATTAAAATCAAAATCCCAGTTATAGGAAGGACTTGCAGCCTTTCTATTCTAATGTGCCTAGATCTAAAAGCTATTGAATTGCCCCCTAGTCTATGAGTAAAAACTTTAGGTTTGGGAGAGTCACTGTATCTCCAGGCTGTCATTCCATCTTTCCATAGCTCAGGCTTCACGCTATTTAGTCAAACTGACTTTATTCACTTCAACAACTACTAATAAATTAAATCCCTTTGCACTTGACACCCTCTCGAATATATGAAAACTGTTATTCAGCACCTTCCACTCGAAGCCTATTTTTTCCTGAGCTAAACACCTTCACAGTGTTTTCAGTTCTTCAAATAGCATGCTGTTCATATTCAAAATATATTATTACTAGACAAATCATGGAAGTGGAATATGTGTCCAAAAGTCTGAAAATCACATTTCAATAAGCATTGAAAAGTAAAGTGAGAGAGGAATTCTGCTCAAGATGATATCATGAATTTCCACTTAGTCATCCTCCCACCCCATGCCCTACTCCAAATACATACTATTTTTTATATAAATTTGTTTATTTTATTTATTTATTTTTGGCTGCATTGGGTCTTCGTTCCTGCAGGCTTTCTCTAGTTGCGGTGAGCGGGGGTACTCTTCGTTGTGGTATGGGGTGGCTTCTCTTGTTGCGGAGCACGGGCTCTAGGCGCGCGGGCTTCAGTAATTGTGGCTCGCGGGCTCTAGAGCACAGGCTCAGTAGTTGTGGCGCACAGGCTTAGTTGCTTCGCAGCATGTGGGAATCTTCCCAGTCCAGCGCTCAAACCCATGTCCCCTGCATTGGCAGGCGGATTCTTAACCACTATGCCACCAGGGAAGCCCTCCAAATGCATACTATTGAAAATGATACACAAAAAGAGAAAAAGACAAAACTGAGCTCAAAAACTAGATAAATATTGTTTTGGACCAAGACTATACAAAAACACAAAATACAGATTAGATATGTTACTGTGGACATGGAGGGCTTTGAGTCTGGAATCAGACAGCATTGAACAAGAGTTAAATTCCCATGATATAATGTCTATTTCCAGTAAGGGAACCAAAAGTAGACACACTTCTCAAAGGCATGCAGTAGGATAGGAATTCTAGGGAAAGGCAAAGATAAATATTTTTTGATTGATACATACAAACCAAAAATCTGTTAGCTGACCTATTTTGTTACATAGGAAACTGTGGATTGAGGGAGGGAGGTAGGAGGGAAAATACCCTACTTTTTGACCAGAAAGTGAACCAAACAGCTCACTGACTCAGTGACTTTGTCTGCAATATCCCAGACAGTCATTACTGAACAAGATACAGAAACGCCATTAAAGGTCTAGTTCAGGTTTAGGAGTTCCTAAGACCAGTTAGAGGCTGCCCAAAAGGTGCTTGGTAGGGCTGGGTGAGTACAGACATAGAGACCAAAATTCACCGTGCAATCCAAAAAAAAAAAAAACCCCAAAACAAAAACAAAACAAAACAAAACAAAACAAAAGTTTGGTAATATGCAAGAGAAAAGTACAAGATGAATGATCAAATCTTATATTTAAAAAAGGAAAAAATCATGAAACTAAAACAAGCAAGGAACACCAAACAACAAATGATCAGGACTTGCAAATGAAAAAGTGCAGTTATAAATAAAAATGGGATAAACTCCAAACAGGGTAAGACTGAAGAGATCATTAGGAAAGACACACAGAAATAGATAGGTAATATAAAGGAATGATAAAGAATCATGTTTTCAAAAAAATTAGTGTGTGTCTGTGTGTCTGTGTATGTATGTGTATACATTGACCAATGCACAGAATGGCTGTGTATGTATGTGTATACATTGACCAATGCACAGAATGGCTATGTAAAGCATCTGTAGCCACACAGTTAATGATCAGCCAGAATATGGTCAGTCATTATGATCCCAAAGCTTGTCTCTGGAGAAGAAAGAGTAATATAAAAGCAATATTAATATACAATAGATAATACAATACAATAATACAACAATTAATACAATAATACAATAATACAATATTAATATACAATATACAAAATTAAGATACAATAGCTCTTAATTTTCCAGAACTGAAGAAAGACAGTATGCCTCAGATCAAAAGTATACTCTGTGCAAAAAGAAGAATAAACTCAAACCCCTAACTAGATATCTTGCAGTGAAACTGCAGAATAAAAAAGGTTAAAGAAATCTTAAAAGCCAACAAGCCACAAAAGAGATTACCTGCAAAACAAGCAACAATTAGGTTGACACAGACTTCTGGAAAACAGCCATGGAAGCCAGAGAGAATGGAATGATACCGTCACAGTGTTGAGAGAAATTAACTAACAATCTGGAACTTTTACTGAGGTGAATTCTCATTCAAGAGTAAAAGCAAAATAAAGACACTTTCAGATTTATAAAGACTCTGAGAGTTCGCCAGTATTTTGTATACATTTTCACAAAAAACAAAGTGAACTCAAAAGAAAGGCTAAACACACACAATATAAAAATAGGACAAAACTTTTAAAAATATAGGGAAATAATATTCTGTAAAATATAAAATTAAATCTACTTAGTAATAACATGGGTCGTTTGAAACGTAATTAAATTTGTTAAAATCTGTCATATTTAGAAAGAGATCACCTTGAATAACTTTCAGTATCTCAAAAATAAGTAGAGGGCTTCCCTGGTGGTGCAGTGGTTGAGAGTCCGCCTGCCGATGCAGGGGACACAGGTTCGTGCCCTGGTCCGGGAAGATCCCACATGCCGTGGATCGGCTGGGCCCGTGAGCCATGGCCACTGAGCCTGTGCGTCCGGAGCCTGTGCTCCACAACAGGAGAGGCCACAACAGTGAGAGGCCCACGTATTGCAAAAAGAAAAAAAAAAAAAAACGTAGAGGAGTTAATCACAGGGAACAGGTCATGGCTTTCCATAGCCATCTATCTGGACCATGGCCCTTATTTATTTTGTTTTATTTTATTTTATTTTATTTATTTATTTATTATACAGCACATTCTTATTAGTTATCTATTTTATACATGTTAGTGTATATATGTCAATCTCAATCTCCCAATTCATCCCACCACCATCATCCCCGCCTCCATGCTACCCCCTTGGTTTCCATACATTTGTTCTCTAAATCTGTGTCTCTATTTCTGCCTTACAAACCAGTTCATCTGTACCATTTTTCTAGATTCCACATATATGCTTTAATATATGTTTTTTTTTTCTCCTTCTGACTTACTTTACTCTTTATGACAGTCTCTAGGTCCATCCACGTCTCTACAAATGACCTTATTTAGTTCCTTTTTTCGTTTCCATTGTATATATGTACCACATCTTCGTTATCCATTCGACTGTCAATGGGCATTTAGGTTGCTTCCATGACCTGGCTATTGTAAATAGTGCTGCAGTGAACACTGAGGTGCATGTGTATTTTTGAATTATGGTTTTCTCAGGGTATATGCCCAGTAGTGGGATGTTGGCTCATATGATAATTCTAGTTTTAGTTTTTTAAGGAACCTCCTTACTGTTCTCCATAGTGGCTGTATCAATTTACATTCCCACCTACAGTGCAAGAGGGTTCCCTTTTCTCCACACCCTCTCCAGTATTTGTTGTTCATAGATATTCTGATGATGCCCATTCTAACTGGTGTGAGGTGATAACTCATTGTAGTTTTGACTTGCATTTCTCTAATAATTACTGATGTTGAGCCTCTTTTCATTTGCCTTTTGGCCATCTGTATGTCTTCTTTGAAGAGATGTCTATTTAGGTCTTCTGCCCATTTTTTGACCTTTTTTTTTTTTTTTTTTAATATTGAGCTGCATGAGCTGTTTATATATTCTGGAGATTAACCCTTTGTCCGTTGATTCGTTTGCAAATTTTTTCTCCCATTCTGAGTGTTGTCTTTTCGTCTTGTTTATAGTTTCCTTTGCTGTGCAAAAGCTTTTAAGTGTCATAGGTCCCATATGTTTATTTTTGTTTTTATTTCCATTACTCTAGGAGGTAGGTCAAAAACGATCTTGCTGTGATTTATGTCAGTGTTCTTCCTATGTTTTTCTCTAAGAGTTTTATAGTGTCCAGTCTTACATTTAGGTCTTTAATCCATTTTGAGTTTATTTTTGTGTACGGTGTTAGAGAGTGTTCTAATTTCATTCTTTTACATGTAGCTGTCCAGTTTTCCCAGCACCACTTATTGAGGAGTCTGTCTTCTCTCCATCGTATACTCTTGCCTCCTTTATCAAAGATAAGGTGACCAAAAGTGTGTGGGTTTAATTCTGGGCTTTCTATCCTGTTCCATTGATCTCTATCTCTGTTTTTGTTCCAGTATCATATAGTCTTGGTTACTGTAGCTTTGTAGTATAGTCTAAAGTCAGGGAGTCTGATTCCTCCAGCTCCATTTTTTTTTACCTCAAGATTGCTTTGGTTATTTGCGGTCTTTTGTGTCTCCATACAAATTTGAAAATTTTTTGTTCCAGTTCTGTAAAAAATGCCATTGGTAATTTGACAGGGATTTCATTGAATCTGTCGATTGCTTTGGGTAATATAGTCATTTCCACAGTGTTGATTATTCCTATCCAAGAACATGGTATATCTCTCCATCTGTTTGTATCATCTTTGATTTCTTCCATGAGCGTCTTTTAGTTTTCTGAGTATGTGACTTTTACCTCCTCAGGTAGGTTTATTCCTAGGTATTTTATTCTTTTTGTTGCAATGGTGAATGGCATTGTTTCATTAATTTCTCTTTCTGATCTTTCATTGTTAGTGCCTAGGAATGAAAGATATTTCTGTGCATTAATTTTGTATCCTGCTACCTTATAAAATTCATTGATTAGCTCTAGTAGTTTTTTCATGGTATCTTTAGGATTTTCTATGTATAGTATCATGTCATCTGCAAACAGTGACAGTTTTACTTCTTCTTGTCCAGTTTGTATTCCTTTTATTTCTTTTTCTTCTCTGATTGTCATAGCTAGGACTTCCAAAACTCTGTTGAATAATAGTGGCGAGAGTGGATACCATTGTTCTGTTCCTTATCTTAAAGGAAATGCTTTCACTTTTTCACCATTGAGAATGATGCTTGCTGTGGGTTTGTTGTATATAGCCTTTATTATGTTGAGGTAGGTTCCCTCTCTGCCCACTTTCTGTAGAGTTTTTATCATAAATGGGTGTTGAATTTTGTCAAAAGCTTTTTCTGCATCTAATGAGATGATCATATGAATTTTATTCTTCAATTTGTTAATATGGTGTATCACATTGATTGATTTGCGTATATTGAAGCATCCTTGCATCCCTGGCATAAATCCCACTTTATCATGTTGTATGATCCTTTTAATGGGCTGTTGGATTCTGTTTGCCAGTATTTTGTTGAGTACTTTTGCATCTGTATTCATCAGTGATAATGGTCTGTAAGTTTCTTTTTTTGTAGTATCTTTCTCTGGTTTTGGTATCAGGGTGATGGTGGCCTCAAAGAATGAGTTTGGGAGTGTTCCTTCCTGTGCAGTCTTTTGGAAGAGTTTGAGAAGGATGGGTGTTAACTCTTCTCTAAATGCTTGATATAATTCACCTGTGAAGCCGTCTGATCCTGGACTTTTGTTTGTTGGGAGATTTTTAATCACAGTTTCAATTTCATTACTTGTGATTGCTCTGTTCCTATTTTCTGTTTCTTCCTGGTTCAGTCTTGCAAGGTTATACCCTTCTAAGAATTTGTCCGTTTCTTCCAGAATGTCCATTTTATTGGCATAGAGTTACTTGTGGTAGTCTCTTACGATGATTTGTATTTCTTGTTTTTTTTTTTTTTTTTTGGAGTACACGGGCCTCTCACTGTTGTGGCCTCTCCCGTTGCGGAGCACAGGCTCTGGACGCGCAGGCCCAGCGACCATGGCTCACGGGCCCAGCCGCTATGCGGCATGTGGGATCTTCCCAGACCGGGGCAGGAACCTGTGTCCCCTGCATCGGCAGGTGGACTCTCAACCACTGCACCACCAGGGAAGCCCCTGATGATTTGTATATCTGTGTTGTCTGTTGTAATTTCTCCTTTTTCATTTCTAAATTTATTGATTTGAGTCTACTCCCTCCTGTTCTTGAAGAGTCTGGCCAAAGGTTTATCGATTTTATTTATCTTCTCAAAGAACAAGCTTTTAGTTTTATTGATCTTTGCTATTGTTTCCTTCACTTCTCTTTCATTTATTTCTGCTCTGATCTTTATGATTTCTTTCCTTCTACTACCTTTGGTGGGTTTTTTTTTGTTTGTTTTTCTTTCTCTAATTTATTAGGGTGTAAGGTTAGATTCTTTGAGATTTTTCTTGTTTCTTGAGTTAAGATTGTATTGCTATAAACTTCACACTTAGAACTGCTTTTGCTGCATCCCATAAGTTTTGGATCATCATGTTTTTGTTGTCATTTGTCTGTAGGTATTTTTTGATTTCCTCTTAGATTTCTTCAGTGATATCTTGGTTATTTAGTAACATATTGTTTAGCCTCCATGCGTTTGTGCTTTTTACAATTTTTTTCCCTGTAATTCATTTCTAATCTCGTAGCTCTGTGGTCGGAAAAGATGCTTGATATGATTTCACTTTTCTTAAATTTACCGAGGCTTGATTTGTGACCCAAGATGTGATCTATCCTTGAGAATGTTCCACGTGCACTTGGAAAGAAAGTGTAATCTGCTGTTTTTGGATAGAATGTCCTATAAATATCAATTAAATCTATCTGGCCTGTGTGTCATTTAAAGCTTGTGTTTCCTTGTTAATTTTCATTTTGGATGATCTGTCCATTGGTGTAAGTGAGGTGTTAAAGTCCCCTTCTATTATTGTGTTACTGTCTATTCCTTATTTTGTAGCTGTTAGCATTTGCCTTATGTATTGAGATGCTCATATGTTGGGTGCATATGTATTTATAATTGTTATGTCTTCTTCTTGGATTGATCCCTTTATCATTATGTAGTGTCCTTCCTTGTCTCTTGTAACATTCTTTATTTTAAAGCCTGTTTTATCTGATATGAGTATTGCTACTCCAGCTTTCTTTTTTTTTTTTTTTTTTTTTGTGGTACGTGGGCCTCTCACTGTTGTGGCCTCTCCTGTTGCAAGCACAGGCTCTGGACGCGCAGGCCCAGCAGCCATGGCTTACAGGCCCAGCCGCTCCGCGGCATGTGGGATCTTCCCAGACCGGGGCATAAACCCATGTCCCCTGCATCGGCAGGCAGACTCTCAACCACTGCACCTCCAGGGAAGCCCCCTCCAGCTTTCTTTTTATATCCATTTGCATGGAATATCTTCTTCCATCCCCTCACTTTCATTCTGCATGTGTCCCTAGGTCTGAAGTGAGTCTCTTGTAGACATGATATATATGGGTCTTGTTTTTGGATCCATTTATTCAGCCTTTGTGTTTTGGTTGGAGCATTTAATCCATTCACACTTAAGGTAATTATTGATATGTATGTTCCTATTACCATTTTCTTAATTGTTTTGGGTTTGTTTTTGTAGATCCATTTCTTCTCTGTCTTTCCCACTTAGAGAAGTTCCTTTAACATTTGTTGTAGAGCTGGTTTGGTGGTGCTGAATTTTCTTATCTTTTGCTCCTATGTAAAGCTTTTGATTCCTCTGTCAAATCTGGATGAGATCCTTGCTGGGTAGGGTAATATTGGTTCTAGGCTCTTCCCTTTCATCACTTTAAATATATTGTGGCACTCCCTTCTGGCTTGTAGAGTTTCTTCTGAGTATCAGCTGTTAACGTTATGGGAATTCCCTTGTATGTTATTGTCATTTTTCCCTTGTTGCTTTTAATAATTTTTCTTTGTGTTTAATTTTTGTCAATTTGATTACTTTGTGTCTTGGCATGTTTCTCCTTGGGTTTATTCTGCCTGAGATTCTCTGAACCTCCTGGACTTGGGTGGATGTTTCCTTTACCGTGTTAGGGAAATTTTCAACTATAATCTCTTCAAATGTTTTCTCTGGTCCTTTCTCTCTCTCTTCTCCTTCTGGGACCCCTATAATGCAAATGTTGGTGTATTTAGTGTTGTCCCAGAGGTCTCTTAGGCTGTCTTCTTTTCTTTTCATTCTTTTTTCTTTATCCTGGCCCTTGGCATTGAATTCCGCCATTCTGTCTTACCCGTTCTTCTGCCTCAGTTATTCTGCCATCAATTCCTTTTAGTTTATTTTTCATTTTGCTTACTGTATTGTTCACCTCTGTTTGTTTGTTCTTTAATTCTTCTAGGTCTTTATAAACATTTCTTGCATTTTCTCAATCTTTGCCTCCATTCTTTTACCAAGGTCCTGGATCATCTTCACTATCATTATTCTGAATTTTTTTTTCTGGAAGATTGCCTATCTCCACTTCATTCAGTTGTTTTTCTGGTGTTTTATCTTGTTCCTTCATCTAGTACATAGTCCTCTGCCTTTTCGTTTTGTCTATCTTTCTGTGAATGTGGTTTTCATTCCACAGGCTGCAGAATTGTAGTTCTTCTTGCTTCTGCTGTCTGCTTTCTGGTGGATGAGCCTATCTAAGAGGCTTGTGCAAGCTTCCTAATAGGAGGGACTTGTGTTGGGTAGAGCTGGTGTTGCTCTGGTGGGCAGAGCTCAGTAAACCTTTAATCTGCTTGTCTGCTGATGGGTAGGGCTGGGTTCCCTCCCTGTTGGTTGTTTGGCCTGAGGCAACCCAGCTCTGGAGCCTTCCCAGCTCTTTGGTGGGGCTAATGGCAGACTCTTTGAGGACTCACGCCAAGGAGTACTTCCCAGAACTTCTGCTGCCAGTGTCCTTGTCCCAGCAGTCAATCACAGCCATACCCTGCCTCTGCAGGAGACCCTCCAACACTAGCATGTAGGTCTGGTTCAGTCTCCTATGGGGTCACTTTTCCTTCCCCTGGGTCCTGATGCACACACTACTTTGTGTGTGCCCTCCAAGAGTGGACTTTCTGTTTCCCCCAGTCCTGTCAAAGTCCTGCAATCAAATCCCCCTAGCCTTCAAAGTCTGATTCTCTAGGAATTCCTCCTCCCGTTGCCAGACCCCCAGGTTGGAAAGCCTGACATGGGGCTCAGAACCTTCCGTCCAGTGTGTGGACTGCTGTGGTATAATTGTTCTCCAGTTTGTGAGTCACCCACCCAGCGGTTATGGGATTTGATTTTATTGTGATTGTGCCCCTCCTACCATCTCATAGTGGCTTTTCCTTTGTCTTTCATTGTGGAGTATCTTTTTTGGTGAGTTCCAATGTCTTCCTGTCAATAATTTTTTAGCAGTTAGTTGTGATTCTGGTGCTCTCACAAGAGGGAGTGAGCCCACATCCTTCTATTCCACCATCCTGAACCAATCTACTTGGCCCTTATTTATTTTATATTGCTATTTTTTTTCCCTTCACCTCCAAGCCCAGCTCATACTCCCTCCCCCCACCCTATCATGATTACTTTATGAAAATCAAAACTGCCCCCCCTTATTTCCAATCTTTATCAATTTCTCCTAATATCAAGACCCTTGAGTAAACAAAACCAAGGGTTTAGAAATTGCATTTCCAAATACACACTTGGGATGAATTTGTCTGGGCCAAGAAAAATTTTCAAACACTCTATTTTTATTACTGCAAACAATAGATGGGAAAATAAAGCATAATCTTGTTTATTACAATAAATGTACAGCTTAAAAAAGGAAAAGACTTTTCCTTATTAATGACATTTTTAACATCTCCTTAATATTTGCCTATTAATGGATATACAATATGAAGCCTATAGATATACATTTATTTAAAGTATTCAGTACTTTCTTGCTTCATATTGGCCTATTTTTTCTTTCAGCCAGTACTGTTTGTCCTCTCTCCTCAGAAACTATATTTTTTACTTTTAGACTTACTATGAGTAGTGAATAGAAATATACCCGCTGAATTTAAGACTAATTATCTTCATCTCAGGTAATTTTCTCAGTATATCAGTTAAGTTTATTAACATCTGTATGCCTTAGTTTATTTTTATGTAAAATGAGGATAACCTTCTATGGAGATAAATTAGGGGACAAGAATAAAAAAGCCCTAAGTGGAAGGTCTGGATCACAGGAAATACTCAACAGAGTGTTTTTATCTTCATTATTTCCTTCATAGAATAACAGCAAGAAGTTAAATACTTGAGAATTTTTCCCTTCTCTAAGACCATCCCACAAGTTTATTCTACAGTGATAATCAGCACATCAGTCCCTAGCTCTGTATTAAATATCTTGTTGTTCTGAACATAACCTAAATATTTCATTCCTATTGATTGTTTTTACTATGAATTTTGTTACAAAATCACTTATTTAAATCAAGGGTCATGCATGCAAATGCTATGAAGCCCAGGCAGGTCTAAAATGGATTTTGTGGCCCATTTTGGATGGAACATTCCTACTGAAAAGGGCAGGTCTAGCCAAATCAGTTCCATGTAAACAGGTACCATGCTCTATAGTTTTCTGTTGTATTTAGAACAGTTACTGGCCCAAAGGAAGCTCTCAATAAATATTTCTAGATTGAGTAGACAGATGATGTGTGAATCAATAGATCATTGTATAAATGGTACAATATTTATATATGTGTAAATTGTACAGTATTTATATTTATATGTTTTATAATGAATTAGTATGTTTTATTTTATATTTTAACTACAAATGTTGAAAAAGTTATTATAAAACATAAATACATGATTCAAAGGCAGACTATATTAAAAGGTATTCTGTCTGACTTAATTCACTTAGTGTAATGTCCTCCAAGTCCATCCATGTTGCTACAAATGGCAAAATTTCATTCTTTTTTATGACTGAGTAGTGTATATAAATACATATGTATACACACGCACACACCACATCCTCTTTATCCATTCATCTGTTGATGGACACTTAGGTTGCTTCCATATCTTGGCAATTGTAAATAGTGCTGCTATGAACATTAGGGCACACGTCTTTTCAAATTAGTGTTTTTGTGAAATAAGTCAGATAGAAAGACAAATACTGTGTGATATCACTTATATGTGGAATCTAAAAAATACAACACAATAGTGAATATAACATAAAAGGAGCAGATTCATGGTTATAGAGAACAAACTAGTGATTACCAGTGGGAGAGGAAATGGGGAGAGGCAATAGGGATAGGGGAATAAAGGGTACAAACCATTAGGTATAAAACTAGCTACAAGGATAAAGTGTACAACACAGGGAATGTAGCCAGTATTTTATAATTACTATAAATGGAGCATAATCTTTAAAAATTGTGAATTATTATATTATACACCTGTAACTTACATAATATTGTACAGCAAATATACTTCAATTTTTTTTCAAAAAGTATTCTGAATTTTGCATTCATCCCTTTTCCTTCTACTCCAATCCCTATCCTCAGGGGAAACTATTTATATGAATTAATTTCTAATTTATTCTTCCAGTGTATTTTCTTTGCCAAGAAGCATATAATTGTGCATATGTGTTTCACTTTCTCACACAAACAGTAATGTACTATATGCAGTGCTTTGAACCTTGTTTTCCTCACTTAAAAATATATCCTGGAAATCACATTACATTATTAGATAGAGACTTTCTCATGATATTGTAAGGTAGTATAATTTAATATGCCATCATTTATAAAGTGTGTTACTTAATACACATATTTGGATTTATTACCACCATTTTACAAATAACACTATTGCATTTGCAAATAGCATTTACAAAGGCTATTTTTTGTAATTTTTAGAGATACTAAAATCGTACACTTGGATTGTACCATTTTGCACTCTTACCCATAATATATTAAAGAGTCTGTTTTTTAACAGCCACAGCAACAGAGATAGTTACACCTTTGTATTTTGTATTTTTCTTATTTTGAGCTAGATTATATTTTGTATGTTAAAGGAGAATTTTTTCATCTTTGAATGTCTATTTATATCTTTCCCATGTTCTACTAGATTTTAATTTTTATTTTCAATCTTAAGAGCTCTTTATACATTAATGAGATTAATTCCTTGTCTTTGATACAAGTTGCAAATATTTTTTCAATATTGTCATATTACTTTTAATTTGGTTCATATTTTATCTGTGTGTGTTAATGTAGTTGAATTTATCAATTCTTTCTTGTATTATTTCTGAGCTTTGGTTAAAAAGCTTTCCATATCTCAGGTTACAAAGGAATTTATTCCTGTGGTCTATAAATTCTGTTTTAAAATTTTAAATCTGTGAACTATTTATTTGGTATATGGTACAAGAGGTATGATACAATTTTATATTTTTTATAAATGAGTACCTTGTCATAAAGCCATTTATTTAGAATATCTATATTTTTTTCTTTTTTTAATTTATTTTTTTTATATTTGAGTATAGCTGATTTGCAATGTTGCATTAGTTTCAGGTGTACAGCAAAGTAATTCCGTTTTATATATATATATATATATCTCCATTCTTTTTCAGATTCTTTTCCCATGTAGGTTATTACAGAATATTGAGTAGAATTCCCTGTGCTATACAATAGGTCCTTGTTGATTATCTGTTTTATGTATAGTAGTATGTATATCTTAATCCCAACCTCCAATTTATCCCTCTCCCCCACGTTTCCCCTTTGGTAACCATAAGTTTGTTTTCAAAGTCTGTGATTCTGTTTTGTAATTAAGTTCATTTGTATCATGTTTTTTTTTAGAGTCCACATATAAGTGATACTGTATGATATTTGTCTTTGTCTGACTTATTTCACTCAGTATGATAATCTCTAGATCCATCCATGTTTCTGCAAATGGAATTATTTCAATCTTTTTTATGACTGAGTAATATTCCATTGTATCTATGTACCACATCTTTATCCATTCCTCTGTGGATGGATATCTAGGTTGCTTTCATGTCTTAGCTATTGTAAATAGTGCTGCAGTGAACATTGGGTGCATGTATCTTTTCTAATTATGGTTTTCTGCAGATATATGCCCAGGAGTGGGATTGCTGCATTATATAGTAGTTCTATTTTTAATTTTTTAAGAAACCTCCATACTCTTCCCCATGGTGGTTGCACCATTTTACATTCCCACCAACAGTGTGGGAGGGTACCCTTTTCTCCACACTCTCCCTAGCATTTGTTGTTTGTAGATTTTTTGATGATGGCCATTCTGACTGGTATGAGGTGATACCTCATTGTAGTTTTCATTTGCATTTCTCTAATAATTAGTAATGTTGAGCACCTTTTCATGTGTTTTTTGGCCATCTATATGTCTTCTTTGGAGAAATGTCTATTTATATCTTCCACCCATTTTTTGATTGGGTTGTTTGTTTTTTTCAGGTAGAGCTGCATGAGCTGTTTGTATGTTTTGGAGATTAATCCCTTGTTGGTCACATTGTTTGCAAATATTTTCTCCCATTCTGTGAGTTGTCTTTTCTTTTCATTGATGGTTTCTTTTGCTGTGCAAAAGCTTTTAAGTTTAATTAGTCCCACTTGTTTATTTTTGTTTTTATTTTCATTACTGTAGGAGGTGGATCCACAAAGATATTGCTGTGATCTAGGTCAAAGAGTGATCTATGTCAAAGAGTGTTCTGCCTATGTTTACTTCTAAGAATTTTATAGTATCCAGCCTTACATTTAGGTCTTTAATCCATTTTGAGTTTCTTTTTTTTTTTTTTTTCATTTTGAGTTTCTTTTTGTGTATGGTGTTAGAGAATGTTTTAATTTCATTCTTTTACATGTAGCTGTCCAGTTTTCCCAGAACCACTTATTGAATAGCCTGTCTTTTCTTGGTTGTATATTCTTGCCTCCTTTGTCGTAGATTAATTGCCCATAGGTGTGTGGGTTTATTTGTTTTTGTGCCAGTCCCATACTATTTTGATTACTGTAGCTTTGTAGTATAGAATATTTATCTTTTATCCAGCAATTTAGATGCTTCTTTTACAATACACATATAGATTTCCATTTGCTCTTGAAGATGATTCTGGATTTTTTATTGTGTTCCATTATTCTATCTTCTTATTTTTTACTAATACCATACTGTTTTAATTACATAGGCCTCTTAGTATGTTCCAGTATCTGAAGTTAGCTCCCGGATTGCCATACTTTTCCAAGTTTTCTTATGTATTTCACAGCTCCACAGTTAACAGCTTGTTATTTCCAATACAATGTTAAGTGGTAGTAGATATATAAAGCATTTTTGTCTTTTCCATATTTCACTGAATATATCCTCTGTTTCTCATTTTAAAAAAAGCTGTCTTTGGCTAGGGTATAAATGTATATTATATTTATATATGATTTTATATTATATACAAAATTTATTAATACATATTATTGACATAAATATATGTTAAAGAACAATACATTGATTTCCAATTCTCTGGGCCAATATTAAGGAATGCAATTACTAGATTGTATGGTAAAAAATTATGTTTAGTTTTGTAAAAAACTGCTAAACTGTCTTCCAAAGTGACTGTACAATTTTGCATTCCCACCAGAAATGAATGAGAGTTTCTGTTGCTCCACCAGCTATTATCTTTGACTTGTCTATTCCTCTCTTCAATTCTGTCAATTTTTGCTTCATGCATTTTGTCTCTTGTTAGGTGCATGATATGTTTATATTTATTATATCTCCCTTGTGATTGACTTTTTATCATTATGTAATGTCCCTCTTTATTTCTATTGTTATTTTCTTATTTAAAGCCCATTGTGCTGGAAATTGCATGTTTTATTTTTCTTCCATTCTTTTGCTTTCTGGTCTTACTTGCTTTCAGCTTGAAGAATTTCCTTTAGTATTTCTTGTAAGGGAGGTCGACTAGTGACAAATTCAGCTGTTTCCCTTCGATAATTGCTAGCTGATTGTTCTAATTGTTTTTGACAATAATTTATCCCTGAGGAATAAATTACTCCACAGTATAATCAAATTAAATTTGAACTCTTTGAAGGAGTAGTCTTTGAGACCCGTCTTTGATGCTGTTCTGAGCTCAAAATAACTCTTTTTATCTGTCTCTTTTTCCTGGTTCTCTCCATTAAACTTCTGGCAGCACTGTGGTTTCACTTGTTGCTGTCATGTAACTGACAACCCCTTCTTAATTGCTTCCCATCAATGCTTCCATTGTTTTTGACAGTGCCCTTAGCATCGAACTTTCCCATCTCTTTGAAAATAAAGTCAGTCCCCTTAGTGAAAGCTGTGAACTATGGAGCTCTCAGTTCTTAGGATTTGCCTCTCTTCCTGAGGTGAAACTCTGTGTCCCTGATTTTAAGCAGGGAATGGGGACAGACACCTCTGATCTATAGGTGGGTCACTGAGTCACAGCAGTGGCCCTTGTTCTTAACCCAACTTCCATTATGAAAATTTCTGTACTATAAAACAAGTGAGGGTGGATAATTGGGATCCAATATTATCTGCCTGTCCTGCCTGGAATAGAACTTCTCTTCTGTGATTGGTAGCTGAGTTTGAAAGAAATAAGCCCCAGACCTCTCAGCTGGTTTTGCCTGGAATAGAGCTCCTGCAACCAAAAGCTAGTGGGATATAGATGAGAAATCCTGGTGGTCTGTCCCTCTTGGAGAGAAACTATAGCCCTTGGCTGGGAACTAGGAGAGGAGAGAAGCCTGTTTTCTTGGCAGCACTCACCTTTAATAGAACTCCTGTCTCTATAGTTATTTTTCCTTCATCATATTCACTTAAATGTATATTTTTCTCATTTTTTAATTAATTAGGTTAAATAATAATTTATCTAATTAATTTTTATAAAGCACCAACTTTTACACTTTTTCATTAGTCTTAAAGCTTTTATTCTTACTGTTACTCTCTGCTTCTTCCTTTATTTTATCATTTCTTCTATTTCCTTTTAGTATAGCTTTTTAATATTTTTCATTTGCATATTTAATGTTTATTTTCATTCATGTATTTTTATTTATCTAAGTAATTGATACTCTGAGTTTTCCTATATAATATCTTTTAAGTATTATCTTCTAGATTCTGCAACGTACTGACTTTTATTATCATTATTGTTTTTAAATTACTTTTGAAATTCTAGTTTGCATTTCCCCCTTGACCCAAGAATTTATTTCTTTCAGTGTAGAAAAGTCTTATTGTTTTTTGACCTTATTACTAATGTCGTTTCCTTGCATTGCAATAAGAAATTGTTAGTATTAATCTTGATTTATGAAACTTATTAAATTTGCCTTTGCAAGCTAATATGTGGTCAATTTTCATGAATGTCTTATGCATATATTTGAAAATGTGTATTCATTACTATCTGATGCCAATTTGGATATTTTATCATCATATATACATTGTTTCTTACGTTAGTTTTTCTATATCCTCACTTATTTTTATCTGTTTACCTGTATTGGATTAAAACTGGAGTGTGAAAAGCTACAAATACTATGTATTTCCATTTATTTATTCTTGCATCTCCTGTGGTTTCTACTTTTGGAAAGAAGATGCTATGGGATTTTATACATAGATGCCTCATTCAGTAAATTAACCAGATACTGCATTGTGATTTGCTCTATCATTGCCTTGTATAGTCAGTCATTTTACTCTTTTCTTTTTATCCATTTTCAGTGTTTTTTCTTATTCTCACAAGTGGGGACCAAAGAGTGACATTCCCATTTTGTATTCTTCATAGAATCTATTTTAAAGTATTCCTAAATAAAGGCTAAAATAAATATTTATCTATTATTCAATTTTTGGTTTTATTCTACCGAAAATAATTTCCATAAAAGAGCATATGATATCTGTCGAATAATGTCTACAGTTGAAACAATCTCCAAATATGATTGTAATGTTAGATGTCTTATGTTTAAAAAACTGAACTGTTTGCTAATATAGCCAACTGGTCTAACCATCCAGGTAAACCAAAACAGTTTATTACATCAAAATGCATTGCAAATATATGTACTCAGGACTTAAAAGCCACAGAAACACTGCCAAATCCATTCAGTGCAGAGATTAAAATGAACTTTTGATCTCACTCTTTGAAATATGGGCATTCTGTTATAATTACCATCAAAATCATGGTAATAGTCAGATTGACACTTCAAAAGAAATACCTCTAGCTTCTAAAAACACTAGGCAACAAACACTTTAAACATAGTGTTTAAATAGAAGTCTTCATAGAATAGATTCTCTGTCTCTTATTTTTTTTAAGTTAGCTTATAAAAATTGACTTTTTCTAGGAATCAGAGGTGTCTGACTTTGTAAGCAAAAAATGCAGAGGCAAAAATAGAGTCACTTCACTTTTAGAGATAAAACAAAACAAAACAATAGAAACAACCTCAACATGTTTTGTTGACCATACTATCAGGGAAAAAATCAGACATTGCAAGCGAGAAAGACTATGTATTGATTTGGTGTGTTTGTTCTTATACAAAGTTGTTTATGTGAAAGTATCAACACCTACATAGCATGGTTCACTGAAATTGTAATATGTTTACTAAATGTCACTGGTGATTTTATGTGAATTTTCCATAATTATTTGGGTTCATTCATACATGTCATCCATATTAGCAATTAGAATGTCCGAGTGAGCTTATTAAATCTACCACTTATATAATGACTTTCATTTCTCTGAGTATCTATGATAGACTACTGTCAAGCATTTTTCAAGATCCCACTAACAACATTTACTTGTAAATAATCATATTTTTTCCTCACAAAATATCTATGTCAAGGATGAATATTCCTTTCTCATGTATGATTTTTTGTAATTTTAATTAAATAATTTTCATTATTTGATTTACTACCATTTTTTCAATCCAACATCTGCTGAACAGGATTAACCCCAATGGATTTTTACTAATTGGTAAGAATGTAGTGCCCATACGGAATGTGATAAAGGCTGATGGTTTGTCAGGTTATGATTATAACAATGGCATGTTAAAAATTTGGAATATAGCCTTTAAGTAGTATTATAGATGGAGTAGAGAACTATAAGGTAGCAGCTAAGAGTTGGAGGACAATATTGAAATGAAGAATATTGAGGAACAATGATCATATTAAAGGTGAAAACAATTCAGTATAAAAGAAGAAATGCAGTAGATAAAATCTTCAATTAACCATTCTATAAACATCAAATGAATCCCTAGTATATGCTAAGTACCATGCAGTAGAAGGATAAAGACTTCTTCATTGCTTCATTCAACATATGTTATTATCATTATTATTTTTTAGAAGCTACTGTATGCTTAGAATTATGCTAGACTTAGGCACTGAAGATATGATAATGAGCCCACCCAGGCATAATCCTGCATTTACAGAGTTTATAATCTGGTTGAGGAGATAGACATTAATAAAACAGTCACACAAATAGATGTAGAAATGTGAACAATGTAAAGAGAGAGGAAGGAGTACGTGATGACCACTGTGCATACAATAGGAGTGTCTAGATTAGTCTTGAGTTCATTAGAGATCAAGAAAGACTTCCCTAAGAAAATTTCAGTAGAGCTGAGATCTTAAATTTGGCAAGGTTGAAGCAGAGAGATGTTCCAGAAGGAAGGAGTAGCATGTGCAAAGTCCCTCTGTCTAGAGAGAGCATAGCATTTGAGAAACTAAACAAAGGCTCAGAGTCGTCAGTGGACAGTCTAGGTTAACAACAAGGTCAAAGGGGACAGATGAAGCAGGAACTTAAAGTTCAAGTTTAGGAATATTCCACTATCTAGCGGTGTTCTAGAGTTAGCTTACACTGGCTTTCTCCATGGCTGATTGTGCACATGTTTTTCCAACTGCCCAGTCAGAGATGTCACATTGCTAGCTAGAAATCAGCCAGTATAGGACTAAACTATGGGAATTTGGAAAATGCTACAAATTGGGGGGAGTGGTGGTATCTCCCAAATTTTCACTCCCAGCGGATTGTCAATCATTTAACAGCATAACACTGCCTTTATCTAACAGTAAAAAACTTGAATTTTTTTGAAGTGGAAGCAGGGCTAACGATGTGGAACATGATTAAATTTACATTTAAAAAAATACTCTGTATGCAGGATGGAGAATAGGTTGGAATGAAAAAGGGAATTCAGAGAAAAACAATATAAAACTATTAGCATTCCAGCACAGAGATGATGGTAATTGGACAGGGTGATGAGGTTAGAATGAGAAGAGATTTTCAACATTATCTTATTTTCAGATTAAATCGAACAGCTCCAAATAGCGATAGGTACAAGGACTTGATTTTATGATTTGAAGAGGTGAATTAGGATAATTTGAAATGAATAGGCTAAGTATGTATAGGATGTTAGGTGAGTCTTCACTGCAAGAGCTGATGTTAACCACCGAACTGTCAAATGCTTGGATGGAAATAAAGTAGGTTAAATGGATTCTGAAGTTTTCAATAGAAATAGAATTCTGGAAGACAGTAGATACAATAAGGATAGAAATCCAAGTAAGTAAATATTATAGACTTCAAAATGGAAGAAGTGCTTAAATTATATTAAACAACTAGAAGCAGGAAACAAAGAAAATGCTGGTTTTCTCTGAATCCATAAATTGGGAGAAGTGACCCTGAAGCATTTGGGAAAGAAGAGGTACCTTTAAGAAGAAAATGAAAAGGCAAAAAATACTCAATTCAGACAAATGTGCACTGGAAGAAAAATATCAAGGGTGTCTCCATAGCAGCTAAGTCCTGGCCAAATTCTCCATTTCACATTGAAGCAAAGCCTTTCAGAATCTGTCCAGTGGTTGGCACATTGAGGGCTGGGAAAAGGGACAGCCATTATTGAAAATTGGCTGGGAGGATATGCAGGTGGAGAGAAGAGAGACAAATGAGCAGCTGAAAACACTAATGAAGTGTTTGTAATGAGGTGGTAGCTAAGGCTTAAGAAATACTGTCTTACATTTCCCCAGATGGTGACTCTAAGAATGAAAAGTGATTACTTTTCCTTCCTTTACCATGCCAGGCGTTTATTACTAGAAGTTCTCTCTATAAACATATCTTATCTCCAGCATTCTATCAATGGGAATTTTAATAGAAAGTACCTTCGTATTTAACTTGGCAGAGTAAGAGATGACACGTCATCAGTTAGTAGAGCATACAGTGTCCTTGGTTAGTAGTTACTCTGTTAGAATCACAAATTACATGTCTGGCATTTCCCTAAATGAAAACGTTGTTTCCTCAGTCTTCTTCTTGAGTACTGATTTTTAGTTCAGAAATGTTTCAGGCAATTTAAGGTGAAATCACACTGCATAGATGATTTGAATTAAAAAGTTGGATTTTTAAAGTATGGCTACCAAATGTCATAAAATATTTAATTAATATAGTATATAATATTATAATTACCTCACAAAATTGGCCAGAAATGAAATTTGCTATACACAAGCTAGAGCCATTCTTTCTTTCTAAATATCATGTATGTATGCATGTGATAGATAGATCGATAGATAGATAGACATATATACATACATACATACATATATCGAGATACAGAAAGAAAATATGAGACCTTGAGTTTTTTGCATTATATTTTGCCATAACAATAGAGAAAACAACTGCAATAGACATTTTAAGTATGCACTATTACAAAATATATGGAAGAGGATTTATTAACATAAGACTGGTAGGAGAATCTCCCTCAAAAGATTGCAATGATTTGTGAAAAATTGATGAATGTCTTTCAGGAACACTTTTTTATTTTTTAATTCTTCTTTTTTCTCCAAATATTAGATTGTTCAATTACTAAGGGGAGACTCTGAAAGTTGGCTAAACTTGGTTAATCTAAATATTTCTGCCTTCCAGGGGGAGGTGTGGATAAGCCTTTATATCCCTTCACAGACCTAGCCAACACAACACAAACGTCCAATCTTTTTTTTTCTTTTTCTTTTTTTCAACATCTTTATTGGAATATAATTGTTCTACAATGGTGCATTAGTTTCTGCTGTATAACAAAGTGAATCAGCCATATGTATACACATATCCCCATATCCCTTCCCTCTTGTGTCTCCCTCCCACCCTCCCTATCCCACCCTTCTAGGTGGTCACAAAGCACTGAGCTGATCTCCCTGTGCTATGCGGCTGCTTCCCACTAGCTATCTGTTCTACAATTGATAGTGTATATAAGACCATACCACTCTCTCACCTCGTCCCAGCCCACCCCCTCCCCCTCCCCGTGTCCTCAAGTCCCCTCTCCACATCTGCATCTTTATTCCTGTCCTGCCCCTACGTTCGTCAGAACCTTTTTTTTTTTTTTTTGGATTCCATATATAGTGTTAGCATATGGTATTTGTTTTTCTCTTTCTGACTTAACTCTGTATGATGTACTCTAGGTCCATCCACCTCACTACAGATAACTCAATTTCATTCCTTTTTATGGCTGAGTAATATTCCATTGTATATATGTACCACATCTTCTTTATCCATTCATCTGTTGATGGACACAGGTTGCTTCCATGTCCTGGATATCGTAAATAGTGCTGCAGTGAACATTGTGGTACATGACTCTTTTTGAATTATGATATTGTCCGGGTATATGTCCAGTAGTGGGATTCCTTTGTCATATAGTATATCTACTTTTAGTTTTTTAAGGAACCTCCATACTGTTCTCCAGAGTGGCTGTATCAATTTACATTCCCACCAACAGTGCAAGAGGGTTCCCTTTTCTCCACACCCTCTCCATCATTTATTGTTTGTAGATCTCTAGATGATGGCCATTCTGGCCAGTGTGAGGAGATACCTCATTGAAGTTTTGATTTCCATTTCTCTAATAATTAGTGATGTTAAGCATTCCTTCATGTGTTTGATGGCCATCTGTGTATCTTCTTTGGAGAAATGTCTATTTAGGTCTTCTGCCCATTTTTGGATTCAGTTGTTTGTTTTTTTGATATTGAGCTGTATGAGCTGCTTGTAAATTTTGGAGTTAATCCTTTGTATGTTGATTCGTTTGCAAATATTTTTTCCCATTCTGAGGGTTGTCTTTTTGTTTTCTTTATGGGTTCCTTTGCTGTGCAAAAGCTTTTAAGTTTCAGTAAGTCCCATTTGTTTATTTTTGTTTTTATTTCCCTTTCTCTAGGAGATGGGTCAAAAAGGATCTTGCTGTGATTTATGTCACAGAGTGTTCTGCCTATGTTTTCCTCTAAGAGTTTGATAGTGTCTGGCCTTACATTTAGGTCTTTAATCCATTTTGAGTTTATTTTCGTGTATGGTGTTAGGAAGTGTTTTAATTTCATTCTTTTACATGTAGCTATCCAGTTTTCCCAGCAGCACTTATTGAAGAGGCTATCTTTTCTCCATGGTATATTCTTGCCTCCTTTATCAAAGATAAGGTCACAAAAAGTGCGTGGCTGTAACTCTGGGCTTTCTTTCCTGTTCCATTTATCTATATTTCTGTTTTTGTGCCAGTACCAAACTGTCTTGATTACTGTAGCTCTGTAGTATAGTCTGAAGTCTGGGAGCCTGATTCCTCCAGCTCCGTTTTTCTTTCTCAAGATTGCTTTGGCTATTAGTGGTCTTTTGTGTTTCCATACAAATTGTGAAACTCTTTGTTCTAGTTCTGTGAAAAATGCCATGGGTAGCTTAATAGGGATTGCACTGAATCTGTAGATTGCTTTGGGTAGTATAGTCATTTTCACAATGCTGATTATTCCAATACAAGAACATAGTATAGCTTTCCATCTGTTTGTATCTTTAATTACTTTCACCATTGTCTTACAGTTTTCTGCATACAGGTCTTTTGTCTCTTTAGGTAGCTTTATCCATAGGTATTTTATTCTTTTTGTTGCAGTGGTAAACGGGACTGTTTCCTTAATTTCTCTTTCATATTTTTTGTTGTTAGTGTATAGGAATGCATGATATTTCTGTGCATTAATTTTGTATCCTGCTAGTTTACCAAATTCATTGATTAGCTCTAGTATTTTTCTGCTAGCATCTTTAGGATTCTCTATGTATAGTATCATGTCATCTGCAAACAGTTACACCTTTACTGCTTCTTTGCCATTTGGATTCCTTTTATTTCTTTTTCTCTGATTGCTGTGGCTAAAACTTCCAAAACTATGTTGAATAAGAGCGGTGAGAGTGGGCAACCTTGTCTTGTTCCTCATCTTAGTGGAAATGGTTTCAGTTTTCACCATTGAGAATGATGTTGGCTGTGGGTTTCTCATATATGGCCTTTATTATGTTGAGGTTGGTTCTCTCTATGCCTACTTTCTGCAGGGTTTTTATCATAAATGGGTGTTGAATTTTGTCGAAAGCTTTTTCTGCATCAATTGAGATGATCATTTGGTTTTTCTCCTTCAATTTGTTAATATAGTGTATCACATTGATTGATTTGTGTATATTGAAGAATCCTTCTATTCCTGGAATAAACCCCACTTGATCATGGTGTATGATCCTTTTAATGTGTTGTTGGATTCTGTTTGCTAATATTTTGTTGAGGATTTCTGCATCAACGTTCATAAGTGATATTGGCCTCTAGTTTTCTTTCTTTGTGACATATATGTCTGGTTTTGGTATCAGGGTGATGGTGGCCTCATAGAATGAGTTTGGGAGTCTTCCTTCCTCTGCTATATTTTGGAGGAGTTTGAGAAGGATAGGTGTTAGCTCTTCTCTAAATGTTTGATAGAATTTGCCTATGAAGCCATCTGGTCCTGGGCTTTTGTTTGTTGGAAGATTTTTAATCACAGTTTCAATTTCAGTGGTTGTGATTGGTATGTTTATATTTTCTATTTCTTCCTGGTTTTGTCTCAGAAGGTTGTGCTTTTCTAAGAATTTGTCCTTTTCTTCCAGATTGTCCATTTTATTGGCATATAGTTGCTTGTCATAATCTCTTGTGATCCTTTGTATTTCTGCAGTGTCAGTTGTTACTTCTCCTTTTTCATTTTTAATTCTATTGATTTGAGTCTTTTCCTTTTTTTTCTTGATGAGTTTGGCTAATGGTTTATCATTTTTGTTTATCTTCTCCAAGAACCAGCTTTTAGTTTTATTGATCTTTGCTATTGTTTCCTTCACTTCTTTTTCATTTATTTCTGATCTTATCTTTATGATTCCTTTCCTTCTACTAACTTTGGGGTTTTCTTTTGTTCTTCTTTCTCTGATTGCTTTAGGTGTAAGGTTAGGTTGTTTATTCGAGATGTTTCCTGTTTCTTAAGGTAGGATTGAATTGCTATAAACTTCCCTCTTAGAACTGCTTTTGTTGCATCCCATAGGTTTTGGGTCGTTGTGTTTTCATTGTCATTTGTTTCTAGGTATTTTTTGATTTCCTCTTTGATTTCTTCAATTGTCTCTTGGTTATTTAGTAGTGTATTGTTTAGCCTCCATGTATTTTCATTTTCTACAGTTTGTTTCCTGTAATTGATATCTAGTCTCATACCCTTGTGGTCAGAAAAGATACTTGATACGATTTCACTTTTCTTAAATTTACCAAGGCTTGATTTGTGACCCCAGATATGATCTACCCTGGAGAATGTTCCATGAACACTTGAGAAGAAAGTGTATTCTATTGTTTTTGGCTAGAATGCCCTATAAATTTCAATTAAGTCCATCTTGTTTAATGTGTCATTTAAAGATTGTGTTTCCTTATTTATTTTCATTTTGGATGATCTGTCCATTGGTGAAAGTGGGGTGTTAAAGTCCCCTAATATTATTGTGTTACTGTCGATTTCCTGTTTTACGTCTCTTAGCAGTTGCCTTATGTATTGAGGTGCTCCTATGTTTGGTGCGTAAATATTTACAATTGTTATATTTTTTTCTTGCATTGATCCCTTGACCATTATGTAGTGTCCTTCTTTGTCTCTTGTAATAGTCTTTATTTTAAAGTATATTTTGTCTTATATGAGAATTGCTACTCCAGCTTTCTTTTGATTTCCATTTGAATGGAATATCTTTTTCCATCCCCTCACTTTCAGTCTGTATGTGTCCCTAGGTCTGAAGTGCATCTCTTGTAGACAGCATACACATGAGTCTTATTTTTGTATCCATTCAGCCAGTCTGTGTGTTTTTGTTGGAGCATTTAATCCATTTACAGTTAAGGTAATTATCAATATGTATGTTCCTATTACCATTTTCTTAATTGTTTTAGGTTTGTTATTGTAGGTCTTTTCCTTCTCTTCTCTTTCCTGCCTAGAGAAGTTCCTTTAGCATTTGTTTTAAAGCTGGTTTGGTGGTGCTGAAATGTCTTAGCTTTTGCTTGTCGGTAAAGGTTTTAATTTCTCTGTTGAATCTGAATGAGATCCTTGCTGGTTAGAGTAATCTTGGTTGTAGGTTTTTCCCTTTCATCACTTTAAATATGTCCTGCCATACCCTTCTGGCTTGCAGTGTTTCTGCTGAAAAGATCAGTTGTTAACCTTATGTGGATTCCCTTGTATGTTATTTGTTGCTTTTCCCTTTCT
Organism: Tursiops truncatus; assembly: GCF_011762595.2. NCBI lineage: Eukaryota > Metazoa > Chordata > Mammalia > Artiodactyla > Delphinidae > Tursiops > Tursiops truncatus. The sequence goes on from NC_047047.1 coordinate 46,698,858, forward strand.
GCTTTTAGTAATTTTTCTTTGTATTTAATTTTTTTTTTTTTTTTTTGTGGTACGTGGGCCTCTCACTGCCGTGGCCTCTCCCGTCGCAGAGTACAGGCTCCAGACGCGCAGGCTCCGTGGCCATGGCTCACGGGCCCAGCCGCTCCGTGGCATGTGGGATTCTCCTGGACAGGGGCATGAACCCACGCCCCCCGCATCGGCAGGCGGACCCCCAACCACTGCGCCACCAGGGAAGCCCTGTATTTAATTTTTGATAGTTTGATTAATATGTGTCTTGGTGTGTTTCTCCTTGGATTTATCCTGTATGGGACTCTCTGTGCTTCCTGGACTTGTTTGACTATTTCCTTTCCCATATTAGGGAAGTTTTCAACTATAATCTCTTCAAATATTTTCTCAGTCTCTTAATTATGGGACCCCTATAATTCAAATGTTTTTGTGTTTAATGTTGTCCCAGAGTCTCTGAGACTGTTTTCAATTATTTTCCTTCTTTTTTCTTTATTCTGCTCTACGGTAATTATTTCCACTATTTTATCTTCCAGGTCACTTATCCATTCTTCTGCCTCAGTTATTTTGCTATTGATTCCTTCTGGAGAATTTTAAATTTCATTTATTGTGTTGTTCATCATTGTTTGTTTGCTCTTTAGGTCTTCTAGGTCCTTGTTAAATGTGTCTTGTATTTTCTCCATTCTATTTCCAAGATATTGGATCATCTTTACTATTATTACTCTGAATTCTTTTTCAGGTAGACTGCCTATTTCCTCTTCATTTTTTTGGTTGGGTGAGTTTTTACCTTGCTCCTTCATCTGCTGTGTATTTCTCTGTCTTCTCATTTTGCTTAACTTACTGTTTTGGGGGTCTCCTTTTCACAGTCTGCAGGTTCGTAATCCCATTGTTTTTGATGTCTGCCCTCAGTGGGTAAGGTTGGTACAGTAGATTGTGTAGGCTTCTTGGTGGAGGGGACTGGTGCTGTGTTCTGGTGGGTGAGGCTGGATCTTGTCTTTCTGGTGGGCAGGGCTGCATCCGGTGGTGTGTTTTGGGGTGTCTGTGAACTTATTATGATTTTAGGCAGCCTCTCTGCTAATGGGTGGGGTTGTGTTCCTGACTTGTTAGTTGTTTGGCATGGGGTGTCCAGCACTAGAGCTTGCTGGTTGTTGAGTGGAGCTGGGTGTTAGAGTTTAGATGGAGATCTCTGGGAGAGCTCTTGCCTATTGATATTATGTGGGGCTGGGAAGTCTCTGTTGGACCAATATCCTGAATTTGGCTCTACCACCTCAGAGGCTCAGGCCTGACACCTGGCTGGAGCACCATGACCCTGTCAGCTCCATGGCTGGAGAAGATGGGCTATGAATTGGGTGTCAGCCACTGCCCTGTGTAGCTCTGTCTCAGCTGTCTCCAAAGGTGCCCCAGATACATTGGGTTATTCCACCATTCCTCAGAACTTGCACATGCCAGTCTGGGATTTGTAGATGTCCTCCTGGTGCTCTTCATTGAAATACCTTGCCTTCATGGTGGTGAGAGATATGCTAATAGTGTTGGTTCTCTTCAGAGGCTGGGACAGTCTGAGCCTTCATGTGGCCAAGTCAGGAGCAGCTAGCTAACGGTCCCAAAGTGATAACATGTCAGATTCCAAGAAGGCTTTCTGCAGCACGTGAGCAGTAGTCCCAATCAGCCGCTCCGCTCAGCTGCAGCACTCTCACTATGGAACTCGGTGGGACCCTCAAACAACAATTTCTGCCAGCCCTAGAGCCTGACTTGCCCACCCAGGCAAGGAGCTGTGGAGAGCATCTCCCGGCCCAGTCTCACCAGAGGAGCAGACACCTGGAAGTTGTGTGGTCAACTGTGGGGGAGCTGAGACATGGGTGGGCAGGGCTGACAGCATCTGGAGAAAAGCCAGAACCATGGAGGGTTCCTATGCTACCGCCCAGGTGGGGGGAATTAATTCAGAGCTGAGGCTGAGGGTAGCTCCTGGCCCACCCTGCCTGGAAATCCTGGTGTTACCCAACTCGGTCCTGCTAAGGCCAAAATGTCCAATCTTAATATAAAATATCTAATATTTTTTATGGGAGAAGTATCTTTAGTTACCAATAAACAGTTGATTTTGAAGAGGGGACCCTCTTGAATGTTTGTATACTGTCTTTAATATACTGAATATCACTTTTAATAGATTTCTCTGAATTTTTTCTACACAAATATCTGCTAAACACAGATTTTATCCATATATGATGCAGACTTTTCAGGAATATGTCCCTGAAGTGTTGAAATGTTATTATACAGTTAAATTAGTAGTGGTTCATTTTTGGCAGGATGGTTATATGGCTAATTGTTTTTAATCTTCCTTTTGTTTAATAGATTTTTTTATTTTCCTGTTATAAGCATTTTCTACTGGTTTGATAAAGTTTATTATATAACAGAGTAATTTAAGAAATCAATTAAGATGCCTCTTAAATTCATATGTTATTTTCTAGGACCACACTTAGGTCTACAGGTTGTTTCCCACATCCTTAATTTGAATAATTAAAATCAACAATTATGTTGCTCCTATGTTTTAGTACTTTTTCTAAGCTAAACATCCACAAACCTCTTAATCCTAACATGTACTAGTGTTTATCAGCCATTCTTAATCATAACACAACTTGGGAATATATTAAAGTATAGATTCTTGAGCCCTACTTTATATCAAGAATTAAAATATCCAGGAGAAGACCTGGCCATTTGTAAAAAAAAGAAAAAAAATCCCTATTCTAGGTAATCTTTATAATCAAACTAGTTTGGAAATATAACCTTACAAGATTCTCCAAACCCCAAGCCAGTATCTTCCTCACCTGCTACCACCTGCAGTCATATTCTCTTGGCATCTCTGGTCAGTTTGTTCCCATATTTCTTGTCTTCTTGGGGATGCAGAAACTCAAACTGGTGCATTCTTATCAAACAGGGAGTTGTGGGAGAAAAGGCAAGCACCAGCAGGTTAGCTGGTGTCGTAGCTCCTGAGCAGCAGGAGTGGGGTTGGAGTATAACAGGGTCAGATAAAGGGAAAGACATTCTCACCAGGCCTCCAACAATTTCACTGTCTGTGTCACCTTTCCTACTGATCTTTCTCTTTTTTTGGTGCTCTACGCTTTGTGACCTATGAATCTTCCTTCTATAAATCTCTTCTCTGTTTTTGATCTCTGATTTTCTATCTGAATGGGATAATCTGATTCTGGTTTCTGATTCCTTTCTTTTCTTGATTGTTTGGGATTGGAACATAAGACCCTCAAAATCTCCCTCTTATAATGAATATTCCAAAGAGTTTCTGCCAAAAATTTTAAGTTTTCTATTCTGGACAGAGAGATAGTAACAACATGAATTGACTCAGGCAGGGAAACCTGAGTCAAGATGTCTAGATGTTTTTCTTGACCAGATTCATTGAATTCTTGCATAGATACATAGAATCAGGCTGTCATGGAATATATTTAAATTAATTTGTCATATATTACGTAGATACACCTTATTTTTAATTGTGTTAATTTATGGAAAATGAGACAGAGAATAATTTCTATTAATGAGATACCTAAACTACACAGCCTAATTCCCATTAGTAGCTGGAAGTCATAGCACTGAAAAATTCTCCTTTAGCAGTATGTATTTCAAGGGTGACGCACTAGCATGTTTACAGCATGGAAATTAGGTGTTCCATAGAAACAATTCTAGCTAGAAAGTACTATATTTCTTCAAATAAGCTCAAATAAAAATGTTTCATTTATGGTAGTTTGTTTATGATAGTTTACCATATGATGGAGAAAAATAGACCTATATGTGATTTTAGAGTGATAAAATGATAAATATGATTATTATAAAGGAACAAATATTGCATTCATTGAAAACTATTTAGAGATTAATATTTTAAGCTTTCTAGACATATAGTTTAATGAATACTTAGAATCAAATAGTCCCTTGTTCAGAAACTGTTTCTGCTATTTACCCGCTATTTGCCCTTAGAAAAAATAACAACCTTTCCAAGCCTGAAAATTAAATAGAATCCTATTTACGAAGGACTTACCTTGGTCTACATTAGGTACTATGATGATGATTATTTCCTGTATGGTTCTAATTATCAATTTTGTGTCTTATATATGTGTACATGATTGCTTAAGTTTTACATATTGAAGTATAATATTTAATTTAGAAGTATATATTTTGGTGCTTCATAAGAGGGGAAAATAATTACCTATTTCCTAATGAAGGTAATAATTAAGGAAGATAAGAATTCAAAATTTATGCTTATTCATTTCATTGTAGTCATATGTAACAATCCATGGCTGTAATTTGTTTAGTTATTTTATTTATAAACAAATAACAATTTACTACTTAAGTTTAAAATAAATTAAGCCATATCTCCTGTTCTATTTTAGCTTCTCTTAATGCCCCTGTGTAATATCATTTAGAGGATATTTTTCCTAGGTTTAGAACCATACTTTTGGAATCAATAACATAACCTGCAAAACTCTAAGGAATCTTATAGGCACATCCAATACACTACAATAATTATGTGCATGTTGGTAGACAAAGTTATCTGCCACCACATTTTATAACCCTTGAGTGATTATTTTCTTAAAAGCTGGGACTAGTTATACATACATAGTTTACCTTTGCATGGGCTCCAATAGCAGATCTCTTGCAGGTGATCAAATGAATGCTTTGCATCTAAGCATCACTACCCACTCCTTTTTATCCCCTTTATACAAGAGAGCCCACTTTCATCTGCTGCATATTATCCCAGCCTTTCTGGACCTGGGGTCTGCCATCTAGCTCATTAATTCAATCAGGAAATGGAGTGTTTCCCCTGCTACCTGACACCCACACTAATTTTTCCTTTTCTCTTGACATCTCTCTCTATTGTCTTGTCTGTGAAGTTTGCAGTCTCTGGGTTCAGCTTTCCCTTCTTCTGTTCCACTGCCAAGTCATGGGATATGTTTCTGTGTTGGATAACTATCACCTGGTATATCTATTGCAAAGAACAGACAATGAGCAAAAATGCTGTGCAACATGGATAAAAATTGTATCTCCCTACAAATATTACAAACATTCATCATAGGCCTGATATGTTTCAAGTTATTCTGTGCATAAAGACACAGAACTGAACAATACCAACAAAGTGTGTACTTCCATGGTGCTTACCTCATTTTAATTATTTAGAGAAGCAGTGAGATAGAGAGAAGAACCTCAAATTGAGAGTTAGGATACCAGGGTCAAATGTTAACTTCACTATCCTCCATCTCTTAACTGATGTGGCAACATTTAATTGCCAATATTCCTGTTTCAGCTAGTTCACCATTTTTAGCATATACAATAGTACATTTTAAAGTTATTTGAATACTGTATTGCCTTTTGACATTATTTTATAAACATTAGTATAAACAAGAAACATAGAACTGCTGATTCTATGATAATGTATTTGAGAGAAAAATGGAAATCATTAAGTACTTTTAAAGTGGAAAACTTTGTCATTTGTTATCATTCTGATATGTATTGAACAAAAGCTGGTTGAATTTGCTTAAAGGAAAAGAACAGATCAAAACTTAAAATGTACCAGCAAAGTTTCTAATAGCAATTTTTAGTATAGGAAGGATAGAAGATACCTTTAAAAGTATGAAATTTAAAAAGTATTTAAAATGAAAAGTTTACAAGTTCATTGAGCATTCTATTTGAGAAAGAAGAAATTATATCTAACTCCTTTATTCGTGGAAGAAAGCTGGTATTTAAATTTCTTTTACTTACCATCTCTCACTGATTCCCCTCCTCAATCACCTGCAATAGTCTTCATTGGCCAGTTTTCTTTTGATGGTTATATTGAATTATTGTCTGTCAAGTAAGTGTCACTTCAGGCAAGATGAGAAGTAGAATTTTAGAGAAAAAAAAAATTCCTTTAGAAATTTTGTCTTATTGTCTACAGTTCACTTTTATATAGTGTGTTTGCAAAAGTCACTCATGAGTTGTGTCATTCTTGGGAAAGTATATGTTTTTCACCACAGTTAAAGATTTTATAGTATTTTTAGTTCTCTGGGAACATTCCTGACTCTAACCCATAACATATGTCTCTCTCTTGCTTTTACACATTTCCCTTTGGACATTTTTTTTTTTTTTTACAACATGAAAATCCCGACAATACAAGTATAAAAATGTTATTAAAAGTTGAAAGTGTTAAACAAATATTGAATGTTTTTAAGTAGCTTTAAATTAAAAACAAAAACCAAAATGTGACCTGATCCAGGCCATTTAGATACTGTTCTGGACTTGCATCCTATGTCAAACTTTTCATATCTCTTCCTTGGGTAATTGAGAAAATGTACTACTCTTAGAGAATGCAAGCATTTCTCTCTGTTGAATATTCCTGTAAATTATACACACACACACACACACACACACACACACACACACACACACACACATATATCAGCTAAGCACAAAAAAATATAGTTCAAACAAGCACAAATCTGAATGTTGTCTGTTTTTATACAGAAGTAAATCCTTTCCTTTTTTTACGCTCTCAGAGAAATTGGCAAGCTGTGATAAATGAATCTAAATGTTCCTTAACTGCAGTTGAGATCAGAGAGAAGATGACTCTTCTGCTCACTCTTGGCTCCATCCCACTTCCCTCACTGCCACACATATGTACTCACAGGACTGAAGTGATGCTGGGAACCTCTGCCCACAGCCCACCTGCAGCCTCACACCCTCACACACTGCTGTGCTGGGTTCCGAGTCATAATAAAGGAGACAAACATGTGACCTGGAAGCCTTACTCCACTCTGAGCATTTTCTATCTCCTTGTGCAAAGGAAAAGTCCTGCAGATTCTGCAGCTACACCTTGTTCTGCCTTCCATCTCACCTCCTTAGGGCTGTAGAGGTTGCAAATTATTTTGATATTAGCCAGCACAGCTCTCACATCACAACAGCTCAGAGAGAGGACAAAAGGTCTTCTACTCATTGCTGTGCCTGTTGCCTTGTGTTTATGTTGACTTAATGTCTCGAGATTAAACACATAACCTCAGTTTTCTGCGTTTATCAACTATGTTTTCTTAAGTGGATCTAAGCCTAAGAAGATGCTTCTATATTCTTCATGAAATGTTGTGGTATATCTCCAAATATAAATTGATATATTGATTTTCTGAATTATGTGAATTAAGTAATGATAATGGAAAGGCTGCAGCCACATAGCTTCATTATGGAGACTAAGAACAGAGGCCCTACATCAACATGCCTCTCCTATTTGTTCTAGGAGATTTTTGCCCATGAAGGAAATGCTCTAAAACAAGTAAATTCTTTCTAGTCTCAGGAACTCACCCAAATTCCATTAATCCAAACAATAGATCATTAAGGCAGTTTACTTCTCAGGAGATTAAGTTTCACATCTGGGTGGAGCCCTTCTTGGGACAATAGATGACTCTACTGAGCTAACTTGCTTGCTTATCAAACAACTGTTTAGTCATAAAGACTATGTCCTCACTGTGTCCATCAACCATAAGCCATTAGTAACACAGTGTTTGGCCAATGCCAATAAAATCCAACATGGAAAGACCCAACTTAAACTTTTCCAACCAAAAACTTTAAACCTTATGATTATCCACACTTAACCTCCCCCTTCTAAGGAACTACTAACACCATTCCAGTTAACTACTTTCTTACTGCAGTAATAAACTGGATTTTGTTTGATTAACAGTTATTCTGGTAGTTTTGGGGAAGGAAATCAATATATTTATTTTCTGGATCTTTTCAATTGATAGTATAAGCAACTATTCTTAAACTAATCATAAATAATGACACTCAGCTGATTTTCAACATTTTAATGTTTGAGTCTAAATTTTCAAGAATAGGGAAAAAAATCAGTGATAACCCTATACAGAAGATCCTACTCCAGGCCAAACCTCTTAGATTGTTTTATGTGATCATGGTTTTATCTTGTTTTTCAAGAGCAGATAAATAAAAAAATACGGGAATTTAGGTAAGATTTTATAAAAGTGTTCTCTAAATATTAAAGTCTGTGGAGCCTAACCAAACAGAATAAATTTAGGCAGAAGGTAAAAACAAAGCTCTTATTCATTAAAGGAAATCTTACTGAGAGGGAAAATGACCCCTGGAAATCCTTTCCCGACCTAGGATTTTCTTTTTCATACATAGCTTGTGAGCACTGACCATTCATTGAATTAGCATCTCTGACCAATATGCTAAGCTTTATCTCTATTGGATTTTGAAGATAGTTTGACAATCTGGTAGTTTATTATTTATTTGTAGCAGCCTGAGGTTCTTTACATAGACTCTGATATTATAAAGCAAATGCCACAGCAGTATCAATTTCTCCCTTAATATCTCAGCTCTTTGAGTATTTTATTTCTTGTACTATCCTGGAGGCTTATTGTTTATTGTTTCCCTGGATAGTAAAGATGCATTTTTACTTCTTATGTGTGTTTTCACGTGCACACACGTGCACTAAGAGGCTATAATCCTATGCTTTCCAAATCTAAAATATCTGTATTGAGGTGCCCTTGTGAATGGTGAGAAGCAGCTTACTTATTTGTTTGATTTATTTTGTTTTTAAAATCGTCCTTATATTAGGTAAACTATAGTCCCATGTTCTGTTCTGCCTTAAAAAATAGAAACTATTTCCTTATGTCTTTCTGAATAATTTTCCTTGCCAAAGAAAATTAAATTATTTTTATTTCTCTTTTATCTTCTCTGGAAAACTAAAATGATCTGAGGGTGGAGACTCAAGGAAGATGTATTATTAACTTTGTCTAGATCACCACTGATTTAATTCTTTAATAAATTGCTGGAAATATTTGGACTTCTTAATGAGTTGTATATTGATCAGTTTACATGAGCAGTATGTTTTGTTGTTTTGCTAGAATGATATTGTGGTCTCAAAGTCTGTTGCTAGGAATTCACAGTTTCTACCATCTGCTTCTGTCTTCTGCATATAAAAACATAATCAAGTGTGTGCGTATGTACACACGTACATGCCTGTGTCTCTGTGTTCATGTGTCTCTGTGTTCATGTGTCTGCATGCGTTTAGTTCTAGAGGGGGAGGGAAGATAAAGTTAAAAGAATCTATTCTACATTCCTATAAATCAATACTAAAAATATGGAATGAAAAAACTTACAATCATTTTCACATATATTCACTACCATTTATTGAACACATTCTGAAATCATATTCAAAAGAAGAGTAAGCATTCCCTTCTATGCTCTCTTCTGTATCTCAGGGGCTAGAAGGCTAGTAATTCTATATCCCAGAATTCCTGAGGACAAGGTTTCTAGGTTCGATTTTACCAGTGAGAGACACTCATGAGAATTCTAGCAAGTAGAAGAAAACAGAAGCCTCTGTTGCAAGAAGCAGCAGCAGGCATAGGGGCTTTGCAGACCAAAGACACAGGGTTTCCCCAGCACATTCTGATTTCCTGGGTCAGCTTTCTCTGGCCTTCACTCTGCCTGCCCTTCCTATTCCCCCATACTTAATGTTTTTCTACATGAACTACTTGGAACTCTGAACAGTTATTGTTTTTCTGAGGGATCCTGAATGCTACCAACGTCCCAGTAGAAGCGAATTTTGCCATCTGTAATGATTTTATCATATAAAAAATTGACAAACCTTCACGTTGATTTCTACTGAGTACTCAAAGACAAGATGTCAAGGCTATGAGATCACACAATTTGCTGAATTAGGCAAGTTTTATTTATTTTTTACCCAATAGGAATCTAAGGAAAATTCCATAATATATATATATGTATTTTTTTTTCATGTAGAACTTCACCAATACGTTTACGTATTAATTCTTGTTATGGGACACTGAAACAAAATGTGAAGAAAAACTAAAAACTGAATATAGATATCAGGAATATATAGTTCAGTCCATAAATAAATTCTGTCTGTTGCATTTGCAACTGATGATGCATTAATGAACAGTGATAATCCTTTTGTGTTGCTTTTATCTACACACAACAGGAGTATTAATAGCATAATTGTGCCTACAGCTTGCTTACTATTTATACTAAGCAGTATGAACTAAGTATTTTGTTCAAATATTTTTCCATTCGTAAAGAAGAAATTGGAAATAGAAGGACTAATTAATATTTATTATTGGTCACCTCCATGTGTCCCAGGTACTGTGCTTCACATATCTTAAATTGTTTAGTCTGGACAAATGACTTAACATAGCAGTTGCTGTCATTCTGATTTTACAAATGGAGACAGATTAAAAGAGATAAGTGATTTCCCCATGTCACTTAGCCACATGCTCCCTTCTGTGGTTTTCTGTGATATTTTGCCATAGAGTTTAGGATGAATGTTTAGCAAGTTAATGTGTCTTTTATTTTTTTCTGGACATCTAAATGAAAAATAGCATTCAAACCTTGGACAGAAAGGATTTGATGAATTGTAATTATTTGTATTTTAAATTTAGGCAAGAAAATTACACGATTCAGTCTTTAGTTCCTAAATTCTAACTTGCTCCAAAACAGGATATTTAGTCATGGAGTTATATAATAGAGAAGATTAGAAAAGATATATGTATATTCTAAGCCCTGGGATTTCATGATTGCATAATGAACATGTAGCTGATACCCTGAGGATTGAGTGGGCACTGATCATCGTATCAGAAAGAATGCAGTAGATGAGGTAGCTAGGAATTTCACAGCCTTCTTCATCCTTCATCTGGAACTCATTATACATTAGGAAATGTTCTATACACAAAGACTAAAGAAGTGATACTAAAGAAGAATAGGCTTTAGAGCCAGAACCTTTAACCAGGAAGGAATTCTGGAGAAATCTGTGGGATTGGGGTGAATTGGTGCTGCTAGATGACAAGAATGCTTTTGTATCACATTCCTTTGATAAGTGAAAGATTTCTAAATTGAGCTGACTGAGGAAAGAACTAAGTGAAGGCTTTTGTGGCTTGGGAGCAAATTGTAACATAAGCTTCTATAGTGAAAATGATGTGTTAAACCTTAGGTGTTTTAACCAGCCAATTTGTTTGAAATATCTCAGGTCCACTTTTTTTTTTTTTTTTTTTTTTTTTTTCGGTACGTGGGCCTCTCACTGTTGTGGGCTTTCCCGTTGCGGAGCACAGGCTCCAGACGCTCAGGCTCAGCGGCCATGGCTCACGGGCCCAGCCGCTCCACGGCAAATGGGATCCTCCCGGACCGAGGCACGAACCCGCGTCTCCTGCATCTGCAGGCGGACTCTCAACCACTGCGCCACCAGGGAAGCCCTCAGGTCCACTTTGAGTTACCTCCTAATCATTTTAAGGGAGATTATGAAAAACTGTTCCAAAGATCATTTTTAACTGGCAGCTGGTACTCAACAATTGCTATGGAGAATGTGGCCCTTGCTCTGACTGGATCAAGTGTGTAAGGCTCATCAGGGACACTGAGACTTCTAACTGGTCTTGATTTTGACCTAATGCTTTAGAATTTGCCAGTGGGCTAACCCTGTAGCATCCACTCTGATAATAACTTTGAAAATTTGGCTGTTTGGCTGACTTCTCATTTGTTTTCACAATGAGTTAGGGGAATTAGGGAATTCCTAAGAAGGAAGAGAAACCTGGTAAAGCCTCACCTTGCTGAAAGATGAATCAATTGTCCGCAGTTGTGTCTCAGAGCCAAGCTAGGGTCAAAGAGATTCTGCAACAGTTACATATATAATTAAACTGGTTATTCACAAACAATGTGGAACAACAGTAATTATAGTATACTCCTGGCCTGCCTTTTCACCCATTTTTCTTCTGTTATATGATGTCTATTTTGTGTAGGTAGATAATATCAGAAAGATTTCTTTGGGACTCTTGGCAAATCACTCTACTTCTTTTGGACTCAGTTCCTTTTTTCCATGGACTGAGAGAATTAGAATCTATGATGTATAAGTTTCTCTCAGTTATAAAAGTTCTGTGGCTTTATGATTATATACATTGAAAAGAATTATATAATTATATGTCTTCCTATTCGAGCTAACTATAAAGATGTGAAAAGAACTAGGACTGTGTTTTCTTGAGTTGTCATAATGCTTTACATATATTAAGCACACAATGGCTATGCTTTTTTAATTGAATTGAATTTTATTTTCTTGGAAAATAACTTTAATTTGAAATCCATTGCATTCATTGAAGCCTGGGCTGAGAGCCAGAGAACTGGCAAGCATCTGCCCATTATCCTCTCTCTCTCTCTCTCTCTCTCTCACTTGCACGTGCGTGCGCGCACGCACACACACACACACACACACACACACACACACACACGCCCCTCCAAGAGTTTTCTATTGTTTCCTCATCCCCACACATTGTTCAAAGACCCTAATTATGTCACACTGTCCAGACTTGCCAATCTCCCAAAATACTTTTCATTCCAAAATTCCTTGCTCCATTCTCTGCCATCAGTTAAAACTCAAAAATAAATTTTCTCAAAAACCAGAGGGAAATAGTCTCATTCAGTTAATCAATTATATGAAATGAGTGATAACCCTTTAATCTCCTACACATACTTAATTTTAGAAACCTTGCTACCATTGGTGGACATGAACCTGAGATTGGTGACAATCCTGCTATATAACAAGGTAAACTGACAAATATATTGGAGTATAGTAAAAACTGGAGGGCAGTCTGGGTGTCTAGGTTCAGAGTTGGCTTCACCAGTATGATTCTATCTCCACCTCACCTCCAGCTCCTTCCCTTTTTCAATTGTGAATCCACAGAATTTTTAAATGCTCAAAGTTTCACAATGCTTTTCAAACTCAAAGTGAGAGATATTGTACTAGGATGACATCACCTGGATGGGAAAGATGTTTTCAAGGTATTATTTTTATTAGTCATTTATTTATAAATATGGAAGGCCTCTGTTTTTAGGAGAATCTTTTTAAAGCACAACTCCTCACAAAAGAGATACTTTTTTGAATGCTTTATCACACTTTAATGCAGTGAATTTCTGAATTATTGCATGTTTCACTATAATAGAGCTATATATCAGGATAAAAGATTGATGATGTGAAAACAGAAGCATTGCCATTCAGTGAAATAAAACCAAATAACTTTGAAGTTCAAAAATTATTTAAACTGTAAGCAAAATCTACTTAGAAATATGGAAGCACAACTAAAACTAAAGCATTAGACATGTGCAATCTAAATTATTAAAAGTTGCATATAAAATAAAATGAGATTTAAGTACACTAAGGATGGCATATGGAACATTTCAAGTGCTAAAGAAAAATGATACACTTTATATTGATTTTATTTTACTGGATACAAACCAAAATGCAATCTTATCAACTAATCTCTTTTAAAAGTCCTTGGATTCCTGGATTCATTCCAGGAATGAATCAAAGTTTTGAAAAGTCGTGGTTATCTGCCTTCAAGATGAAACCATGATTATAGGAGATTGTCCTAAATTTTAAGAGCTTTTTACAGAGAGTGTTTCAGTATTGGCTAGATTCACATAAAACATGTAGGCAGTATGATACACAGGAAAGATCACTGGAGTTCTAATCTTGAACATTGTTTGTAAGTCATCATCACCCCACTAAAGATCAGAATGACTTTGTCATTTAAACATTCTAGGCCTCACTTTTCTTATCTGTAAAATAAGAAAATTGGTCTAAGTGGTTTATAAAATCTTTGCTGGAACAAAATGTTATTAATAATAACATCACCTTAAGGTGAGTCAAAAACAGAACCTATTATTTAGCAGTAGACCTGGACATTATGCTATTAGAACACCTTCCAAGCTAAGAAGGATGATTCACAGTTAAACCCTGAGGTTTAATCCATTTTTCTAACTCTCTGTGTAGGATTTTAAGTAGTCAAACTTTATGATAAATAAATTGAAATGAATTAGAAATAGTTTCTCCAAACCAGTGGAGATTAGAATTATTTAGGAAAGTTGTTAGAAATGCAGACTGATTCTTGAAGCCCATTCATAGAGAATCTGGTTTGGTATTTCTTTGAAAAGGCCAAGATATTTGCATTTTAAGAATTATTTTCAGATATTCTGATCCAGATAGCATAATGGACACCAATCTGACAAACATTCTCCTAAACCATTGTTAGAGCAGCACCTATGTTATTCATCATGGGAAGACAGTGAATTATCACTGATATTAAATCTTGTTTTAATGTCTGGCTGAGTGACAATCCTTTTCTTACCTAAATCTGAACACTCTAATGCCTCATGATAAGTCCAGGGAAAAATATGGTAGCCACCATTTCTGAACTTGTCTCTCTGCTTTGCCCTTACCTAATATCTAGATTCTAAGAAAAATCCTTCTGATTTATGAGTGCTTGATTTTATTTCACCCAGTTTCTGACTCCAGCTCTGTAATAGAGAAAACCCTGATTTTTTTTAACGCTGTGTGAGAAAAGCACTCAGGATTTTGGGAAAGAATCTCAGCTCCAGGCTAAGGGGTATAAACATATGTCTATAGAATATGTGTTGGGACTTTTGTCTGGACTCAGGATTGTCACACTCCTTTGGATTTGGATACTGGTGCTCATCAAAGACAGTTGCAGGATAAGCACAAGGGGATTTCCTTACAGAAAAGTGGTAGAAATGGTGAACGGCTTAAGCGACTGTATCAAGCAGAACATTCCAAATGCTACTTTATTGAGTACCCTAGCAGTGGGGAACATTGAATAACCCTGTGGTAGGCAGAATTCTAAGTTGGTTCCTTAAGATTCCCGCCTCTTGATGCATATACATCTTTACCTAGTTATTCAACCAAATACTTATCCAGGTGCTACTATGAAGAGATTATGAAGATGTTATGAGTTCCCAAATCAACTGGCTTTAAAATTGGGAGATTATTCTCAGTGAATCTGAGCTAGTCAGGTGAACCCTTAAAAGAGAAGTGTGAGAGAAATTCAACATTGAAGATGGAGTTAGCCACGTGGCAAGAAATGCAGCTGGGCTCCAGAAGCTGAGAATATCCCCTGGCTGCTATTCCACGAGGAAATGGGGACTTCAGTTCTACAACTTATAAGGAACTGAAAAATACCAACAACCCGACTGAGCTTTAAAACAGACTCTTTCTTAGTCAAGCCTCTGGATGAGAAGCCAGTCACACCAAACCCAGACTTCTGACTTACAAAACTTTGAACTAATAAATTTGTGTTGTTTTAAGCTGCTAAATTTGTGGGGTTTTGTTGCAGAAGCATTAACAAATTAATACGACTTTTCATTCAATGTTCAATCACATTATCCCTCAAGGATTGTAAATTCATGGTAAACTCCCAAGTCACAAGTCTGATATTTCAGTATGATTTTAGTGATAAATTGTCTTTCATCACCCTCTAAATTTGGGGGAATGTATAACTTGTCCAAAATAGCTATGTTAAATCTCTGTTAAAATTATTAGTTAACTAAAAATGGCCTATCATCTGGCCATTTGTTGCTGTTAATCACTGTCATTTACATGTAAGATCTTATTTAACATTTATAACAATGTTGTGAAAAAATTATTATCCCAATTATACATGTGAGAAAAATGGAATTCAGCAAGGATAAGAGAATTAAGTTTCATAGTCTCACAGCAAGTTAATGAAAGGATTTGGCTTCAAAATATGTCTTTTGATTCCAATTTCAAGATTCTTTGTACTTTTCCACAGCTTTGGCACAGTCTCCCTGTTTCAGATCTTTTATTAACTTGTTTAAGAAGAAGTGATTGAAGAGTAATGTATAAGTCTCTTTTCTGTGTGCTTTGGAAATTTATGTAAAGAAGAAACTCTGAACTTAGTTTTCATTCATGATCATCTTGGGGTTAGAGCAGAAGCTTGCTAGCAAAGCAGATTAAGTGAGGTTATTCTTTTGTACCTTCTCACCTCATTCTGATCTCTGATTTGTTAGACCCACTCCCCAACTCCCAGAAACATATACACCCTTACCATGCAGTCTAGCAGCCATGCTTCTTAATATTTACACAAAGCAGTTGAAAATGTATGTTCATGCAAAAACCTGCACATGGATGTTTATAGCAGTTTTATTCATAATTGCCAAAAATTGGAAACAACCAAGATGTCCTTCAGTAGGTGAAAGGATAAAGTGGCATCTCCAGACAGTGGGATGTTGTTCAGCACTAAAAAGAAATGAGCTATTAAGCCATAAAAAGATATGGAGGAACTTTCAATGCATATTAATAAGTGAAAGAAGTCAATCTGAAAAGGCTAAATACTGTATGATTCTGACTATATGACATCCTGTAAAAGGCAAAACTGAGGAGAAAGTAAAAAAAATCAATGGTTGCCAGTTGTTGGCAGGTGGAGGAGGAGAGGTGATTAGGCAGAGCATACAAGATTTGGAGGGAAGTGAAAATAGTCTGTATAATACTATAATGTTGGATACATGTCATTATACCTTTGTTCAAACCTATAGAATGAATAATACAAAGAGTGAACTCTAATGTAAGCTATGGACTTTGGTTGATTGCGATGTGTCTGTGGATTCATCAGTGATAACAAACATACTACGCTTATGGAGGATGTTGATAATGGGAGAGGCTATGCATGTGTGGAGTTGGGGGATACACAGGAAATCTCAGTACCTTCCTCTTAATTTTTGTTGTGAACCTAAAACTACTCTTGAAAAAAAAAAGTCTTTTTAAAAAGAAAGACATCTAAAATTAATCAAATATTAATGCCAGTCATGTCTCTTTCTCATCAATTAGGTTTTTATGGATTAGTAGCTTGATTCCATTTTGGTTTTTCATAGCTTTTTAGTGGTGACAGGTGGGGATGGGACTCACTTTATCTTAATCCATCATTGTATCAGAACCAGAAACCTTGTGAAATGGCACATAACGGAATCACTATCTACCAAGTTGCCCAAACCAGACTTGTAAACAAGTTATTCCAGACATTCCCTTCTCCTTGCTCTCTGTATTCCACATGCAATAATTTTACAATTTAAATGAGCCTTAATCCTATTAATGTCCTCTATTCTAATTGCTACTGTCTTAATATGGTACCAATGGTTCTCAAACTTTGGCTTGCATTAGAATTACCTGGAGGGCTTTTTGAAACACAGATTTGTGGGCCCCATCTCCACGGTTTCTGATTTAGTATGTCTGGGGTGAGGCCTGAGAATATTCATTTCTTTTATGTTTTAATATATTTTGTACATTTATTTTGCAAATAAGTTTATAATTGTATAAACAATTATTTATTTTTACTAAAAAAGGGTTTCAAAAGATTAAGAATTCTAATTAATATATGTGGTTAAAGGTGCCAGGTATGATAATCGGAATAGGATATTTTGGGGGACTAAGAAAAGGTATACGGTAAGGAGATGATTTTTTAAGGAAAAAGAAAGTGATTCCATCCCAAAGCTGGTTATTTCTAATAGGAAAACAAACAATCTGACAAACAAACAAAAAATAAAGGGACAAACTAAACTGGAAACAAAGTTATAAAAGGTTTGTGAAAAAAAAGGAAATCTTTAGAAAGAAATTTTATGTGTGGTCATGTTACTCGAAAACTGGGTTCACCTCTTGTTGGGTGTTGAGTCAACAGACACAACCAAGACAAAGATTGGGAGAAGGAAGGATTTACTATTTGCAGCAAGAAGGAGAATACCGGGGCATTGTGCCAAAGCATCGTCTCAGAATATTCATTTCTAACAAGTTTCTAGATGATGCTAATGCTGGTAGTCCGGGAACCACACTTTGAGAAACACTGATTTAGACCTTCAACTCTCCGTCTTCTGATGCCTGCACTGGTCTCTGAAATACCACATTACCCTACAGTATTTCTTCTCTTATCCATTCTCTCCATTTCCTTCAGACAGCATTTTCTAAAATACAATCTGGCAAAGCCATTTCCATATTAAAACTTTGATAACTCCTTCCATATCCTAGAGGATAAATTTTAAACTCCTTAACAAAATCCCTGCTTAACACTAACCTTGTATATTGCAACTTTTTCTCTTACCCTACGGGTGTTCCAACTCTACTGAAGTACCTTCAGTTCCCCAACTTCAGGCTCTCTCTTCCCAGGGTTTTCACATATACCATTCCATCTCCTAACTTCACTCCACTCCCCATCTCCAGCCTCCTGAATTGACCAGCATCTATTTGCTATTCATGGTTCAGCTTAGGTATCACCTCTGGAAAGCCTTTGTTGATTACTCCTCTTATGTATTAGGTTGTCTCTCCTTCATGTTCCTATACCAGCATGAATTTATCTCATCACAGCATAAATTGCATATTGCAATTGTTAGTCCATCTCAACAATCCGAAAACTCCTTCAGCCAATGATCAGCCTACTTATCTTTTTCTCACTGGTGCCTAGTGATGGTCAGATACATAGTAGATGTTCAATAAATCCTCCTTGGATGAATGATTCAGTAAATAAGGGAATGAACAAAGGAGTGTATTAAAAATGATCTGACTACTCATTTATCTGAAGTCTAGAGATCTTCAACATCTCAGAATTCCCTTTTTATCAAAGTAAATAATTTATACTCTTGTGTTCTTCAGTTTGGCTGGCATGATATGTTTAGCTCTCTTAGTCCTTTCAAGGCTTCACAAATGCTGATGAAGCCAGGAGTAGAGAACATTTTAAGAGAATTGGGTGAGCAATTCAGTTTTATGGTGTCAGTGAAATGACATCTCTCCCTAATGTAAGAGAGTTGGAACAACAACTGAAGATGAAAGAAAACACACAAATACACACACATGGACATAAGTTTAGCTAATCTTTGGAACCACTTCCCAGTTTTCTTCTAAATCTTAAATCAAGTAACTTCGTTGCTTCTCCTATAAGTATCTGAGTTCCATGCCAAAAAGTTGCCCAACGAATTATTCTTTTTGTTTTGTTTTGTTTGTTTGCTTTAAACAAAGCCAGTACACCTGGCTTTCTAACAAAAGAGATTAATTAAAACAAAGGACATTTAATTTTAGAACTAGAAACATAGGTTAATTGGACAAAATAAACATATTCTAAACGCGAAAAACTGAAGGTACAGAATGGTAAACTCATGACAAATCCATGTGTGAATTCATATTTAGAAAACAACCCTATCTCTGAGTCTAGACATAGAACAATCATGTGAAGTATTAATGTGAAACAGATATTTGCTTTTATTGCATTTAACTCTGTCTTTAAAAGACCAGTAGTTCTCATAAATGGTGTGGAATTAAGCCCATTGTTTAAGAAACCTTTACATGATTCTACCTGCTCACTATGGATATTACCAATAATTTACAAAAATATCATTATAAACATAATTTTCTGAAGAAAAAAATCAGATTATATTACATGTAAGAAATATGAGTTTGTATAACTTATGTGAAGATATTTTAAAATTTCTAATGGAGTGTTGGAGAGTTGGGATTGGTATGGTCTGAATTTTGTTCAAAGCAACTTGCTAGTTCCTTTCTCCACACAAACTATCTGTGAAATACGAAGCTGTGATACCGCACAGCTATTTATTTTCTAGTATGAGGTGTCAGATCCCTGCTTATCAAACACAGGGTAAGCAGCCTCTTTGTACACACATTTTTTCTGTTATCTTCCTTAATTAATCCCTCTGATTTTATAAAATACACCAAATATTGGATAGAAAAAATGATTATCCTCTATTTATACCTTGTAGGTAAAGTAAAAAAAAATTTAAGCATCTTTTCAGTGATCTAGAAAATTATCAGCATCCAATCTGATATGGCCTGAATTCCAAATTTCCAGTCTCCTGATTTCTAAGAAGTGTATGCATACGTGTGATTCAACTAATTAAACTATATTGTAGAATACATCATTTTCAGGATTTTCTAGATTTTAATTCCCTAGGTCTTCTTGATTCAGCATTTCTTTCTGTCCTGAATCTTAGAGGAAAAATAGTTTGGTAATAAAATAAAATAAAATAAAAGACGTCTTTTGATAGTGGAAGGGTTAAAATGGATTAAAAGGTTTTTATTGGAATCTCTATTCATTAGGTGCATTAGGGGAGGACACTAAAAAAAAAATCAATGTTTGACTTTTACTTTAACCTTAAAATGTCATTAAATTCCCCACATGAAAAGGTTGATGCAAACACTCTTTTTACTTAATTGACAACACTTCCATTCTCTGTAGCATTTTGTAAAAGAAAGGGAGCCTATGTGAAAGGTGTAGTAAAGGTCAAAACTCAATTTGAAATATTTAGTGTTTAGATGGAAGGTCTTTATGAGTGCAGACAGATTTAATAATTAATTTTTCCACTTTTTCCATGTAACTCATCATTGTTTTTTTCAGGACATTCAGATGAATACTTTTATAGACTAAATTACATACTTCATATTTGGGCATTAAGGCACTGTCCTTCCATTTATGGTTATCCAGTAACCTTTCACCTGTTCTCACCGTGATGCCAACCAGGAAGGAGGGATTGTTTTTGTCTTGTGTTGTTTTTGTTATTAATATGCTTTTTTATCCTAGTTGTTAATAATGCAGAAGAAAAAGTTAGCTTGCGGACAGAGCATTGACTAAATTAGTCACATTTCCATACTTAGGCAAGGATACAACTTAATCTTTGTAGCTGTGAAAAAATAAATCCTACTTTTAGATGCATATACTAAAGAATTTAATACTCTATTTCCCATTGAAGATATGTGACTGCTACTAACAAATAGCTGTTAAGTTCAAGCTTTGTCTTCATAGGACTAGTTCCTAAGACAGTTTTTAAATTTCAATGGGGGCATTTAAAAATCTAAACTCAAATAGATTTTGTTGGCAACATATTGCAAGGACACGTTTATATTCTAAAAATACTTCTCTATTTTTGTTCGAATGTCAAAAGATAGACCGTGATACTGAGTTCCCTTCTAGACGTGCTAAAAAGCTAAATTTTGCCATTTACCAAATCTACAAATATCCTGTGAAATTGTGGTTGGCATTTGTAACAGCAGTTCTCTGCTTGCCAAATTCATGCACACATAAGACATTTTATACCATATAAGAATGTATGGATAAAATCAGACAGATTTCTCCAAAGTCTATGATATTTTCTGGGAGTAGGGAAGACTGGAAATGGAAAATGGAAAAATATCATGGGCTTTGCAATCAAGCATTTCTGGTTTCAGGACCCAGCTCTACCATTTCCTATTTTTGTAAACCTTGCCAATTTATCTGGTCTCTCTGTACCTTCATTTTCTCACCTGTAAAAGAGTGGAAATGTCCTCCTCAGAGATAGTGAGGAGTATAGGAGTTGATTTTGCGAATGTTACAAAATGTAATATACGCAACAAAACCGCAACTGATAAATAGTAGATGTTCAATAAATGGTGGATTTTTATATATTCACTAATCATCACATTTAATATGGAAGTTTGTTACATTAAAAAGATAAACTGTTAGACAAATGGATACAAAACAGAATTTTTTTCAGTTTGAATTATCTATCTAGCCATCTATCTATCTACCTATCTATCTGTGTGTGTGTGTGTATAATTTTACTGAGGTATAACTGACATAACATTATATTATTTTCAGGTATACAACACAATGATCCCATATTTGTATATATTGCAAAATTATCACCACAATAAGTCTAGTTAACATCCATCCCCATACATAGTTACAACATATTTTTT
This sequence comes from Tursiops truncatus, assembly GCF_011762595.2. NCBI lineage: Eukaryota > Metazoa > Chordata > Mammalia > Artiodactyla > Delphinidae > Tursiops > Tursiops truncatus. Next base: position 46,720,432 of record NC_047047.1, read on the forward strand.
TCTTGTGATGAGAACTTTTAAGAATTATTCTCTTAGCAGCTTGAAAACATACAATAAGGTATTATTAACTGTAGTCACCATACTGTACATTACATCCTCATGACTTTTTACTATATAACTGATAGTTTGTACCTTTTGACAGGACAGAAAATGTTTGATGGCAGAGGAGAAAGAAGATTACCAGGACCCTTGATAGCTCTGAGCTGGACAGTTTGGAGACATTGAATATCTACAGAATCTCTGAGAAAAGTGAATAACTGAAAGGTACAAAGGGGAGAGTCTGACCATGTTTAATTTTACCTATTGTGAAAGCAACAACATCTATAAGCAGAAAGTATAAAATAAGAACTTATTTTTTTTTTTAACATCTTTATTGGGGTATAATTGCTTTACAATGGTGTGTTAGTTTCTGCTTTATAACAAAGTGAATCAGTTATACATATACATATGTTCCCATATCTCTTCCCTCTTGCGTCTCCCTCCCTCCCACCCTCCCTATCCCACCCCTCCAGGCTGTCACAAAGCACCAAGCCAATATCCCTGTGCCATGCGGCTGCTTCCAACTAGCTATCTACCTTACTACGTTTGTTAGTGTGTATATGTCCATGACTCTCTCTCGCCCTGTCACAGCTCACCCTTCCCCCTCCCCATAACCTCAAGTCTTTTCTCTAGGAGGTCTGCGTCTTTATTCCTGCCTTACCCCTAGGTTCTTCATGACATTTTTTTTCTTAAATTCCATATATATGTGTTAGCATACGGTATTTGTCTTTTTCTTTCTGACTTACTTCACTCTGCATGACAGACTCTAGGTCTATCCACCTCATTACAAATAGCTCAATTTTGTTTCTTTTTATGGCTGAGTAATATTCCATTGTATATATGTGCCACATCTTCTTTATCCATTCATCCAATGATGGGCAGTTAGGTTGTTTCCATCTCCGGGCTATTGTAAATAGAGCTGCAATGAACATTTTGGTACATGACTCTTTGAATTTTGGTTTTCTCAGGGTATATGCCCAGTAGTGGGATTGCTGGGTCATATGGTAGTTCTATTTGTAGCTTTTTAAGGAACCTCCATACTGTTCTCCATAGTGGCTGAACCAATTCACATTCCCACCAGCAGTGCAAGAGTGTTCCCTTTTCTCCACACCCTCTCCAGCATTTATTGTTTCTAGATTTTTTGATGATGGCCATTCTG